>NC_142086.1:89537529-89840529 GCF_054644295.1 Miniopterus natalensis | reverse complement strand
AGATGCCCCTTGGCAGGGCATGGTCAGGGTGGCCAGAATCTTTTTTTCTCCCCAGAATATTAATCACGTCAATCTTTGTTATCCCTAAAGATTCATGATCAGCAATCACCTATGAATTTTGGTTGCTCCTGTGGGCTACGTGCAAACATAGAAATTAAAAGATATTGGGACTTACGGTAGCTCAGACACCATCTCTTGGAGAGATTTCATGGGGCTGCTCCTCTCACACGCGCTCTTTTGTTACTCCCGCCTGCAATTGTGCTTATTACGCGCCCAGGTTTTCTTCATGCACCTACAGCTTTAAAAATGGAAACAGAAAACAAGCAGAACACAGGGAATACTACCCATGAGCAACGCGAGACACTCCTTAAGCCCTGACTCAGTGAGCAATTTCTTATGTCTCACTGCCACAGTGTGCGGCATCTTGGCATTAGCAGCGGAACCGACAAATAACATTTTTTTTACAAGAGAAGAAGTATCTGAGATACTTTCCTGATGCCGACAAGATTTTGCCTCAGTACTTTGCCATGTTTCAGGTTGATTTCAGTAGGTTATTGATAGAATACCATGAAATCCTCATGTGCGTCCTTAAGGGTTTAAATTCCGAGTCAGACATGGCAGGGAAAATGGTCTCTTTGATAATCAATGCTTTTTGGTGGTTTGGCACTTTTTTGGGGCCTTATTCAGCCAAACCACTGTCCAGGCAGCACTTCTGTTGCCCCAGGGGGTGAGTCAGCTCACACAAAGGCTCCCTGTGATGCCCGTCATCTCTGCCTGAACAGGAGTGACGTTGAAGTTGCAGTGGGAGTTATCGCAGAAGTGGCACCGTTCCATTGCCAAACAGCACACTGATGGGTCCCTGGGGTGCTTGGGGTGAGACGCATGGAGCAGTGCTCCTTGGATGGTGTGGGCAAACAGAATGGGAGTCAGGATTGTAGGTCTGATGGCTTTGGGGCCAGTGGACCTGTTTTGTTCCATAGATTTGCCAACTGTGGGTTTAAGAGCATTGGATGTGAGTATAGCTGAAACTGAATCAGCACAAATGAAACATTCTTACTTCAAAAACTAAAACTAAAAAGTGGAAGTGGTTGGTGAACTTGCAGGCAAAACCTCTCTCTCCCCCTCTCAGCCCCCCTCCATAGTCATTATTTTATGCACTGAGTTACAATTGGAAACATTGTTTCCATCCTGCACAGTGACTGTAAGAAGACACTATTTAGGCACACCTACTATGTGATGGCTAATTGGCTTTGGGAAGGAAGGCCAGCTACTCCCTCCCGCCTTCCTCCGTCTGGGCTGACGCTCTGGAGGTGTCTCCAGGACCATGGCACTGACCCCCTCATTTCCATGGCTGAACTCCGTGGTTAACAAGACGCTGTTTTCCATCTAATGAATTTACCCCGCAGGCACAGGAAAACAGCCGGTTCCACCATTTTCAGAAGCCAGGCAACCGATAAATTTAACAGGAGTTTGTTGCTGCTAATTGGGTTTGCACTGGCTGCGACACTCTCCTCCCGGCTCGTTTGTCTTCTGGACCATTTGAATCACCCAGGTTCTGGGTCAGCCAGTCATTCAACCGTGTGATTCCAGGCCCAACAATATCTCCAAGTCACTAGCAGCTCAGTCGCACGTTAGTTTATTGCTCAATAAAATCATAACAACAATTCGTTCAGACATTTAAGCAGCCTGCCTTTCTCCAGGGGCAGAAGGAAGCTTTCTCGTTGAAAGAGGTGCATAATTGCACTTCTCTTGTTTTATCAAAGAAACGAATCAAAGTGTTTTTGGTGTTAATAACAAAGAACTCTTTCCAGAGGTGTAGTTGCCAACGCCTGGTGCAAATCCTAAGAACTGGTTTTAGGGTTGAAGACAAAGTAGAGAAGACATGGAGGCTACTGATTTCTATGATGGAGATGCACACATACAAATCAAAGTGTCTCATAAAATAAGATAAAATCTCATCTTATTTCTTGTTATTCTCACTCCATAATTCTTATGTTAGTTTAAGTCTATATGTTGCAGATTTGCCCACTGAGAACAGTTTTGTTCTGTTGCTAAGGGGCAAGAATGTGGGAATCAGTTTCTGTTGCTGTGTGTTTATTGTAGGTGTCCCTATGCAGTCACCTCTGTCCTGAAGGCGCTTTATGCTGGCTGTGGGAGTTAAGGCACATGCGCAGCAGAGGACTCCTTTTGAAATGCACCCTTATATCTGCAAATTGGTTACTAAACCCATTGCTATCTGGGGTGAAGGGCCATTTTTAAGAAATTTCAAATCTGTTTAGAACTGATGCTTCTGTAATTTGTGATAAAGATTATATAGCTATGAACGTCTCCAAGTCCTGGACTCCACGCCTCTGTGTTTATCTCAGTGCAGACTGATTACAAACAACTCCTAGACCACACTGGTCATGGCCCGAGTTTCACCAGCTCCTTCCTGGGCTGCTCAGCTTATTCTTGTGTATGGTTTAAGAAGGTCGTCTAGTTTCATTTTTTGGCACATATCTGTCCAATTTTCCCAACACCATTTTTTGAATAGGCTATCTTTACCCCATTGTATGTTCTTGTCTCCTGTGTCAAATATTAATTGACCATAAAGGCATGGAATTATTTCTGGGCTGTTCTGTTCCATCAATCTATATGTCGGTTTTTATGCCAGTGCCATGCTGTTTTGATTACGATGGCTTTGTAGTATAGTTTGATATTAGGTAGTGTGATTCCTCCAACTTCGTTTTTCTTTCTCAAGATCACTGAGTCTATTCGGGGTCTTTTGTGGTTCCATATAAAGTTTTGGAATATTTGTTGCAGTTCTGTGAAATACTTATTGGTATTTTGATAGGAATTGAGTTGACTCTATAGATTGCTTTGGGTAGTATGGACATTTTAATAATATTAATTCTTCCAATCCATGAACATGGTATATACTAACTCCTATTTGTATCTTTCTCAGTTTCTTTCTTCCTATCTTATAAATTTCCAAGTATAGGTCTTTTACCCCCATGGTTAAATTTGTTCCTGGGTACTTTTTTTTTTTTTTTTTTTAATTCAGTAGTAAGTGGGATTGTTTTCTTAGTGTCTCTTTCTGATAGTTCATTATTAGTGTATAAAAATGCCACCGATTTTTGAATATTAATTTTGTATCTTGATATTTCACTGGATTAATTTATCAAATCTAGAAGTTTTTTGGTGGAGTCTTTTGGGTTCTCTATGTACAGTATCATGCTACCTGCAAATAATGACAGTTTTACTTCCTTCTTTCCAATTTGGATGCCTTTTATTTTTTTCTTCTTGTCGGATGGCTGTGGCCAGAACTTCCAGTACTATGTTGAATCAGAGTGGTGAAAGCAGACATCCCTGTCTTGTTCCTGATCTTAAGGGAAACACTTTCAGTTTTTGCCCATTAAGTATGATGTTGGCTGTGGTTTGTCATTAATATTTATTGTATTTTATAAAAGTTCTCAACAGATTAGAATTCTTCACAAACAGGTCCTCCACCCAGATAGTAATGGTCTCGTAACCAATCTGTAGATAAAAAGGCCAATTTGCAAATTAGCTACCTAGCTCCAAAGAAGGAAATGTGGTCTAGAAACAGCCCATAGACTCTGGGCTACCATATGTCATACTAAATATAGTATTTCTGTGGGCAGAGGAGATGGGCATCAGGGGCCACTGCTGTTGGCTCACAGGCATTCTCCAAGTCCCCTGTCTTAGTTTACTTTGGTTCACAAATGAAGTTTCAGTTATTCACCTGTCGTCACTCACTGAGATGTGGGCAGTGATGTTCAGTATGGGTTCCCCTGGAAGTGTCACACCACCCTGTGCTTGTCATTGTTGGCTTCCTGCACGTGGACACTGTCCCACTATTCCATCTAAGTGAAGATTTACTCAAGACCTGAACTTTGAGGATTTGTGATGAAATAGCAGAAAGCTGAGATTCCTTAAACCAAAAGCTTCTAAGCAGAGTGAAGAAAACCCATCTTTGTGTGGCCCCACGCAGAACATACGGAGATGAAGAAATGGGATACGGGGAATACATGGGTCAAATGAGAAGGCCTTCAACTCTGTTTCATTGCAGTAATTACCTGTAGTTAAGAAATGGGGAGAGCTGCCTTTCTGGAAAAAGTCCAGGTGTGCTCTAGACGATGGTCTCACAGTCCCATCCTGCAATCGAGCCGTTTGCATTTGAGCATAAACCTTCAGACCCGAGCCCGGGCTTGCCGCCTTCGCCTCCGCTCCCTCGCGCAGCGTCTTCTCCCGACGTGTGTGAGGGGCTTTGGTTTGGTTTCAGTGATGTCTGTGCAGCCGGCTCTGTCAAGGCTGGAGGCCGGTGCTGCTCCGTTTGTCAAAAGCAGGAAACTGTTGCACAGTAATCGTTCAGCAACCACAAAAGGCACCGGGGGATTGGTGCTGTGCCGTCAGACTCGAATATTAGTCTTCGGTGGCCTGACTGTAGTAATTAATACACAGTGCTAAGGCAGATGCTAATGAAATTAGCAATGCAATCCTGTTAATAAGGCTTAGGCATAGCGTTACTGGCCCACGGCCCTCAGTGAAACATTCTTTGCCAAAACCAGCCTGTCTTCGTGATACTAGGTTACACCGCGCGTTCACTTTTCTAGTTGGCATCCCTACCGTCCCTTCAGTCATCTCTAATTGCCCAGAACTGCCCCATGCTGCCGTACAGCTCAGTTCTATAACTTCTGAATAGTTGTCACAAATAGCGCCAGTGTTCCCAATGGATCAGATGCATGTCAGATGTCGAAAAGCAGGAAATGGAGTGATAACGGCAGTCCAGGACTCAAGAACAGCACGCATGGGCCGGGAGCTCGAGGGAAGTGCACGCACTGTGAACGCGCCGGAGCCACAGGAAATTCAGTTGCGTGGTTCTGGAGTTAGGAAGTGCAGTCTTCCTAGGGATGTTCGCAGGGATATATGTCCGTTCATTTAATTTTACCCTTCACCAGGGCCCGAGAGGATCTTCCTGACAGGTTAGCAAAATTTTGTGTTGTGCTGGGAACTTTTCTGATTCAGAAATGGGGCAGAGGGCCGATGCCTGCTGCCAGTGGTGGCTACGCGGTGGGTCTTTTAATGACAGGTGACACGAAGGGGGTTCTCCAGCCTCTTCCCGTCTTCCCCCCACTTTCTCCCAGTTTCCGTTAACCTGGTTTCCCTCTGGAATGTTGTCTGTGTGTCCTTTTCAGGTCTCCCCACTTCTCCTTGTCTGGTGACCCAGTCTAGGGGCTTTTCTAAGTGAGGCACACACACTTTTGGTAGAATGTTGGTTGTCTGTCTCTTTTGTTTGTGTTAGCAAAATCATTCATCAGATAAGGGCTTCTGTGAAATCCGAGCTAACATGATAAACCCAGTACTTAAGAATGTCGTCCTCACCGTGAGGAGAAGAGAAACCTCAGCCAGAGTGGGCTCCTTAGGTTAGTAGCATGAAGCTGCTATCGCGTAATGGGCTGTGTAATGGAGCCGTTTAATAAAAATAGGTACCAAATACTAGTGTAATTAGATGAAAAGGTCATAGACATCATCAGTGTAGATGGAGGTGATATGAGAAACAGGACTGAGAACTTCCAGGAAACTCTCTCCTGGAGAGTATTGGAGAACCACAGAGAGTGGTTTGCATTTCCAGCTTAATAGCCGAACACGCGCCCGCCACCTGCGGCAGAGGCTCTGCCGAGTCCCCCCCGCGTGCGCTGAGGGTGCGTCTGGAAAACCAGAGCCGCCTGCACTGCCCGCCGTGGAAGGCACTGATCTGCTCCTGGATTGTGTTAGCAGTTTCTCTACAGGATCACTGTGGTCAAGTTCTCCAAGGAAAAATGACCAACTTTGCTATTATTAAAGGAAAAATAGCCCCGGCCAGAGTGGCTCGGTTGGTTGGGTGTTGTCCCAGCCACCAAAAGGTCGCCGGTCTGGGCACATGCCCGGGTTTCAGACTTGACCCCTGGGAGGGGGTGCGCGGGAGGCAGCTGATCGATGTTCCACTCTCACATGGATGTTTCTGTCTCTCTCCTTTTCCCTTCCTCTTGCTCTAAACATCAACAGAAAATCTTAAAAAAAAAAGATAAAGAGAAAAAATAAGAATATAACTTCAGCTAGGATTTATCAGATTTCGCCTCTAAGGCGCGTCAGCTTTGCTTCGCGACCCTGCTTCTGAGCATGCCTTCAACATGACACTGACCCTTCATTGTTTTCTTCTCCGTCTGTCTGTCAGACCCATCTGCATCTAAGGCGGATTAAAGCTGCTTCGTGCCATGGCTTTCACAGGCCTCTGGCTCCTGTTCCTGCCACCGATGTGCCCACCTGCGGGCAGCTGCGGGGCGGCACCTCTTCCTCATGTTCATAGTGTCTTCTCTTCCTCCCCAGCGCCTCTGTGCCTGGAGGGGTGCTGGCTGCTGGTGTGTACACGTGGATACTTACAAAGTGGCTGCAGGCACATACACATGGATATTTAGGGATGAAATAATTAAATGAAAGGCAAATGGAGGTGGCTTACTGGGAGCTGGCAAGAGTGTGCATGACGATTGTTGCCTGTGATGGCAAAACCAGAACCTGCCTTAAAGGACGGATGTGCACCCCTGCCTTCAGGGTCCAGCACGTGGCACAGGCAAGGGCACCTCATGACGTTAGAGCACCTGCTCTAGTGACAGACACCTTTCAGGTCTCAGGGACATAACCTTTCCACCTCCTGTCATCTTGTGTGAGCAAAACAAAAGGTAACTGAGTTCAAGTGCCATGAAGGAGCATGAGTCTATTATTGGCCAATAAAAACACAGGACACCCAGTTAGCTTTGGGTTTCAGATAAACATTGAATATGAGTTTCTTAGTATAAGAGTGTCCCCAATACACAGTACCTTCTCTGTCAACCCTATGTGAGTCTTGCTACTCTTGTTGCTGGAGATGGACACAGCTTTGGAGAGACCACTGGGGAAGGGTAAATTAATGAACTTGTCCATCCTTCTCTTAGGTATCGTATCGTGGTGACTGTGTGCTCTTGCATAGCAAATGGTCACTTTCCAGTAGTTCCAAACACACGGTCACTTTCCAATAGTTCCAAACACACGGTCACTTTCCAATAGTTCTAAACAAATGACCACTTTCCAATAGTTCCAAATGATCACTTTCTAATAGTTCCAAACAAATGACCACTTTCTAGTAGTTCCTAACATCCATATTCTTGTCTCTCTTTGGGTTCCAAGTTGTAGTTTTGGGGGACACATGAATCAGTGAATTAGCATTGTGTTCTCAACAGTTGCTCATAGAAGCCAAGAAATATTTGCAACATTAAACAATTGCAAACTGTTGCTGAAATTTTATACATACATGTAGGTTTGATGTAGCATGTATGAAGCATGATACTGATTTCTCACATGTTAGATATTTCCACATTATTTAGATATCGCCCTAAGAAATGGTGTTAATAGGAATCCAAGTAATAGTGATCTATAGGGTGAAATTAAAATACCTTGCAATATTTCTATTGGAATGCGATATATAAAATTCATGCATTGTTTCCAAATGTAAATACTGCTTTAAAACTGTTCCTGCTAATTCCATTCACTACTGCCTGACAGAGCAAAGGTTTTATTCAAAATTTAAATGATTAAAAAGCTGTATTGTCTCAGTTAGTTTCCAGTGAACACAATGCAAATTATGTGGCCATTGTGATTATAATGATATTTGAAATGAAAGTAAAAAAAAAATTTTGTGGAGTACATATGTAACATTTAGTCATTTATGTACATTTAATTTTCATCACTCTGATAAAAATACTGACCTGCCAGAACACTAATGACATGAATTATTATATGTTGCTGACATTCATTCCTCAAAATATTAATTATTACATTTTGCTGGCCTTTAGTCACATAAAAGCCATAACGGTATGTTACATTATTTTGTTATTATGAAGGTATAGCTGTCAAGGTAGAAGGTTACAACATACTTTATTTAACAGTTTGTTATCTGGGTTTATAACATGTAGATACTTAGATGTAGACGAGGGAGCTCCCAGTCTCATCCTGGACAGTATAATTTTGGGGACAAACCTGCGTGGAATGGCCGACAGGTCCCACCTTCTCCCTCATCACCTGGCAGAGGCTGAGCCGGGCCAGCAGGATGCCCTGGAAATAAGTGGGACTTACTTTCCGGTCACTTTCTGGCAGTGGGGCGGTGCCTTCTGAGGATGAGGCCACTCCGTGCTCTCTCCTGGCTTCTGGGGCTTTGATGTCAGTCTGTGCCTCCTTGCTTTGTGGAAGCATCACCCCAACCTCTGCCTGTAACTTCACATGGCCTCTCCCTGTGTCTCCAAATTCCCTCTTTTTACAAGGGCCCCGGTCTTGTTGGACTAGGGACCGCCCTAATAACCCCATCTTAACTAATCACACCTGCAGTGATCTTATTTCCAAAGCTCACATTCTGAGGCACCAGGGCTTCAACATTTGGAATTTGGAGGGCACAGTTCAACCCATAACTACAGTTTTCCAGCCTGTGTCCCCAGACAAAGTGAAGTGATCCTGTCCCTCTGGTCACAACCCATGAGACTCTCCAGCCCATGGCCCTGCGGTCACTTGGGCCAGACAAAAGCAACTTCTTTTCTCACAGAGCAGGGCCTCCTGCCCTGCAGATTGAGCCCCTCGTGCTGGATGTTACTGAGCTGTGAGTCTAAATATGGCTCAGGGAAGCTTGATGGAAATCATTTCCAGTAAAAGAGGATGTTTCCTCAGCAGCTTTCAAGCTGGCACTGACTCAAGCATCCTCGAGGGAGCCCACTTAACCGGTCATTAGGGAGGCAGCGGAACGGCCCTGAGGAATTCTGGAGCGAGCGCGCATCCTGTGTGGAGGGCCCGGCCCCTGCCCACCGGCTCCCGCACCTGCTGCCCACGTTTTATCAGTGCTGCTGAAAGTCTCTTTTGCGCTAACCTGTGCTTTGGTCCAGGTTTTAAAGACACTGGTCCCAGTTTACTGAGGCACAGCTGAGGGTGAAGCAGGGAGCTCAGATAGTAATTAGATTTTCAGTGCCGATTAACACCCACCCCCCCCCACAGCATCCTCGGAGGCGGAGAAGGGAACCGGGCTCCACAAGGAGAGGTGCAAGTTTAGGCTGAGCTTTTTAGGCAAAATATTTGCACTATCCTTAAGGCAACAAACACACTTATTTACAAACTGAACATTTTCAAAACCGGAATATAAACAAACTGAGGGTTTCTTCCCATGGGCTGCACAGTATAAAGAATCTTTTACTTGAAGGGTATTTTGGGGTGGTGTGCTATGGGAAAAAGTAGTCCTGAGAGTATGTAAGAGTTCACAGATCTTCAAGCATAGTATTTGTAGATGGGTAGATGTAGGTGCTGAGGATGGTAAAAACATCCATTACCTGGATTCCAGTAGTGCCCTCACGATCTGGGGTCATTGGACAGCTGTCAGGGCCGGCCAGATAGTAGGGGTTAAATTTGAGAGTGAAGCAGGAGCCGAGGCTCTTTAGAGCTGGCATGCTTTTCCATTAACACCCGACCCTGTTCCCAAACATTCAGTGTTTTCAACACTATCGATGCAGGCCGTTAGGGAAGCGTTTGAAAGGACTTGAATGGCAACAGTGAGAAAATCTACTTTAAAAATGGAAGAATGCTAAAAATGCATTTTTTAAAGAATCAGAACAAAACCCACAGTGACTTAACCAAGGGACACCAGGACTGACCACAGCCACATAGTTCTCAGCAATTTACGAATGTGTATCGTCAGGGAATGTGTCCCGGGCATAGTCTGAGGGGTCAGAGCCTTTTTTTATTTATTGTTTTAAGTCTAGAAATGTCTTCCAGGGACACAGGAATTTGTAATGTTTGGTGTTGTGGGTTTATTATTTTTTTAATGCATTTGAAATATTTCTCCTTAAAAACAATTATTTTGAGGTGCAACCAGTAACCATTGGCAATGCGAGTGTTGCCTCCCCACCTTTGTTTGGGCCTGTTGTCCTTTTCTAGCTTTAACTTTGGACCCTGTTTCAGTGTTAAAGGGATAGACCTTAAATGTGAAAAAAGAAAAAGAAAGGGTGAACCTGTATCCTTAGATAACCCTCCCCGGTAGGAGGTCAAGGTCAGGTTCCTCATAACCAGTGCCTTCTGCACGTGGTGCTGCAGCTCCTGGGGACTTGAGGAGATGATGTGCACGGAGGGCGGAGAGGCTGGCGATTCCCCCATTTGAAGGGGATGCAGCTCTAGAGACCAAGCCCCAAGCCTCTCTCCCTCCTCTCCCCCCCTCTCCCCCCCTCTCCCCTCCCCATCTTCCCCCCTCCCTCTCCCTCTCCCTTTACCCCTCTCCCCCTCCCCTTCCCCCTCCCCTTCTCCCCTGCTCCTCTCCCCTCCCTCTCCCCTCCCTCCCCCTCCCCTGCCTTCCCTCCCCCTCGCCCTCCCTCTCCCCTCCCTCTCCCCTCCCCCTTCCTCTCCCCCTCGCCCTCCCTCTCCCCTCCCCTCCCTTCCCTCCCCCCTTCTCCCCTGCTCCTCTCCCCTCCCTCCCCCCTCCCTCTCCCCCTCCCCCTTCCCTCTCCCCTCCCTCTCCTTTCCCTCTCCCCCTCCCCCTTCCCTCTCCCCTCCCTCTCCTCTCCCTCTCCCCCTCCCCCTCCCCCTCCCCTCTCCCCTCCCTCCCCTCTCCCCTCCCTCCCCCTCCCTCTCCCCTCCCCCTTCCCTCTCCCCTCCCTCTCCTCTCCCTCTCCCCTCCCCCTCCCCTCCCTTCCCTCTCCCCTCCCTCCCCCTCCATATGTGGCTGGGTGGGTTCTCTCTGGATGCTTATGGAGATGCTCTGATGGAGGAATCCCCCACATTCCCTAGGACTTTGCCAGACATAGTCCCAGTAGCCTGTGGCGCCCCCAGGGGGGCTCCTGGAGAGCAGGGCACCGGAGCCCCCTAGCTGGTGCCGAGGAGGAAAGGGAGAGGGACGGGCACAGCACTCGGAGAGCCTGAGAAAGCCCGGGGACGTGTCCAAAGCATGCTTGTCGCCGTCCCACAGGGGACTTGTGTGCTGATTCTCTGGGTCGGAGACAGCATTTCCTGACAGGGACTCACCCTTGTCCAAAGTCTTCAGAAAAATGGCAGTTTAGGGAAAGGTGTAACTTTGCATCTAGATTAAGACACAGCTGAATCTTAAAATAAAATTGCTAGCTGTGCCCAGCAGTGATGTCTGTGGACATCAGTTCAGATTACATATGAGACAGGGGCTCTGTCCCTCTAAATGGCTCCACAGGCTCCCCCACACCAGGTGAGAAGTAACTTACTGTACCTCCGAGGAGCCGCTCCCCACTCCTCATTTTATAAAAAGCATCTTACGGAAAGTGCATCCTTACTCAGGATAAAATATTAAAGCCACTTCATTTTGCATGGGGTGACATTTTAAGGTTTTGTGATAAAGAATCAATGATTTTCACACTAGGATTCTCATTTTAAGTAGTCACCATCAATTTTTCTTACTTTAAAAGTTCGTTAATGGAAAGTGTTGATCAGGGTGTAGAAAGTTGATAAGATGTTGGGAGAGAGGAGGGACTTGTGGGAAAATAAAATGGATATGTACTATTGATTTTTTCTCATTTTGAGAAAATTCTTGACAGAAAAAAAATAGCCCTAGTTGGTAAGTGCAATTCCCCCATTTTGAGATTGGGTTGTCAAAAGGAGGGGAGGGAACCAGAGCCTTGAGCAGGCGCATGTGGCGTGCGCGGCCCACACTGTGGTTTGCTCCCCTAATGTTCTCAGGATGTTTTTACCTCTCTTCCCAAAATTATGGAAGTAGATGAGATTTTCCAACTTTAGATGTCATAACTACAGAATAAAGTCAGCCATTAGTTTACTCTAACTTTACCTAATATTAGGACTAAATAACTGAAAAAATTAGTGGCCAGTCATTCTCCGGCCATCCCTTTTGTTCCGTGATGTTTTAGCGGTTAGGATTTAAGAAATGGGCAGCCATCTGTAACTTCCTAACAGTGCTGCGAGCCGGGGGCGCCGGCGTGGGGAACGGCGGGGCTGCCCGGCGCGGCCTGGAGGCGGTGTTGGCCGAGCCGCTCGAGACCCCCAGCTTCCTCTCCTCACTCACTCAGGCTCAGCCCTTGTCCAGCCCTCGCCGTGGCATTAACCCGGTTACACTCGCGGGAGCCGGGGCCTCGTCCTGCCGCAGCAGGGCCTCCAGGGGGACAGGGCATCCGTAAGCACCTCTCTCTGCACTCAATGTTACTTCAGGCGGAGGTGTGAAAGGGACTGATCATGGTCTCTCCGTCCGCGTTGCTCCCTACTATGCCTTCTCACCTGTAACGTTTGAGGTCATTGCACTCATTACAACGTGATGTAATTTTAACCGCACATGTGGATGACAAGGTGATTCATCGGCCCGCACGTCACGGGGTCCAGGTAGCTGGAATTTTGACTGCTCCTCTGGCATTTATCTTGTGTGTCTTGTGACACCAAGCAGAGCTGACCACAGGGGTACCCACCTGCCACCACCAGAAGCCACCATCGGAATGTCCCGGTTCAGGCAAACAGCAGCCATCGATAACAACCACCTCTGGGGGTTGGTAATGGCTGCTCTGGGCCATAAATGTCCGGCTGGCTTGTGCCAAACCTCAAGTGAATGAGAACAGAGCTGCTCAGTATAACCCAGTCTGTGGATGCTTTTTTAGTTTAACTGTCCCACTAAATGATTCTACCAAAAAAAGGCCTCAGCTCACCTACCCAGAAATATTTCAGTGTAAGTATTTCTCCATGGAAGCAGGCTGGAGGACGGCATTTGCTGGTTTAAACCACTCGAGGTACAAACCAGCTTTGCTCAGTGGCACTGCCACGAGGAATTTGGAGGTCTGCCTCCACCCACAAACTGCTTAATGGGAGAAAAGCCTTCTGCCGCCAGCCCGCTGTCTGATCCTGGCCTTTATGACTGCACTGCTCTGCAGAATCTGGTCTGAACATGGACCCTGGCTGCTTCCTCTGCTGCTTCCTTCCTCCCGACTGAGGCACACGTGGTCACAGAAGCCACCATGTCGGTTTCGATGGGACAACCGCCTCCCCCCCCCCCCCCCCCCCCGGCCCTGCAATCTGTGGATGTTTCTGTTTAGTTCTTAGAAGATCCAAGTCCCATCTCTGGGAACTGTAATGGCTCCTTGCCACCCTGGGAGTGAATTTTTGCCGTTCTTGCTGACATTTTAAGTAGACCACTGGGTGTGGGCTGCTATGCCATTTCCCAACATGCTTGGGGCAATTACACTGAATACAAAGCCTGTTTGTGGAAAGGGTGAGGGTTTTGGCTCCAGAGCCTAAACCGCTGGAGAGGACAGCGTGAGACAGAGCAGTGAGCGAGAGCGCTGGCCTGTTGGAGGGCTGTGGGTAAGTCCTTGGAGGTCTGGTCAGCGTGGCCAGTTCCTGTCAGTGCCTGGAGAGCTCCTCGCATTTCCAGGACCCGGCCCTCCCGAGGAGACTCACGCCACGTGGACACTTTCCCGGAAAGAGGTGGCAGGGATGTCAGGAGAGGTTGGCTTCTGTTTTGCAGCATTGCTCTGGCAAAACTCTCATTCACAATGACTCTCCTTCTGCCACCTCGATCTTAAGTTGTAGCTGAATTTTACAGTGGCTGGTTTTCTTCTCCCTCCAAACCTGAGTCTGTGGCCGAAAGCAGGATATGGCGAGGAGGTGTCCTTTCGGGCATAGGAATGTAGACCATGAGCCCTGGCTTCCGTCCTTCAGCATTTAGCACCCCAGGGCCTGAGAGCCCAAAGTCTGGGTGCCAGACTGTTGAACATGATAATATGTTCTCTCGTAACAACTTTGTCCATAATAGTTGAGTCCATTTTCTGAGCAAGGAGGGGAAAATCGGAGATGCAGTGTGAAAGTGATGACATCTGTAGTTACTGGAAAACACGTTCGTGGAAAGAGTGAAAGCTGTATCTGTGGCCTTTCACGTCCCTTCCGTCCCAGAATGTTGTCTCTCCAGGGAGATGGGTTCTGAGGCTGGCTTGGTCCTGCTGTGGAGAAGAGAGAGCTGGAATCACAAGGTAAAATCTCACCCAGTGCAGCCTGAGGGAGTGGAGAATTCTGGAAGTGGATCCCGGTTTCCATCATCAGAGGGAACGGGGCTCCTAGGCAGTGAGCAAACACCCGCAGGTGTGGAGGCAGCTGTCACAGGAGAAGACTCGGCTCCAAAGTGAAAGGGCAGCTGGGTTCAAACTACAGGGAAATACCATTTCTCGGCTATGGGAATGGGAGGCTTCGCCGTGGGACAGCCTACAGCCCTCCGAGGGGGCGGCGGGGGCGGGCGCTCTGCGGGGGGGAAGGCGCCACAGCTCAGCGTCGGGGACAGAACCGAGCAATAAAAAGCCACAGAAAGGGCTGTGCCTTTACCCTGGGAGCCAGCACTGTCTTGTCTTATGAGGAAGAGAGGCCCAAAGATACTGGCAAGATGGAAAATGTTTGTGCTAGGTTCTTTTTTTTCTTAATTCTCGCCTGAGGATATGTTTGTTTGTTTTTAAATTGATTTGAGGGGGGTGGGAGAGAATCAGTGTGAGAGAAACACCAATCAGTTGCCTCCTGTGTTCAGACCAGGAATCGAACCCAACCTGCAACTTTTTTGGCATGTAGGACAATGTTCCAACCAACTGAGCCACCGACTGGGGCTCTGCGAGATTCTTTACTGAAGCAGAGTTTCTAAGCACAGAAGTCTGGAGACACCCAGATGCCCACCAGCGGGTTTGTTGGTCGAATAGACTGCGGTATGTCTGTACAGTGAAGCAGCTGTAAAAAGAAGTAAGATACGCTGCTTCTGCACATGGTGCTGCGAAGAGGAAGAGAGTGGTTATTTTTAAAAAAGCCAATAGAATGGTTCTTCTTAAAAGAGCCAGTAGAGTGATCTGGGGACAAAGTATGGACAAGGACCGACACCAACATTCTGAACAGGTCTTGTTACGTAGCTCTGACTCTGGGACCAAGCAAATGTTTTATGTAACTAAGTATCACCTGCATAAAATAGAATAAAATGTAAAAAATTCACAGACAGGATAAAACAAATGACCCGAACTCTATGTCAAGTGGATGAAAAAAAAAATCACGTAGAAAAACGTCATTTCATGTAACAGCCTCGAAGTGAGCTGGGCACACGTGTCGTGTGGGATATGCCCTGAGGAATACACATGGGAAGAGTTCCAACTGCAACTGCAGCTTTAGTCTTAGTGATAATATCGGTATTGCTAGTTTAAAGCAACTGTATCGTTCCACGTGTAGAAATATTTTAGGTAAGGAAATACTGTTGGTAATGACGTTAGGAAACAAGGTTTTCAGGATAGAAAAAGATCAGTAAATCAAGTGAACATCGTGTACTGTGTCATTTGAATTCACAGCACCACGTGGACCCATGCTCCATGCTTCTCTTTTCAGAAAGCACATATTTCCCAGTCCTTTCAAACTGGACACACCCAGTGTCTGTCCCCAGGGGAACGGGTCCACAACGTGGTCTGCCCACACCTCGAAACCCTGCCCTATAACAAAAGACTGCTGCCAGTCCACAAAGCCACTGGGATGGATTCCAGAAGCACTGTAACGGGAGGAAGTCGGTCCAGGGCCTCCTTCTGTGTCACTCCATACAAACCATGTTCAGGAAGAGGCAGGACCCTGATGGGAAGGGGATGAGTGGCTGCCTGGGGTGCTGGGGGAGGACTGAACACAAAGAGGACAAGGGAAGTTTCTGAGATGGTGAAAATGCTCTGTATTTTAATAACGGTGTGGATTCCATGAGGGTTTACGTTTGTGAGAACTCATCAAACTTTACATTAAAAGTTTGTACTGGTGTGTGAAGCAGGAAACCCGACGGGCGGGGAGCCATGTGCTCCCGATCCCTGGCTCTTGCTACATGTCCAAGAAGGACCCTGTCCAGGACACCAGTGGGCAAAGGAGCGGGGACGGGGCCAAGAGTAACACCCACGCCCTGTCTGCCGTCAGAGGTCGGTCTGGAGAGCTCTCTGGTTGCCTAAGAATGAACAGTCAGGGAAAAGGCCACACAGAGCTACAGGCGTCCCGTTAAAGTAGGCAGCAAAAAGGGCAACGGACGTCACTTTAAAAACATGACTCTGTCTCTGGAAAAGGTTTCCTGCTGCCACTGAAAGATGTGAGAAGTTCCCTGCCTCTGTGGCTCGGTGGTTGAGCGTGATCCTGTGCACCAGGGGTCGCTGGTTCGATTTCCAGTCAGGGCGCATGCCCAGGTTTCTGGGTCAGTCCCTGATTGGATGCATGCAGGAGACAGCTGATTAATGTTTCATTGGTATTTCCATCTTTCTCTCCCTCTCCCTACCTCTCTCTGAAATCAATTACAAAAGAAAAGAAAGATGTGAGAAGAGAAGAGTTTTACTGCACAGGTGGTGGGCAGACCTGCCTTTCTTTTCCACAGGATCTGGGTGCCATGTGGGAGAGGGTGGTGCCAGGCCCTGTTGGCAGGAGACACACCTGGGAGCCTGTCGGGGTAGGATTGGAAAGAGCTCCGATGACAAACTAAGGAGTGTGGATTTTCATCTGCCAGGCATTGGGTTTTTTTGTAGGTTCAGGGGAGTAATGGGATTGGGCTTCCTCAGCTTTGTTGTTAATTGAGGAAAATCATTCTGGTGGTAGTGGGGAGGGGGGTTTTGTTAAGGGGAATATCGACACAGGCAGGGTGTCCTGTGTGTGTAGGATGATTTTTTTCCAGACTGAGACAGTGGTGATGGGAATGGGGAAGACATGCTGGACTTGGGGAAATTTCTGAGGCACTAGTGAGAGCGGCTATTGGCCAGTGCGTCTGTACGTGGGGAGAGATGGCGAGGGATGCGGGAGGGGGGAAACGATAGGAATTAAGGTTTCAGGCATTGGGACTCTGGGCACATGGCGATTCCATCAACAGAGACTAGAAATAAAGAGGAGGCGCAGGTTTGACGGGAGAATTCTGTGACCTGGGGGAGAAATTTGGGTTTGGTTTGCCCTGGGATACCCAGGAGTCACAAGCCAGTTGTGTTACGTTAGGTTTGACTAGTAGCTCTGTTTAAGGAGACATTATTAGAAATGTGTAAATCCAGGTCTGTGCTATAAGATTCGTTTCATAATAGACTTCTGCAGCTTTGCCAGGAAGCTCATCGAGCGTCTTGGCGTTTCCAGGAGCGCCGCTCCAGAGAGGGGCTTAGCTTTACACTTCTTCAATACACAGTTTAAAACCTCAAACTCAACTTCGCAATGTACCCGCTCCTGAAAAGCATTGAGTACTTACTGTGTATATACTGGACACCAGGCTGAGCACTGTAAGCCATCCAGGGGAGTGTGGGAGTTGTGCCCACCTGTGGGCATTAGTGACGGGCCCCCAGCTGCACCCTGCTTGGAGAGAGCAGCATTGAACGTGCGCAAGACCTTGAGGTTGGTCAGCGGCTGAGTGCGTGCCCTGCACTGGTTCAGAAAGTGCGCGAGGGGCCGGAGGGTGTCAGGTTCAGTGTTACCTGCGCTCAGGAGCAGACCCCGCAAGGAGGACTCCGAGCAGTCAGAGTGGCTCCCTGGAGCCGGGGCCGTGAGCGTTAGCTCGCTCCCGGGACTCGTCCTTGGGCCCGGGCGCCCTCGCCCATATGCCAAGTCCACGCTGCTGCTCTGTAGCTTGGTCTCAGCTGGCGGGAGCTGGCAGATACAAGGATTAAGTGACTACTGAGGAAATATCCTCTGATGCAGGCTCCTCTCCTAATTGCAAGGTGCTTGTTCGGGAAATCCACTCCTTCAGGATGTGCTCAGGGAACCGGCTTAGCCCTAATGATGCTTAATGGCAGCGGCTGGAATTTAATGGGGGTGATAATTTCATGTAATTGGGGGCTTTAGAGAAGTAACGCGCCCGAGTGGCATCGAGTTTGGGCCACGTCTGAGTCAAGGTGAAGTTGAGCTTCCTGTCTGTGGCTCCCACCAAGACGAGTGACTCTGGGGCTTGTGGGGGGGCTCCTGCCGCTCTGTCCCCGTCACTGCGCGGCTGGCTCCCTCTCCAGGGGTTCCCCAGGGCACTGCTGGTTCTTCCAGGAGACAGACTCCACTGTGATTCAGTCTCAGGAAGAGTTCTAATGTAAATTTATTTTCTTCTTTTACAATTAAAAATGATAAAGCAGTTGAAGTAATTATTTCACTGGGCCCAGCACAGGGCTTGGCACCTGAGTGTGGAAGGAACCGATTTTAAGTAGAGCTGCCTCCTCTGGCTTAGCCTGTCGTTAGTTCCTGAGCCACATCATAAATACCATGATGACGTGATGTAGAAAGTCAGACAGGTGTGCATCTCATTACACAGCCTGTGAGTGTTTGTTTTGGGAAATGCTGCCGCTTAACGAAAGGAATTTCCCTGTGGGAAGGGGGGAAGGGGCATGATGCTGACCTGAGGTGTTCACCAGGTCCCAGCCATGCGCCACTCACTCCACTCAGGGCTGGGCAAGGCGGGCTCTCCGTAGGGCTGGGAAAATCCCTGGGATAATGTTTGAGTTTGGTAACTTGCTTATGTTCCTTTCCCTGTGAAGAAATGTACAACATTAGTTTCAAAAATGGAGCCCCTACAACACATGAGGCCCCTGGGTGGGACCTCGGGTCCGGCAGCTTCCCTCCCACCCTCACCCGCCGCTGCCTGTGTGTGGAACTGGCTCCTGCTTGGCGCTCAGACGCCACGAAACTGTCATTTAGGGTTCACAGGAGGATCTCGCTGACTGACTGTCAGGTAGGCTCGGTGATGGTGCCTGCGGCCCGGTTGGTGTTTCACGGGGATGGAGCAGCCAGGTCTGGGCGATCGGAGGACTGTGCACAGCAGGTGGGGGGGTTGCTGATGTACCTTCACAGTGACAGGCCTGGAGGGGACAGGGGACGGTGCCTGTGCCACTGCCAACAACAAATGCCTGGCCATATGCGGGGAGGAGGGTGCAGTTTGGGATCTTTATTATATTTGTAATAAGGGGTGAAGGTGAGGCCACTCTGAGCCTGTCAGCCCGCATCGAGGAGAATCAGAAAGGACGTAAACCCCCAGGACACCCCAGGTGGTCTGGGTCATTGGGAGGTTGTTCAGACCAGAAGGAATCCCGGCCTTGGCAGACCCGTGACACCTCGGCCAGAAGCCGGCGTCTCTGGTCTGTCCTGGTGGTGTGGGAAGGGAAGGAGACCCTGCAGGCGACACTCCCTGTTTCGTGGTGACTGTGTATTGTCATGTGTATGCACTTGGACACACAAAGTGACACCGTCACACAGCGAGCCTCTCTTCCGGCCGCCCGCAGACACTGCGTCACCGACCAGACAGATGGACCATGGACTGTAAAAGATGCAAAGACAAGTCTGTGACGTGGCAGTTCAGCAAGGCCCGTGAGGGGCCACCGGAGCGCGCGGAGAAGGGGGGAACGACGTACTGGGGCAGGTTGGAGCGTCCAGTGCTCAGCTCCAGCTCAAACGTAGAAATAGCCGGGGCTCTGATCGCCACTTGTGTCAGTCAGAAGTCCCTTCACTAGAAAAAGGTTCATTTTCAGTGAAACGTTAAGGTGCTGGCAGAAAGCGACCAGCAAGGCCTCGAGCTCCTTCGCCACACCCAAGCCTGCAGTGCTGGGACTGTGCCCGGGCCGTGGACACGGCTCCCCACTTTGATAACTAATGGGACGCCCCCTGCAGCGATCGTTGACCTTTAATGTCTCGCTGCCGTGTATCCTGACTAATTACACTGCAGGGTTGTGGACTCGTTCATCCTGTCACTTTTAGCCAGTTTGAAAATGAGGCCCCAAGGGTGTGAGCTGACGCACAAGAGGAGAAAGTATTAATCTCCGACTCTTCAGACACGGTCTCTCTCTCTCACGGATTTGGGCTTCGCACTTCTGTCGATGTCTGTTTCTCTGCTCAGGGACTGAGCAAGGCTCCGCGAGCCTTCTGTACATGTTGACAGAACTTAACAAATTTATTAGCTGGAACCAGCTCCTGTCAGGGAGAAAATCTAATTGGGTGGCGTTGGAGTAGAGTAGATCCAGCCTGAATAATGCATGTGTTTAAGCAGTTGGAACCCCAGGATATTTCTGCAGCAGTTTTTGGTTGGGTTTTTCTTATGGTTTCTAGTAATTTCAGAGATTGTTAAGAAGCCACCTGCTGCTCCTACAACATTTGCCAGATGTAGTTTCCTTTTACCAGTCTATTGGCAGCAAATCGGATCCCCTTCCTTTATCCCTGGGAGAACATATATAGAAAATCAGAATGTAATTTTTAATGATTTAAATAAATCAATCGCAGACTTTTCTGTTCTGATTCTGTTTCTGGTATTAATTTTTTCAAGGTTGGGTTTGCCTATTTTATCCAAATTGTGGGACATGGACGAGAGGAAATCAGCCCATGCCAAGGAGGAATACCTCACACAGGGAGCAGACAGCATGGACTAAGTCTCTCCTGGGAGTGTGGCTGGGATTAAACATCCACGGACCTCTATAAAATAGGCTGAATCTTTTTTGGGGGGGGGCAGGGTGCCCAAATTTATGTCACCTTTGTGACATAGTTCATAGCACACTTTGGAAACTTCTGGCCACCTGAGTTAGGTAGAGACTGTATTAATCAAGACCGTGCATAGAGCAAAAGTCGCCTTCTAGGCAGGTGTAAGTGGTCACATTAGAGATTGTGCCCGTGGCCTCTTCTGCAAGCTGTCTTCAGACAGCTCAAGGTGGCAGTCGGTACGAGTCAGGGTGGCTCAGGGTTTGTGGACTGGGGTGTGTGTAACCTGGGCGCTGGCATCACTGTGGAGAAGTCCGCTGGGAATGGCTAGATGCCATTTTGGTGACTGTCAGATAGGATGACAAGCCAGGTCCCAGGTGAGGGTGGGTGAAGATCCCTGAGGCTTCTGGGGGAGATGGTGTAGAAAAATGCTCAGTAAGGGGTTTGGTAAATGTTGTAAATGCATTTCCATGGCACTATTCTTGGTGAAGCCGAGAAAAAAGCCCAGACCATATTCTGATGACAAAATGTTTCACCAAATCGCATTTTTAAAAAAGTTCCTGAAGAACTCATAGCAGTTTGAAGAATCCTTTGTTCAATAGCAAGAAGAGCCTGAATTCATCATTTGCTGTCTTAGGTCTGGTGGCTCCGTAGCAGTCAGCTCTGATCCTGGGAAAAGGGTGCCGATTTAGAGACCTGGCAACTTCACACCCAGTGTGAGGTCCTGCAGTGCCGGGGCCAGGACATGCCACATTTTCTGTCTCCTCCAGCTCTGAGCTCTTTTAATGCAGGGGCCAGGCTGTAGGGTCGTCTCCCTGTGAGGAGCAGTTCCATCTAACCTGCACCATCGGTTCATGGTGGACAGTTTTTGTGAGTCTTAAACTTGATGTCTTCAAAGCAGGCACGTGAGCCAGAGATGGCATCAGCCACGCTGGCTCTCCCAGGGCCGGGTCCTCGGATGTGGGACCCTCAGGGCTACCCACACATGTTGATTTCCCCAGAGTCAGATGTCAAGTTGGAGAGGTATTTAGAGTAGAAAGCAGGTTCCTGCAGTCGCCCTGGCCGGCACCATGCCACCTTGGCTGGCACTGCTAAGTTCCTCACCTGACTCATCTTATAACAAAGACCTTTCTGGAACTTTGAAGCCATGTATTGGTGGTTTTCTTAGCAATGGGCAGTAGAACTCAAAATGACATCCAGGTGACAGAGTGATTGCCTCGGAAAAACAAACTTTGAGGACAAGGCAAAGTAAAAAGCAAACCAACAGGACCAGCAGCGCAGCGGGATCTGAGTGGAGAGTGAGGGGACGGCACTAAGCTTCGAGTCCTTTGCCCGGCGTAGTCTGGGGTGAGCAGTGATGGGTTTCCGTGCCTCACACCCTTCGTTAAAGAGGAGACCAGACGTCACACTCCACGGATGCCCTGTTTATGGATTAAAGTATTTCGCAGCCAGCTGTCATCGTGGGCTCCAACACTCGAGTGCAGTTAAAATGAATTCGCGGTGAGGATGGAAGGCCCGGGGCTGGGGAGGGAGTGTGTGCCCGTCCTGCCTCCAGTCTGTGTGCCTGGTCTGGTTCTGGTTCTGGTTCTGGTTCGGTTCTCTGCACCGGCAGCCTGTGGGGATGGGACTCAAAGGCCAGCGGAGCTGTAGCTACCCCGACAGGCTTTGCTAAGGAGACGCAGTGTCGGGGTGGGTCTGAGCAAGGCCGGGCTGTGGTTTGGTGTATGGTTATGGTAAATAACTAGCCCTGATTGTTGTGGTCTGGCCTTCGCGGGAGCCCCGGACCACGGGAGATCCGCTGACCTGAATCCCCCGCACCTACAGGGAGCCTCGCATGGCAATCGCATGGCAGTCGCAACAGGCGGTGGAGGGGGGCAGGGGCGGCCAGCACAGCCCACCTCCTTGCTGGTGCTTCTCCCCAAGGGGAGGGGAGGCCATGAAGCTGACAAGCCGGGCGGCCGAGCTTTCTGCGTGTTGGGGTTGTCACTGATTTCCCCTTTCCCCATGACTGGCTCCGGGAGATGCTCAGTAAATGAGCCCAAGTGGGAGGGCAGGCTGACTGCCGCGTCCCGAGTCCTGAGCGGGGCCGCTGTCCTTGAGGGGGGAGCCGCCGTCACATCCTGACAGGGGGCGCTCAGCCCGAACCAGGGCCTCAGGCGATGGCGGCCCCCCTCAAATCAGAGCTGCAGCACCAGCCTCCAGACTCTCGTAGACATTTCTTTTTCCTTTTTTCAGCCGGTTAGTATCTTAAGCTTCAAATGCTACTGTGTGTGGGACTTAAGAAGGGGCATTTTGGACATCAGCAGCCTTTTATTTTTATTTTTTTCAAAGCTGTAAACAAAAGGTCAATTTGGAGCAAACACAACAGCTCATGGCCCCGTCCAGGTTTATCCTAAAGAAAGGGCTTGATGCTTTGAGCAGCTGGGACTGGGACTCCTCTCCTGCCTCCCACCCGGTACATGGGAAGGTCTATGACTCAAAGCAGAGGACACTGGGCTTCTCCTTGATCAAACTAGAGTCGTTATCAAACTGATGCGAAGAGGACGATATGGTTGCGTCCTTCCCACCCTCAGAGATGAGCCACTCCCAGACCTAAAGGGCCGCAGGGGCCATGCCCTTCAGCCCATGGCTGCGTGTTGCCGTCCCTCCAGAGCAAAGGCGAGATGCTTTGCTGTTGGGAAAGGTGTCTGAGGCTGCTTCCCAGCCCCCTCCTTCTGCTCCTCCCAGAGCCCAGCAGGAGAGGCGCCCTCCCAGCACCTCAGGACGAATGACACTCTCCAGCTGGCCAGATGCCCCTTTTGCACAGCACTGGGCGGCGCCGTAGGGGACCCTGGATGGCAGAGTGAGGGGCGCTAGCAGGGGTGTGTGGGACACGGGCTCGCTTTCATCCAGCGCACGGAACACTCACATGTGCCCGTTCTCAGAGCCTTTCTATTGCCCGCACGTCTACTGAGCGGACACGGAGGAGCGGGCTGTGATCTCACCGCACCAGCTCCGGGAGGAGCTGCTTCGCTCTCGGCCGCCTCTGCCAAGGGCAAGAAAGAAGGAGGTGGCCCCGGGAGCAGGACCCCCAGCCGGCACGTTCTCGTGGTGTTACTGCCCCTGGTCTAGCAATGTCGCTTTAAAAGAAACTTAAAAAAACTATTCCCTGGACTATCCGTAGTCCATAGCACACGGTTATTTCCATTGTCCTTGTCTCAGAGAAACAACGGAGACCCTGAAGGAGTCAGAGCACATACAGCTCCACTGTCCCTCTCCGCTGGCCTCACACGGCAAAACCACTTAATCACATCGAATGTGACCATCACCCAGTGTCTTTCTGTGTGATCAGTGGGAAAACGGTATCCACCTGGTTGTGCCTTTGCTGACATTCGGGTTTGATCAGAGTGTGATGTATCTAGAGAAAAATGGGTACAAGCAGGTGGATGCTGGCAATTCTGTTTTTCTCAACTTTCAAAGCAAACGGCTGGGACACAGTGTTCTGGGAGTTTGTGTTGGGGCAAGTCTTCCAGAGTTGTTTGTCCGAAAGGGTGGCAGGTTGTGGAGACAGGATTGCTGAGAAAGGAGGGGCAGCCTCCCGGGGAGACGCCCACTGGGAGAGCCAGTGGTCCGTTCCTGGGTCTGGGGGAGATGCTGAACCTGTGCACTTGCCCACAAGATGCAAACCAGGGTATCTCGTGGGAGAGAAGACTCCAAGAGGAAGCACAGGAGTAACTTACTGAGCTTACTCAGGCACATCGGGACAGTGTTTCATGTGCTTTTCCCGGGACTGGTGCAGGCGTCCCCCGTGGGACCAATGCTGTACCCACCGCAGGAGAGTTAACACGAGACAAAAAGAGACCCCATGGAAGAGGGGGCGGGGCTCCCCTGGGAGGTTGCTCTGTTTGGTGGAGGGGAGATCAGCAAGTACAAGTTCTGAGAATAGCACAAAGGAATTCACGGCTCTCAGCTAGGTAACAAAGTCTACCAAAAAAATTAAAAATCTATTTGCTTTATTTAATATATAGAGAGATTTTTCATCTGACAGCTAATTGTTTATCAGTGTTCCCGTGTTTTTTAAAAAAAGGCAAAAAGTCCTAACATTTTGCAACATGAATGCATCCAAAGAAATAATGGAGGACCAGCTGCATCTGTTCTCTGCAGCATTTTATAACTGAGACACATTAAAATTAGCCTAAACAGCTTACAAAAAAGGCTCACTTCAGTTGATAACCCACATACTTGAAAAGGCTGCAGTAGAAAGTTATGCACTTATGTGAAAATTTGTTCCCAGTATAAGTAAAAATAGCAAGTTCAGGAAGTGTCATATAAATCAATTTTATAAATACATTTATAGAAAAGAGTAGAAAAATATAGGCAAATGTTAGGTGATTAATCTATCAGCAGATCATTTTAATTTTCTTTCTAATCATACAAAGAACCATAACAAAATCTTTAAAAATAAGAAAACAAAGTTTCCAGTTTTTAAGTGATTTTTGATAGTGGCCACTGTCAATGACAAATGAGATATGGAGACTTAGCGTTGTCTCAGGGGGGCTGGTATCGCCCCCAAGGGGAGAAAATTGGTCCTTAGGGAGCAGTGGAATCTCAGCTACAACAATGATTTGTAGCTCTGCAGAGTCCCCCAGCACATAGAACATACGTGGTATGTCGGTCATACCAAAACTTCGAGGAGGAGACGCAATCAGAAAAAAAAGCCTAAGAAGGCTCTTTGCGGGGGTAAAGTGGAAAAAGGATTGGGAAACATTGGGCCAGCACGGCTGATTCCAGCCACTTTAGGACTGTGGCTGATAAATTAAGGCATACCTCTGCTTTCTTCCTTTTTCCCTTGAATAGACTAAAGTAAGTGGAAGACCAAGTAAATGATTTTTTTAAAATAAAAGGCTCCCCTGGACCAAGTGTCCCAAACTGACCAGTTGGTCACCTGTCTCCTCTGGCCCCCCGCGTGGTCTCCAGGTACCCAGGACAGCAAGGGGTGCAGCCTGTGGTCTTCTGTAGGTGACACGCAGTCTGGGCTGTGGGCCCCAATCTCTGTCCTCTTAGACGGCTCCTGTGATAGGAGGCAGTCAGCTGTCTCCTCCACCTCCCAGGACACACAGAAGCTCACTGAGCAGGATGCCACGCGCCTGGCTGAAGACAGGTGGAAGAACCTCCCCAGTAGGTATCTCCAAGCAGAACCAGGGCCCTGCCAGTGGCGCATGGCTGTCTCACATCCAAGGCAGCAGTTGAGTGATAACTGCGGAGTCCTATTTTGAACAACACTACAGCAGAGCCTGTAACTTTTTAGATTGAAATCTGAGAACTCTAAACAATTTATTTACAAAGACAGACAGATAGGTTTCAACTACCTTGTAAATTGGCTCTCCTTGACCACAAAGACAGCAGGTAGGAGGTTCTTGGGGGAATTGATGAGCCCTGGGCAAGGATCAATGCCCTGGACGATTCTTCTCTGGTGGATGCTTTCATAATTACCAGACAGGCAGTGACCAGCATTAAGCTGAGCTAGGAGAAGCCCTAGGGCTGCATTTTGAGGGTGGGTAGGAGTTCTCTGGGAATGCTCTAGATGAACCTGTGAGGCATCCTGAGTAGATAAACTAGGGAAGTTCCAGAATAGACCCCTTAGACTGCGAAATCTTGGCCTCGGCACTAGGATGTTGGGGCTGGATCTTCTTTGCTGGGGGGCTGTCCTGGACATTGTAGGATCTTTAGCAGCATCCCTGGTGCTCTCTACCCGCTAGATGCAAATCGCACCCTTCTTCCCATTTGTGACAACCAAGAAAATCCCCAGGCACTGTCAAAGTCCCCTGGGATGGGGTCCACCCCTCCCCACCTTCACCTCACCCCACCCCTCTTCACCCCTCCCCTGCTTTTGAGAACCGCTGCCTTAGGCAAGGTTGGCCTTGGGTTCTCAGTGCAGGTTTTCAGGGGTTAATTTTTTTCTAAGTGCAGATTGATATTTGGATATCATTGCCTTCTCTCCTCTCAGCCCTTGCTGAGTGCCCAGCTATACAGTTACATATTGGCTAATTCTTCCATCTTTAACCTGAAGCTGTGACAGGAAACAGCTTTTATCTTCTCTGTTACACGGAGGGGGTGGCCTGGGTTTGAATATCTATTGCTTTGCATGCAAATTTTAATCCTTTAATCACCTTCCCACAGCTTCAGGGGAGATGCTGAGAATCCACCAGCCCTTCCAGACTTGACCTTCGGCCACTGACAGGCTGGAGGAAGCCGGGGAAGGTCATTTCCTTCCCCCCAGACACAGCAGCCAGGTTGCAGAGCAAGATAATCTCAGGGCTACTCAGGCTGCAGCTCAGAGGAAGGGAGAAAGTGCTCCCATCCAGTCCACACAGCTGTCCACCCTGGGGGTCAGCAATGCAAATGGTCTTTTTCACTTATTTACCATCTACATGTTGCTCTCCAGGCTCAAATTTCTTCCTTTTGTTCTGGGGAAAAAGAAAAGTTTGTGGGAAGACTTCATTTGGTGCCAGTTTTCTTTATTTTTCAGGCAGGGTGAGGTTGAGAAGGCTCAGTATTTTGGCAAATTCTACAGTGGAATAAAGCAAGAGTGCTCTTGTATTTTGAGTAGCAGTCATTAAAGGACTCAGACATTTGCTTTTCCTCTGAGCTCTTAATTGTCTAATGACAAGGGGAATGCGGTCCCAGCCGCGCTGTTATGTCTGGGATTCGCACAGGGGCCGCTGCCAGCACAACTTCTTATCTACGGAGGTGGCTGCATGTGGACTCCGCTCGCTGCTGACGTGGTGCCATAAATTACACGGCTCCAGTTGTTCCTCGTAGTCTAATCATTTCTCTGGGAAAAACAGTGCTGCTGGTCCTGCCCCTCACGGGAGGAGCAGATGCACGTGCCAGACCCCAGCGCGACCGGGGGACAGCGAGCCTGTCCACTCTTCTCAGGTGAAGCCATCCCTGCCACACAGAGCTGTTTTCGGTGCTCAGTCTCCACACAGAACATCTCCCGGGTGTTAGAAAGTAAAATCACAGTAGGCAAATACGGTCTGCAACCTAAAACTGCAGTCACTGAAAACAAAACCGGCGGAGAGGAAAAGGACCATGGCACCATTGGTCTGTGTTTAGAATTGTAAGGTGTGGAGGTGGCCAGAGCCTAAGTAACCACTTACCCACCCCGATTGTTTTTCAGATCAGGAAACTGATACTAAAGGGAATTGTTTCACTTGAAGTAGCTGGTTAATGGCAGGGCTGGGGCAAGAATTTAACCCAACTGACTGCCCTGCTCTTTCCACTGTAATTCACTGCCGGTCCCCAGGAAGGCTGCACGTTTCTGCCCCAGGGCCTTTGCATCAGCTGCTCTCTGTGTCTGCGATAATCCTTCCTCAGATGTTGCCCTCACTCATTCAGCCACTTTATTCTCTGCTCAGCTGTCCTCTCTTTCAAGACCACTCCGTCTATGACAGCAGTCTCTGCCTGACCCCTTTCTCTCTGCTCATTTGGCTTTTATTGCACCATTTACCACTATCTGGCATTATTTTCAGTTGCCAAGTGGGGCACTGAAAGTATCTGCCTAAATTAGATCATAGATATTTGGGTCTGAGAAGAAAGGTCCTGCTAATGTGGTTATAAAGAACTTAGAAATGGTTTAAAATTATGAAAAAACTTGGACTCTCAAAAACAGGTGATCAAATAAACAGATGAAATGACAAGATACCATGATGTATGTCAAGATTGCCAGTGAGCTACATTTGTCAAGTCAAATTTTTGTTGCTTCAAAACTTTCTTCTCTGTGTTCCTGGGACACCAAACACATGCCCAGTGTGTGTGTGTGTGTGTGTGTGTGTGTGTATGTGTATGTGTATGTGGTATGTGTCTGTGTGTGAGAGAGAGTTATTTTAAGGAGTTGGCTCATGCGATTATGGGGCTGGCAAGCCCAAAAATCTGCAGGGTGGCTGGCAGGCTGTAGACCCAGTGAATTCAATGCATAACCCAGAGGCAAAGCATATTAAAATGAAACAATTTACCCCTAGAAAGAGAAGACAGCCTTAGAAAGCATCTGTTTTGTGCTCTCAGGAAAACGAAGACCTTATGATTTTCATGACATAAAATTGCAAAGTGGGGTGAGAACATAGAGATAGAGATGAAAAGGAGCGTGAGGTCGAGATGCAGGCAGACCTGAGAGGAGAAAACCAATGAGGTTTGCAGAAAGCGAAAAATTACACAAGATTGATTAAAACCCAAGTCAGAAATAGTATGATACAGAACCAATGCTGCAGAAACCTGAGTCGATAAATGTGAGACGCTTGTTAGACTACTGGGGAAATATAGAGAGATGAAACGAGACGTAGATGCAGATGAATGGATGGACAGATACAGAGATAGAGTCACAGATGGTAAAGAGAGCGTTATCCATGGAAGATGACTGGTAGGTAGGTAGGAAGATCGATCCGTTGATTGGAAGTTAATAGGAGAGTTAGGTGGATAAATGCAGAAGACAGAGCATCATACAAAGGGGGGTGGATAGGATAGAGAGTGGAAAGAGGGGAGGTGGGCCCGGAGAAGGAGATGGGGAGGTGCTGAGGATAAGGATTTCTACAGTCCACGTTCAGGAGGGGAGGGGGGTCTTCGGTCACAGGATGACTCAATCAGCAGAACAAGCTTTTAACCCCCCCCCCCCCCAGTCTCGTATGACAGTGTGAGTTTACCCGCCCCTGAGGCCCAGGGATCAGCTGCAGCTCCACGCCTCTGAAGTTCAATCAGCAGCCACGTTCCGCCAACGTTGCTTCCATGGCTGATGGGCAGCCCACTCTCCAAATTCTGGTTTCTCCAGTTTCGATAATTCCTGAGCCTTGTATTTCTCTAAACCTCTATAAAACCTTTCCAAACAATGGTGAGAAAACAGAAGTGAATCTTGGTAGACAGATCAAGGAAGACTTTTTTAGACTTACATTAAGCATTAAAATTATCAAATATATAGATAACAATAAAAAAAATCAAAGGCACTGAGTTTCATTAATACCATAAACAGCATAGTTAGGCAGACAAACGAGAACATTATCTACATCAAATGTAAATGGACAAATCAAACCGTGGTTAGTAACTGAGAGGGAGCTGAGTTTGCCACCTTGAAAGATACCTTTTGGGAGGATATTGATTCTTTAAAGCGTGTTATTTTTAAAAACAAAAGACTCAGAAATAATCTTTGACCTTCCCCCCTAACAGCTTAAAATAATTTAGAGAGAAGACCTGCTGGGAGGGACCTGCTCGGGAAGGGAGCTGTCATCCTAGGAAGCTGCAGTTGAATAGGAACTGTGAGGGAGGCAGGGAGGGGCCTAGCAAGGCCTCTCTGTGTCCCATGGTTAGCGATGGCCCAGCACGCATCACCAAGCAGGTGCTTCTCCGTCTCTGTGGGAATGACCTCCTTTCCCTTTGAGCCCAGACTACCACCCCTCCTCCTCAGCTCCAGATGGCACAGAAGCCTGAATACCAATCCGTCTGTCCTGGGGGCTCATATTTTTACGGAACCCAGCAGTACGTATATAATTACATTTGGTTCATCTGTCTCATGTCAATTTAATTCTTAGGTCAGCCAGAAGAACCAAGGGGGGTAAGAGAGGGAATCCCCCCGACACACAATCATCCTATTTAAAGAACTTATACACTCAGAAAGACTTGAAAACCCTAACAGCAAAATAGGCAACAGATATGAACAGAATTCACAGAAGAAATGCAACCGATAAACAGATGAAAACAAAGTGTTTCCCAAATACTTGTAAATCAAAATCAAGAAAATCAAATCAAGAAATGCTAATTAAAATAACAGCATTTTGTGCATCAAATGAGCAAAGGTCAGTGTGGTTCTCGGGTTCAGGCATGGGAGGTGTGAGTGGGAATTCTCTTTCTGAAAGTTTGTTCGTGTTCACAGCAAGAGGCTTAAGACAAAGTTCTTGTCCTTTGCCCAGAGTCCCCTGCCAGGAGCCTGTTCCTTAGTGGCAACCAGAAGCTCAAACCTGGTTTTCAGCACAGGAATCATTACTGAGATATCCACAGTTGGGCAGCGTTTGGAAAGCTGCCCAATAATCATGAACATGAACACGATGATAATTTTTGGTTCACCCACATGATAGAACATTTTGCAGTTATTATAATGGGGTTTGCAAGAAACTTTTAACTACATGTGAAAATGTGATATAGTGATATAAAAAGCAGGATGTAAAATTGTATAAGCTTTATAATTCAAATTTTATGAATATGTGTTTTATGAATATGTGTTTTAAATTCAAATTATATTAAAATGTATGTAGAGAAACACAATGAAAAGTACATTTGTCTTTAAATTAGTTCGCTGATAGGCGAGTATTACTTTTCAAGTTCTGAGCATTTTACTCCCCTGGCAGTTTATAAAGTCTGTTTATTCAGAAGACTTCTAACCCTTTCTAACACGTTCTTTCCTCTCCTTATTTTTTTAAACATGATCGTGCCTTTCACGGTGGCGGGACCGTGTCTGCTTTGGTTGCGGCGGGGCCCTGCGTTCGGGCTGCGCGGCCTCCCCCGGGCGGCGGCTCATCCAGGGCCCTTCCCTGCAGCCCCGCCCGACTCGGGCCCAGACCCCCGCGCCCAGCGGCGCAGGAAAGAGCCCGGGCCTGCCCTGCCACGGCCACGGCCCTGGCCACGGCCACGGCGGGTGCGCTTCGTCGGGCTCCTGCCTCACCCTGAACAGTAGGGAGGTTACTGGCTGGGTCACAGGCTGTGTGATTGTTAGTCATACACTAAACCACACACCATCACAAGCACAGGAGCGTCCTGGTGACAGGAGAAAACTGTCAGTAAAATGACATGCAGAGAAAATAACACAAAAGCTGTGTAAACCATATGAGCCTGTTGTCAGAAGGTTAAAAAGACGAAGTAGAGACGAGACAACGCTGCAGCGTTTCCCCGGGACGGCGGCCGGTGGGCTTGTTGGCTCCCCGGGTCCCTGGCCCAGCCGAGGGGAAGCTGCTGTTTGCAGGGGGAGGCGGGGAGGGGGCGGCAGAGGGAACGGCAGCGCCAGGTGGGTCTTGGGGAAGAACAGTCCCCTAAATGAGGCTTGGCTGGCAGGTTAGGGCCCTGGAGGCAGGCCCTGCCCACAGGCGTCCTGCGCAGGCAGTGAGTGGAAGTGGGCTCCTGGGTGCTGCTCTGCGACCGCGGACGCCAAGGCCGGTGGGTCCTGCCGGCCCTGGGCGCCTGTGCCTGGGGCTGGATGCGCTGCTGGTACCTACTTGGGCGTCCCCTGGGGTGGACCGCCAGTGGGCTTCGGGGTGGGTGGCGAGGTGGTGTGAGCTGGGGCACCTGCAGGAAGCCCTGAGGCTGGGTTCAGACCAGCCCCCCATGCCCCATGCGGGCACATCCCTGTCCTGAAGATGACTGGGACCCCCAGGTGTGAGAGCCTGCTGGGGTTTCCGTGCTCCGCACTGCGGCCACACAGCCAGTCGGGGTGCACGCCTCTCCTCCGGGCCTCCCTGCTCAGGCCCCCTCGCTGCTCCCACCAGCGGCTCTGCTCTCCACGTGCCGGGGTGCGGGGAGGGGGCAGAGTGACTGATGTTCCCAGCGTTAGGACACCATTCCCAAAGCCTCACTTCAGGGAAGGACTGGGCGCAGAATTTGCCTGGCAGCCCCAGGGTGGGCTGTCCCAGTGCCCCTTGGGAAGAGCCCGGCGTCCTTCGTCCTTGTGGCAAGAGGAGCTAGTCCGACTGGGAAGACTGTGGGAGGAGGGCTCGTGTCCTGGAGAGCTCAGGGACATCTGGCCTTGAGTTCAGTGCTGTGCTGAGCAGGAAACACTCCTCTGGGGTTGTCATTTTCCCTCTTGGCGCTTCCTGCTTCCCCTGGGTGGCAGAGGGTGCCAGGAGCGGTGCAACCGTGAGGGGATTGTACTTTATGCGATCCGGGTGGAGACGCTCCTTTTCGGGAAATCATCAGGCAGCTGGGGCAGAGGCATTCTGAGTTAGGCGTTCAGTGTGCGCTTGAATTATATGGGCAATTGCTGCATTTCCCAGGTGCGCATGAGGAGCGTGTATGTCTCACGTGAATCTCACAGTTTGATGCTGGGAAGAAAGTGGGGGCGTTTTCATCATGAATAGAGCTAAGTCGACCACTTTGTCCCAAAGAGACAACCTAAACCTGCAAGAGCCCGAGTGAGGTCACTGGTAGGTAGCTGAGCTGTTCCGGGGGGGTTGCACCCCTCCTCGTGTGCACGCCTGTCTGCCCACGTTTGCCTTGCCATCTGGAGAGAGGGGCTGGGTAGCCACTTTGATATGTGGTCTCCAGTGTAAGGACGGGCCCCAGACACTGAGCTTTTACAGTTAACTCACTAATCCCCACAGCAACGCTGTGCAGTGGGAGGTGGTGTCTCCACTCTACAGGCGAGGAGGCCGATGGACAGCAGCATTGGCTGGACTCCCCAAAGTTTCATGGCTACAAAGTGGCAGAGTCTGGATTTGAACCCAGATCTGGTTCTGTCCCCAAACCATGACCTTTCTAAACTGTTAGCTGCCTGTTGAGTTCCAGAGAAGAGGGAAAGGGTCTTTGGGTCGGCTGTCTGCGGAGGCACTCCCTGGGCTCAAGTGTTTCCAGTTCTTGGTTCTAGAGCAAGCAGATGGGAGCCATACCTCCAGTCTCTACACACGCCCCCTGCCCTGACTGCCTGGCCCTCGCTGCTTCTCGGCGAGGCCTGTAGGGTTTGCAGGGTGTGTGCCTAGCACGGGTGTGGGCACCGGGAGCATTTGTTGACTTTGCAAAGCAGGTTGAAGAAAATATACCCACTTTTGCATTCACACGCACACCTCTCATGGATCCGTCCTCCCTCTCTCCAGCTGGGTCCAAGCTGGGACTTCTCGAACTCCTCCTAGAAGGGCAGACGTGGCTTCCTCCCCAGAAGTTTCTGAAATATTGGTGTGAAGGGGAAGTTGGGGATCATGCAAGTGTGGGGGGAAATGGGAAAACCGCCTCTGTGACAGTTGTTTTTGTAGGAGCCGAGAGAAGAGCCACCCCCTTTGCTCTCCTGCTGTGTGTAAGTTGGCATCCTCAAGAGTTAGTTGCTTTGGGGCCGGCGCTGTTCAGGGTCCCCATCCCTCCACGTGTTCAGAAGCCTGGAGGCTGGTGTGGAAAGAGGGATCCCTGACTCTCACTCTCGGGGGTGGGACACACCCTCACAGCCCTGGAGGCAAGCCGTCCTCTCGCCTGTGTCTGAGGTCCCCTGAAAGCAGAGCCAGGCGTGGAGCAGGCTCGGCGGGGCGTCTCTTGCGTGGAATCAAACCTGAGACCCTTTAGCCCCCAGGCCGGTGCTCTAACCACTGAGCAGAACCGGCCAGGGCTTCTTTTAAAAGTTTTAAGTGTCAGTTTTGCAGCACCACTAGTAACAAAAATATCATTTTAGTTACTTTTAAGAATTGGGGACACTGAAAAAGAATCAATGTGAAATGCTCACTATCTGACCAACTTTTATCATAAAAATGCCATTATTTCCTAATCCACCTGGCCAAGGGCTGAGGCCTAGAAAACCAAATCACGCACATTGGCAGGAGCGCTCAGCCTGCTGAGCCTCCCACCTCTCCAAAGACTGTTGACATGTGTTCTCTCCCTCTTCTCTGTGAAAGGAGACTGTTAGGAACTTCAGTGGTGCACACACGGTTAACACATCTCCAAGTGAAAGCACTTACGTAACAGTGATAACGTGGCCTTTATGTAGAATGCTATATAATTACCCTCTGATTTAATACTGACTTTCCCCCGGGAAATCCGAGTTATTGAAGGTTTACCATAAGCTGAAAATTGTGGGTTCCTGAGGGAGGCGACTGTTGTTAGGAATATGACAGTTTGGCCCCTTTGGTGGCTGCCATGAGTGGCGCGCTGTCTGCATGGATGCGTTTTTGGCAAATTGGTGTTTAAGTCAAGCACTTGGGCACTGTGATGATGGAGAGAGACCCCGATGAAACAACAGCTCTGGCTTTATGCTCAAGGCTTAGTATTTGCCACAGGATGAGGTCTTTATAAACTAAGGCTGGCACCCACTTCAATTTTATTACTAAACACTCGCAGAAGCCTTCCTGAAAAAATAACATGGGCAGGATTTGTACTGGAGAGGGTCCAGCACCTCATAAAACTGACCCTTTAACACTTGTACCAAGATGGGAGCGTGGACGGGGGACGCAGTGAGAGAGAGGAAACTCCCAACGCCCCAGCAATACATCTTCCTTAAGAGCCCGTGTCACCCGCAGGGAGTTACGAGGTCAGAGGGCAAGGCTCGTTCCCAGCCTCTGGACACAGGCAGAGGCCGGGAACAATATGGGCAAGTGTGTGCGCAAGTGTGCACTGTGTGCTCATCTGTGCATGTGTTTGCATTGTGTGTGCATGTGTGCACTTATGTGTCCTTGTGTGTGCACTTGTGCTTGTGTGTGTGTGCGCGCGTGAAGTGCCTTTCAAATGCATTTACTCTCCCTTGTTTCCAAATACTTAAAAACAGGTTTTACTTTGCTGGCAAGAAAAGATAGGAGGTTGAGAGGCTCAACGGTTTTCATGAATAGCGATGCTGAAATGGTAAGAAGTTAGAAGAATCCAAGGTGTTTCCTGGCTGTTCCCCCCTCTCCAGGGGGCGGGGAGCATCAATAAATTCATCAGAGCCTGGTGGGGGCTGCAGTTGCCGTTACAGAGCGCTGCATCTCTGGGTCGAGCTGACATAAGGTGTGAAAACGGGAAAAGCACCCAAACTGATCTTGGGCTAAAATGAAACTTGGGTCCATCATTATTATTATTATTATTATTATTATTATTATTATTATTATTATTTAAATATATATTTTTATTGATTTCAGAGAGAGGAAGGGAGAAGGAGAGAGAGAAACATCAATGACAGTCATTGATCGGCTGCCTCCTGCAAGCCCCCGACTGGGGGTCGAGCCCGAAACTGGGGCCTGTGCCCTGACTGGGAATCGAACCACTGTCTCCTGGATCCTAGGTCGATGCTCAACCCCCGAGCCACGCTGGCCGGGCGGGTCCATTGTTTTTGAACTAAGCCAATGAAGGAAGTGAACTGTGACTTTGGGTCACTTTAGGACAATAGTTATTAGGTTCTTACGTGGGCTAATGCTACTTAATCATGAGAGGTAATAACAAATGAAGCAGCAGCTTAGGTTCTTGCCTTCAAGAGGTCCTATCCTCTCTCCTCCCACTCGCCGTATCCATGCACATACCCCCCTCTCCCCCCAGCCAGTGACAAGCCACAGGACAGCTATTAGCTGCATTAAAATAAGAAGCACCACTTGGGATCTCTACTTTAGTTGGGGCCCATCCAGCATCCCTGGGAAGCCAGAATCTGCCAAGTTTATCTCTCTCCTGGAATTCAGACATTTAATCAATGACATTTGCTTTGCCAAGGTTGTAAAAATAAAACAGCTCTCCAAGTGCTAAGCCTTTATTTTGGTCTGTAAAGACATTCAAAGGCTTCAGTTGGTGATCAAAATGCAATGAACCAGGTTCTAATAGAGTAGAAAATCACATGCGTGTGCACGAGTGTGTATGTGTGTGCATGCATGTGCATGAGTGTACAGCAGGCTTTCGTGAAAACAACAAAAAATGGGCACCATAAAAAAGAGGTGGTGCCCCCAAAAGTCCCGGCTAAATTAAAACTCCTGGTGATTTAGCCTTATTTAAATCTTCCAATTCCATGTTTATTTACTAAGAGCAATCAGGTTTTCTATACTCTGTACCTATGACAAGTCACAAAAGTAAACGTGCATATACACTATGAAAACTGTTTTATGTGGCAATTATAGTTTTCTATCCCAACATTTATACGTTATTCCTTGTGACCTTCATGGCATGGACACAGAAGACGGCCCCCCAGAAATAAAGACGCACTGCAAGGTCTTCTATTAAAAATCTGTTCACCGCCACAGTTTGCTCTTGGTGGAGGGTGACATGGTTTGCCCATGTGTCATGCTCGCTGTGGGTAAATGCGGAGGGACTTTGCTCATGCAACCTCAAATCTGTCCCTCTTAATAGACTAGGTGGAGTTTTGTTATCATCTTTTACTTTGTGAGGTGGACTGGCCTTTTCATTAGAATGGGACATGGCTTCAGGAAAGCAGAGAAAGGAGGATGCAGCTCTCAGACACACGTGCTGTGCCAGCTCCCAGCTGGGGTTTGTGACCCAGCAGATGGGGACCGACCCCCATGTCGGGAGCCTCAAGCTGCACTGCTGGGCTGCGGGGCTCTGTGGTGCACACGCCTGTCCTGTGGGTCTTGTGGGTCCCCAAACCCGGTGCGGCCTCCAGGGCGAGGGCAGCTGGACACAGCATCTCCTCTCCTATCTCGAGTCCCCGGCCAGGGTCTGTCAGAGCAGTGGACCAGCTGGCCACCAGAGAAGCCCCTTTGACAGACAGAGAGGGGAGGCCTGTTTTTAACGTCAGGGCAAGGTTTGCATGTAAAAAAAGGGAGGGGAAGCACATTTTAACTCCACCTGATACAAAGAATAGGTTTCTAGGGACCTATAGAACAACTCGCGCATGTTATTTTCTTGTAAGCTTAAGGGGGACCCTTAGGGCAGTTCCTTTGCAAGAGAGAAGGAAACTGTGGGACGCTGTCCCTGGGCTGCTCTGAGTTGACAGGCACTTGCTCTAAAGCCAGCTGCAGACCTGACCCAGGTGCCTGGGAGTCCAGTGCTGAGCAGGTGCCCGGGAGTCCAGTGCTCACACACCCCATGCAGAGGTGCATCTTGCACATTGGTCTTAAGTTGACACCTCACTGGGCAGCGTCACCCAGGGCTTTGGAAGGCAGCTTCCTTCCCAAGACTAATCTGCGTTTTGAACCAGAGCTCCCAGAAGGCATGTGAGGGCTACGAGCCGCGGGGTTTGCTGAGGGGGTTGGACAGTGCCCCGTGGAAGCACTTGGTGGGTATGTGGGACTGAAACCAGAGGAATGGAGGGTGTGTGGGAAGCCCGTCTAGCCTGGTGGTGATTAAAAGATTATGAATTGTGTTTTGTCTGAGTGGCTCCCAGGGCTCTCGATGTTATTTCCGTCTAAGGTTGGCTGCAGACTGAGGTGGGAGGAGGAGCCAGGGCAGTGTCTAAGACTACGAGGCAATGGCCCCAGCCTGGGTGCAGCTGGCCCCCCTCCCTTGGCATGGCAGGTGCTCTGCTGGGCTCAGCCTTAGGCCGTTGGAGGAGGGGCTTTCAGGAGCTGCTGCTTCAGGTGGGTTTTAGGGTGTTGGCGTCGACAGTGGCTCCCTGGGCTGCGATGATTAACAGACGTGGGTGTCAACCAAGACGCAGAGGAGGGCTCTTCTTGCTTCTGTTTGTGATGTGTCCAAAGGGCTGCTAGCGCCACATGTCCTTCTGATGGGCCCGGAGGAGTTGAATTTACCTAACGGTGACTCAGAAGCCCAGTGCCCGGGGCTGACAGGTGCCCAGCCTGCCAGCAGCTGCTGCAGTGTGTCTGTGATGATGGGACCAGCAACGTGTGGTCTGTCACACGGCAGGAGACAGGAAGCCTCCCTCTCAGCAGCTGGTGGTGCAGGAAGCAGTTTTCCTTTCTTGTCCCCCCCCACCCCTACTTCTTACCAGCAGCTTTATTTGGCTGTAACAAGATCAGTGTGGACTGGATTAACTCTCAAACATCAATCACTATTCCAAAAAAAGGAGATGAGGTGATTATGACCATCAGAAAATGTTTTGCAGTTTGGCAGTTTCTTACAAAGCTCTGCATCATCTCAAGCCCTGTGACCCAGCATGTGCTTCTGGTGTGTGCCCAAGTGAGCCAGGGACCGGTGTCCACAAAAACCTGGACTTGGGCATCTACAGCAGCTTTATTCATAGTTACCTAAATGCAAAAGCATGTCCTTCAATAGGTGAATAGATAAATTGCATTTAGCCACACAATGGAACAGTATTCAGCAATAAAAAAAGAATGAGCTTTTAAGCCATGAAAGACAGGGAGGGACCATAAATGTGTGTTTTCAAGGGAAAGATGCCAATCAGTCTAATACTAACTGATTCCAACTCAAGGACAGCCTGGAAATGACGAAACTGTAGAGGCAGGAAAAGATCAGTGGTTGCCAGGGGTTGGGGAGACGGAGGGGCGAGTAAATTGAGCACAGGGGATTGTTAGGGCAGTGAGGCAGTGTGGTAGTGTTGGGATGGGAACATGGCATCAAAACCCACGAAATATGCAGCACAACCGATCAACCTTAGTGTAAACTGTGGACTTTAGCTGCTGCTGCTGGAGCGGTGCTGTTCAGTGTAACAAATGCATCGCACAAAGCAAGCTGCTAATGACGGGACCTCGAGGTGGAACGAGGGAGCCTGTGGACACTGTCCGTACTTGATGCTCAATTTTTCCATAAACCCGAAACTGCTCTGAAAAATAAAGATATAAAGAAAGAAGTTAGTCCTATTCATTAAAAAACACACACACATTTGAGAAGTGGGAGGTGGCCAGCATGACTGGTGTTTTGCTGGTGGGATGGGGGCACCGTGGTTTGGAACCAGGAAGGCTCACGGACGGAAGTGCCACTTAAGCTGAGACCCACAGTAGTGGGAGGGTGGGTGAGTGTGGCAAGATTAGGAAGCCATGAGGCCAGAGCTTGGAAACGGTGAAGATGAAAGATTCTAGATGGGTCTGGAGCAGTAGGTAGGAGCCTGGAAGACACGGGCAGTCTTCAGTCTTGTCCTGATTATCGGGAGCAGAGTGGTTGGTGGCACACCCAGACTGGACCTGAGGAGTGCACGGCAGGGTGATTGAGGGCAGTGGAAGGCAGATCCGAGCTGGGAGTGGACGTATGAGGCAGGGAAGAAAAGAAAGCTCTACTCCAATTTGGGGGAAATAGTAGGAATCTGCTGTTTGGGAGAACATGGGTGTTGGGGAACTCATGGGCGGTTTTGACACAGGTGGAACTTCTTCTTTGGTCGGTCTTGCACCCAAGTGGTCCTTGTGGACCACAGTGTTTAAGATGCAAAATTGGGCTGGGTTATTGGTGTTGACGGCTTTCCCGAATTCCTTCTAGCTCCACCTCTGACCAGAAGTTCTTTTTCTATTTTAGCTGTTTTGCCCTCAGTGTGTAAAGCAGAAGTCTGGAGAGAAACCTGGTGTCACACGTAGGCACCGGTTATTTTTAAAGGATACAGTGTTGCCAAAATTCTTTGTGAGCAGGCCAGTTGGTAGTGGCCTGTTTTGTGGTCTAGGGCTGTGCCCTCCACTGTGTGGCCACTGTGGCTGCCCCATACTCGAAATGTGACCAGTCCACACTGAGATGCGCTGGGGGGGTTTTGAAGACTGCACCAAACAAAGATTGTGACATATGTGATTAATGATTTTATATTGATTACATGCTAATGTGATATTTTTGGATATATTAGGTCAAGAATATGTTCTTAATATTAATTTCACCTGTTTCTTTTTCCTTTTTTAAAAAATTAAGATGTATTTTGCTAGGGCTGCCATAAGAAAATACCAAAAACAAACAAATTACCAACAACATAAGTTTATTTTCCCATTGAGTGGGAGGCGGGCAGTCCGAGAGCAGGCTACCAGCAGGCTGCCCCCGGGGCCCTGAGTGGCAGCGGTCTGGGTCTCTCAAAGAATTTGCAGTGTTCATTGAAAAATGGAAATATGGGCCCCTTGCTGAAAAAATTAAGTATTTCAAGAGGGTAACCATATATAGCAGTGCTCCCAGGCTGGGCCTGTCTGGACACGGGACCCTGGGCAACTGCAGGCTTCACCTCTGTGAAGCTGGCTCTACTTGCAGCATGAGCCAGATACCAACGTAGAAAAAGGCACCGGGAACTGTGCACAAGCAGGGCCCTGGCTTGCTGTGATCTCACTCGCAGCCCCTCCTTCTCTTCACCACCGGCTTTCCCTCCACATGCTTAAGGTATAGGTCGTGAGTGCTTAGCTCTTTCGCCCTTGCTGCTTCTCTGCCCGGAACACGTCCCCTGGGGCGTCACCTGGCTGACATCCCTGCACTGACGAGCCTCTTTTCCAGCAGCCCTTCTTCAGAAAGACCGGCCCCGACCGTCCTGGCAGCCGCTTCCTGTCGCTGTCTTCTTGCCCGTCAGTAACGGTCTCCCTGGTTGACCAGATGTCCATGTGAGCCGTGTTTCCTTGTCTTCCCCGGACAGAGTGGAGACTGCGTGTGAGCAGGGCCTCTGCTGTGTTCCCTGCTGCGTCCTCTGTCCTGAGAACAAAATTCATCACACACAAGAAACTCAAGAAGTAATGAATGAATGAACGAGTGAATGCGTGTTGCTGCAGGATCCACTGCCTCTTCGTAGGGGAACAGCAGCTTCCAGTGGTTCTGGTCACTGATGGAAGAGTTGGTCTTAGGTGGCAGGTGATGTGTGAGGGCACCCCCACGATCCCAGGGGCACAGACGTGACAGAGCGCGGCCTGTTCACAAGTCGCTCTTCTAGGACTGGTGGCCAGCAAGCCCTAGTCATAGCTCCTGAATGTACCTTGTGAACCCTACTCAGTTCCCGTACATTATCCAGGATGCTGAAAATTCATCTTACTCATATCTGGTGGCACATTTCAGTGTCTGTTCTGCTCACAGACCTGTTTTCTAAGGACCTCTGCCCATAATTCCTGCTGAGGGGGCAGGTTCAGGTTGCTTAGAGCTCTGTTTGCTCGCTGCGTTTGCCATGGAGGATTGGTGCAGAATGGACACCTGACCCAGTGCCGACCAGTCACCTGCTGGCCAGTGACCAGTCCGCTTCTCTAACAAAAACCTGAATAGTTAAGAGATAACAGAGGCAAAGAAGAAAAAAGACAGACACAGAAATAGAGGAAGAAGGGAGGCCATGGGACTGCTGAGAAATAGATGTTTTTTCTGAGAGTTTCCTGGTTGTTTGGATCAGCTGTATTTTTGGTTCCTCTCTCTCTCTGAGATCACTTTCGTATCCTTATAATAACCTCCTTTGGGCACCTGACGCCCTTATCCTCTGAAATTGAGCCAGAAATTAACCAGAAAAACACAACTACTGGGAAATGCATCTTTCCAGACCCTCAAATGCTCATTTCAGCAATATACAATGTAATGTAATTACATAATTATGGACAGTCATAAATATTGGAGGGGATAAAACAATAAGAATTTTGTTGGGAAAACCAATGATACATATGTGACAAGCATGGTTAAGTTTCCAGGGAGAGGAGAGAGCCGTGTGAACAGTGTTGTGTGAAGGTGTGGTGTGTGACCAGGACAGCTCAGGCCTTTTGGGTCAAACTTCATCCGGAGGGTTCACTCCTTTGAGGTTCTGGCTGAGGGATCTGGGCTTTCCCGAGAGAGGAGAGAGTGGCTGAAGGGTTAGGAGGGAAGTAGTAACATGGGCACATTGTTTCACTGACAGTATTAATCTGGTGTGTCGGTAGATCGGAGGCTGTAACAGGTTTCTGTGCCCGCGATGAGCCTGCAGGTTACACTGGTCCACCTCCGATCTCAGCTGCACCTGTGACGGGCAGCTCTCGGCAGCTTGACAGGACCCATCTCAGGGGCAACCAGCACGTCGGGCTCTCCTCGGGGCACTCGCGGAAGCCAGGCGTGGTTCTGCTGAAGCTCTGGTGTCTCTTCTTATAAGGACACCGACCCTACTGGAGCAGAACCTCCCCCTCATGACCTCGTTTCACATTAATTACTTCCTTACTGGGGATTAGGGCTTCAACATACAAATTTGGGGGTTAACATACATTCATTCCACAGCAGGGGCCATGTGAAAAACGAAAATGCGGGGTCCTCGTCCAAAGATTATTGACCATGTGCAGACAGTGACTGCAGAGCACTAGCTGAGCAGGACCCTCCTCTGCCTGCCGCACCGTCAGCCCCGAGTTCATGGACCTGCTCTCGGCTCCACTCTTCTGAGGTGGGTCCGGCTCCATGTCTTACAGGCTGTGGACCCTGCACATATTTCTTCATCTTTCTGAGCTTCAGTTGTTCATCTACAAAATGGGCATAATAATACCTACCTTGGGAGGGTGTTGCCAGGACTAAATGGAGTGAAACAATGTGGAAAATCCCCACCTTGCTCACTCCTAGGCCGTCAGGGTTTCTGGACCTGCTAAGTAACCCACAGGGTGAAGCCTCCATGTGCTTCTACTGCACACTTTGATGTGCATCCCTGGCAACATGTCTATGGTATGTGGTAGCAGCTCAACTTGGAGTGTGTTGGGAGAAAAATCCATTAAAGAGGGAAAAATCAATAGCACAATTAGGACCGTTTCATCCCGTCATGACGACAGCTGCTGAGAGGGCCACGGCTCCCCAGCACCGCCCCTAATGGCCCGGCTGCCGCTCAGATCAGCCTCTCCGCCCTCCCGGGATGCGGCATCTTTCTAGGACACCAGGCCTGTAGAGAATGCGGCAGATCCCAGGCGTGCAGAGCAGGTCTCCTCAACAGTACAACACCCCACTTTATTAAGGGACTAAGACACCCTTCCCACCCAGCTGAGCTCCATCAACAGCAGCTTCCCTTCTGGCCATTCCTTCTCTCCGGTTTTCTTCCTCTCTTCTTTCCTCTGGAAAGAGTTTGAATCACCAGGGCAGCTGGTTCTTCCATGCCAGGGAGGCCAGAGGAGCTGCATCTGAATCCCCAGGGAAATTGTGCGTCAGGAATGACATGCATACAGTGTCTGTCATTGTCATGTCTAGTAAGACTTCAGGTGACTACCTCTGTCCTTGATAACCATGCTCCTTCGTGACCACTCATCGATTCATTCTGGAAACACGCAGTCTATGTCTGCTGTATGGGAGACATTGTGAAGGGAGCTGTGAAATCATTAAAAATAACGGTATTGACCATTGCCCCAGTGAGAGGCCCATTTCAAGACCAACCGCAAATACATCTTTTTAAGGTCACTTGAAATTTAAGAAGTTTTTTTAGTTCCATTTGGAGGTAAAATAATTAAAACTGAAAAATAATTTAAGCTTTTAGCAGTAAAATGTTTTCTGTTAATTTTCGTGTAATGAAAAGATATGTGTATTTTAGAATTGAAAAAGAAAAAAACTGGCACCAAGATAAAGGAAACATGTAGCAGCAATGTGAGAATCCTGGTTTGATCTTTAATTGTGTCTCCGGAGCCACCTCCTACTTGTGGGAAAGTCCCCCCCACAGGTCTGGTTTGGGGTTGAGTGTTCAGTTCACCCCTTAGCCTTCCCCCTCTTCCCTGCCATCACTCCGATGCCCGGAGACAAGCAATCACTCTGTAAGTGGCCCCTAGAGGCTCACCACCCGGCCCCTGCCCCTGCACAAGCACACTCCTCTCTTCCGTTCCATCTCCCGGCCTCCAGGGGAAAAAGCACTTAAACATCTGATCTTTCAGGGGTTCAATCTGCGGAACCGGGAACACTCTGGTGGAGTCTGATGTCGGTGCTCCCTGCTCGATGCCTCGCTTCTTTTGGCCTCAGAGGCTCTTTAGCAGTTGGCTTCTGCTCCCACAGCTCTCAGATAAGGACCACAGGTGTCCACCTGTCCACTACTTCCCCAACCACTTCCTTTTTATGACTTTCACAGAGGTGACCAAAGAGTGGGATGTGTTTTCAAAGGAAGGACTGATTGGCCGCTTATCACCAAAGCCACAGCGGGGCATCGCCATCCCGGGTGGGGTGGTGTCAAACTGTAGACGTCTCCAACTGGAATTCTGAGTGGCTCTTTCCAATGGCTGCTCACTTGCTTGCTTTCACTGTGTGTGGAGAAGAGGCTTCTCAGGCAGGGAGCCTGGATCTGTACATAAACGAGGGTGATTCAATCCAGGGCTTGATGACACATGCTCATCCCAGAGGTCAGGGAAGCAGGTCAGTTCTCACATCGGAATTGCATTATTGCAGCTGGTATGCTGTGGGCCCCCTCCCGTAGTTTTCACGCATTAACTGTCACTAGAGACAGGATACTGGATGCAGTGAGAATCCATTACGGGGCAGGTCCCCGAATCGCATTTAGCCTGATCGTTTCGCTTGCATTTTCGTAAGCAGCTCATTAACTTGTCGCTCTGGGTGAAACTTTCTTTTCTGGAGAGATCAGAAACACTCATCTGTTCAGTAGCAGGCAAGGAGAGAGCACAAAATGTGACCGTTGCCCAGGCCTCTTGCTGGTGAACTTACCCATCAAAGGGGACAACTATGCCTAGACACAGATTACTTCTCATTTCAGGGTTTAAAGTATCTCAAATTTCAAATATAGTGTTACTTTTAGATATGTAGCAAGTAATGCTAGTAACTACTTACTTTCAGGTCTTATTATTTTCGACCTAAAGTTCTAATAATCAATTTGATTTGATAACCAGTATTAATAAATATTTTATAAAAGTATCAAATTGCTGTCCTCCTTCCCCATTCTCCTCTTAACCTGTCTTAAAAAATTAATTTATTTTTATTTAATCAAAAGTATATCTATATTTTACATTCAATATTATTGTACATTAACTTCAGGTGTACAGCATAGGATTTCACTTGTGTGGAATCTAAAGAACAATATAAATGAATGAGCAGAAAAGAAACAGACTCACAGATAACATGTTGGTGGCCAGAGGAGAGGAGGGGCAGCGGGGCTGGGAGACAGAGGTGAGGGATTGAAAAGTACAGACTGGTGGTTACAAAATTGTCATGGGATGTAAAATACATCACAGGAAGTACAGTCAATAATATTGTAATAACTGTGCATGGTGTCAGGTGGGTGCTGGAAATACCAGGGGCACACTCTGTAAAGCACATGATTACCCTGCCTCCTTGAAATCAATGAAAGCTCTCAGAATTCTCCATTTCTGGCCACACCCGTGGCCCTGGCTGCGTGTGGTTGAGCCCCGCTCCCCCCCCATTGCAACGATGTTCGTGAGTAGCTGTGTGTTGACGGGCCCCCCAGCCTGATCCCACGGGGCCCCTTCCCCTCAACTCTGGCCTGGATGCAGGATATGCTACCTCTAAATTTGAGCTTTAGAAAGTGCTCAGAAGTGCTTCATTGCAAGAGTTTTCCTTGGACACCTCTTAGCCTGGTTTAGTCACCCCAAACTGGTTTAGCTCTCAGTTAAACGAACACAATTCGCCTTGTCTTCGGGGAAGGAGGGAGGCACTCATTTTGGGTGACCCAGAGATGAATTCTTCAAAAGTGTGCTTTATGTTTACTTTTAAAAAGTGCTTAAAGAGTAAAGGGAAGGAATAGGGGTATGAATGGTTAACATTTGTTTCTGGCCACCAGGAGTATTATATATTCAAAGACTGAAGGCAGAAAATTTGGAAGAAAAGGGAGAGAGTACAAGAAGTACTAAGAGTCACTTGAAGCCCTGGACCTCTGTTCTGTGTTTGTGTTCTGTGTTCTGTATTTGCAGACATTTGCACACCCCCCGATCCTGCTTACACACGTGCCTTTTACAAAAGAGGAGGCCTGTGCTAGACCAGTGTTTCTGCCCCGGGGCCTAGCACTTGGTTGCAATTGTGGACATTTCCTCCTGAAGCAAGTGTAGCAGGTGCCTGGGGTCTCTGCTTAGAGACGTGCCATAATTGCGCTCCCTGTGCCCTCCTGATGGAATTCGCCGTTTTCCTCGCTTAGGCATCACACACATTCCTGTCCCATGGTCATCTTCACGGTGAGCTTCACTGACTTAACGTAAATTCCCAGAAACGGAGCTGCAGCATCAGGTGTTATACACATTCTCCTAAGCTGTTAATACCTCTTCTTCAGTTGCTCAGAAAAAATGGCACCATTCTGCGCTCACACAAACAGGCGGAGCACCTATTTCTATACTCTGGTGATAAACATTTATAGTTCACGATAAAATGTGCCAGGCGTGTGTTAAGAGTTTTATATGCATTTTTTCTACTCAATTCTCATACCACTGTCTGAGGTAGTAGAGCTGTCACCTGCATTTTCCAGATGTGTAGGTTAAGCTTAGAGAGCTCGAGTTAGTTTGATGGGAACCCCATCACTGGTGTTGACCTTGGAGTCCGACTCTCAGCCACCACTGAATAGACTGAGGGGTCGTATGTCAGCATCCACTGGGCACCTGGCGGTGCAAGGAAGGCCCCGTGGGGGGACGCTATAGGGCCCGTAGGGGCAAATTAGGCATCATCTGCTTCCAGGACCTTCTAACCCATTGGGAGGGGAAACTAGATGCATCATCAAAATACTGTAAATAGACTTGGGCTGAGTTAAATAATCGTAACAGTGGGAAAGTGATGTGGGAAGCAGAGGGAGGGGGACCCCAGCCAGCGGAGGGGTGGGCACACTTTGAAGGCAGAGGAGTTCTCGCTGGAGTGCGCTTTGATAATCGCCCTCTTATTTCTAGAGTTTCTGTCTTTTTCTGAGGTTTAACACTGATGGAGGCATCCAGACCCCTGTGAGTCTCAGGGTAGCACCACGACCCTTTTCTATCAGGACTGAGCTAATTCTGTAGAAGCTTTTGACTCAGCTACTCATGACCTGTTCCAGGAAATGCTTCGCGAAGGAGCTGGCAGATAACAGATCTCCCAGTTCTTAGGAAGAATTGCTTCTGGAAACTGCGGAGTGTGAGATAAGGCTCGCTCCGTGAGAGCCGACTTCGCCCACCCCACACTCGAGTGCCGGATGCAGCGGGCGCTGAGTAAGCTGTGTTCGCAGCGCCGATAAACTGCGCTGATTAATTAAGGGTCTGTCGCTTCAACAGCTGGTCTCAGAGGCCGATGACTAATACAAGGGTTTATTTTATGAACAACAAAATATGGGCCATGCAAATTTTATAACGGGAGCTCTAGATTTGTTGATATATCTGATATCCAAGCTATACTACATAGAATTACTGGGTCGGGGAGACTCAAGGATTCTCTCTTAAGTGGAACAGTCAATTTTGCCACTGAGCTTAGAGTTTTATGATGTTTTAACACAAATTGTGTTGATTGAGCCTGGTAACACCCCTGAAAGGAGATATGACAAGTTCCAGTTTACAGGTTTTTCATTAAAGTTCTCCTTTCTGTCCAAGGAAGCTCAGCTATTTACATGGCATAGGTGGAATTCCAACTCATGACTTTAAACTTCAAGTCCAATTCTTTTTCTACTGTGCCCCGGATGCACTGAAATCTTGCTTGATTTTCCTTTCCTTTTCCTTTATTTCTTTTTATTTTATTTTATTTTTTATTTTATGGTATTATTTATAATAAGGACACTGAGGCTCCGAGAGGCTAAGCACCTGCAGTGCTAGTTGCTGATGGAACCAGAACTAAATCCGAGCCACTCACTGGTGAGCGCTGTCTCGCTGTGTCCTTGGAGTGGAGGGAAGGTTTGAAGCTGGAGCTCCCGAGCACCACTCCATGACAAGTCGCATTTGTGGCTTATCTGTCTTTCTGCACAGAGAGGCGAGGGCAGGCTGCGGGCATGAGCGCTGTGGGGTGGGAGCTGTCCTGTCATTGTCAGTTGAATCTTGGCCCCTCTGTCAGCTCTGCCTCCTGTGCTGGGTCTTGGGGGCTCTGCTACCATTATACCCTGTACCCCTCCTCTCCTCCTGACTACAGGCGACATTCCTGGTAGAAATCTGGATGATGCATGTTTTACTCTGTGTCTTCAAGTTGGAGGATCCCTGGCTTAGATGATGGGCCAGTGTCCATTGCTACACTTTTTTGAGTTGCTCTGAGGACCCCCGAGTGGTGTCTGGTTTTTGGAATTAGAAGATGATGCCCGATGAGAACACATTGCTGTGTTTTCTGGTGCATGCATACTGACCCTTCTCTACGCTATGTGCTTAAAAGTGCAGTCAATCAATTCAACAATGTTGACATCTGCAGGTTAGTGAGAGAACTGAATCTTAGTGACACCAGTTTAACTATGACTGTGCAAGACTTTCGGCTCTCGGTTTCCCATCGTTGTCATCACAAACATCTATTCACTGTTTCTTCTGGCAGGCACTGGCTGAACATCACAGTTCATGTATTCACTAAGTCTCACAACAATCCTAGGCAGAAACCCATTTTGCAGATGAGAAAATTGAGGCACAGAGTTTATATTATTTGCTCAAGGTTGTGTAACTTGTGAATGGAGTTGGAATTTCATGCCTAGCTGTCAGGCCCCAAGCCTGCCCTCTTAACCGTTATTGTAGGTTGTTACTCTCAATATTGGGTAATAAAAGAGTTTTAAATTTTTGACAGAAAGATGGGTATAGCCTGGACGGGATGGCTCAGCGGTTGAGCATCAACCTAGGATCCAGGAGATCATTGTTTGATTCCCAGTCAGGGCACATGCCCGGGTTGCGGGCTCGATCCCCAGCAGGGGGCGTGCAGGAGGCAGCCGATCAATGACTTTCTCCCTCTCCCTTCCTCTCTCTGAAATAAATAAAAATATATTTTTTAAAAAAGGAAAGATGGATATGAAATGTTCTTATGTCATTGTTTTAACTCTTTGCAGTCGTATTAAATTTGGACATGGGTGTCGTACTGGTCGGAATTAATTTCCATTGAAAGAGCAGTGATACATAACATGCAAGATTATGAAGGATAAACAAGATTTATGAACTGATACATGAATGAATAGAGTTAAGATTCGTACAGTTCCTTGCTGTGGTGGCTGAGAGCAGACATACGACCGGAAAGGTAAAAAAGCTTTGGTGGCTGAGAGTAGACAAACGACCGCAAAGGGTTAATTTGTGTATATCAGCTATATGGTATATACAAGTGAGGATGTGAATCTTTGGCAGCATTTATTGTCTGCCCTGGTTTCCTCCTCAAGCACTGCTTGTTCTTAATCTTTGCCAGTTTGTCTGTTGGGTTGTCTTTGATTTCGGATAGTGTGTCAGCTGTATTGCCAGATCATAAATCACCCCAGACTCAGTAGCTTAAAGCGCCACCAGTAACTTTACTATCGGCTCTTACATTTCTGTGGGTTGACTGGCTCACTCAGGTCCTGCTCACCTGGGGTCAGGTTCAGTCAAATGGTGGCTGGGGGCTGGACCAGCCAAGTGCCCATTCACTCCCTCACATCTCATGGCTCCTGCTGCTTGTTGACTGGGGTCTCAGCTGGGGAAGCCAACTGGAACCTTCGCCTACACCTCCTGGAAGCATGAGGTGGGATCCAAGAACACGTCTCACAGGAGGTCGAAGAAGAAGTGAGAGGCGTGCTTTATGACCCTGCCTCAGAACCGACACAGCTTCGCTCCCAGTGTCCTCTGCCAGCCAAGGCAGACCCAGGATGGCACCTGGCTCAAAGGGAGGGACCCACACTGCCATTCAGTGGGAGGAGAGTTGGGGTCATCTCCATTTGGAAAGCATGTGTTTATGTCCTTTTTTAATGCTCACACTTACATTTTTAATAAGTAAACTTGATATAACAAAGTCTAAATTTTTTCTGTATCTATGCTCTTCCCTCCCAAGATACGAGGACCTTAGAATATTTAACTGTATTAACTCACAATAGTTTATGATGCTGTAGGATACTATTTTATTTTTTTTCTTGCTTTTATATAAGTGAAAATTAGTCACTTGTTTTGGGGTTTATAGCCCATGCTTATTAGTGATATCTGTATGTTTGCAAATGTCTTTGATTACTACTATATTCTTTTATTTCACCAAATTCTTCTGGGTTCTATTTACCTTGTAGCCATTTTCTATCCCTTTATCTCTCAGTGATTCATGCTGTATAATTTCTTTAGCATTGACTTTCAGTTTACTAATTCTTTCGTCAGCTTCATCTAATTTATTGATTAACTCATCCATTTAGTTTTATTTTAATGTCTTATTTTATCATTTGTAGAAGTTCTATTTTATTATTAAAAGTTACTTTTTTTGACCCATCTTTTCTAAGTTTTAATGAGTTTTACCTATTGAGTTTTATTCTGTCTTTGATATCTTTATTTTAACATCTTAAATGTACACTTCTTTTCAAATTTTTTCTGATGTCTTTAGGTGTCAGATATTCCAAATATAGGGTGTCCCAAAAAATGTATACACACACTTTGAATAATTATAAAGGTAGTGTTTATTAAAATACATTTCATTTTCAAAATTGAGCTATTGGCTGTTACAGTGTGTATTCATTTTTGGGGACACTCTGTGTTTGTTGAGCCTTCACCCTTGTTTAGAATGAGGCATTTGTTGGCATGTTTTAAAATTCTTTTCTGTGCCCCCATCCTCAGTGAGAATTATACCCCTTTGGCCCGGGCTAAGGACAGTCCCTGTGGAATGATTTTGTATTTGCTTGTGCTGGTTCCGCAGCATCTCACCAGGCTGGGGTGAATTTTGTGTTAAGTTATTCTGAGGATTTGCACACCAGTGAGGCAGGCAGGGCGTTCTCTGCTTCTGCCTGCAGCTGACTTTGGGGCTCAGTTTTCACAGTGACCTCTCCTCACACAAAACTCTCTTGCGCGTAGATACACTTCCTTGCAGTCTTGACTAACCAGGTAGGGAGCGTGGGGAGGGTCATTGAGAATTCTGACTTTATGCAGATGCCTCAGGGTCAGGATCCTACCCTCTGGGTCAGAACCTGGGCTCCTAAGCCCCAGAAGGCACAGCCTCAGGCCATCGGGTTCCCCTCCTCCAGACCCCGTTCCTGCCTCCCGTCAGCAGGGCCGCCGTAGTTTCCATTCCCCTTTCAGTTCCCGTTTCATGTCTGGAAACTGATTTTCACTTTCTTTCTTGTGTAATCTATTGTGTTTAAGTTTTCATTTATTTTCATCGAGTGTTTCTGTCACTGTACAGCACCAGGATTTCCACAGAGCTGGGTCTGCTCTGTTGCTAGACCCAGGAGTACCTGGAAGGGTAGTGCGGACCTCGGGTGGAGCTCGGCGTGAGTTTTTCCACAGTCCTGAAAGCTGACCCGCCAACTAAAAGGTTGTTCTCTGGGCTCAGTCTGCAAGATCACTTAGATGATAACATCTCTTCTAATGGTGTTAACTTTGGACGGTAGCCAAGAGGGTCGGGCGTCCACTGCGGGCCGTGCGCTGGGGGCTTTCCTGGGATGTGCTTGTGGGGTAGTCGTACTCAGAGAAAGACTTTATGTTTGTGTACGTTTGGGAAATGATGGGTTAAACCAATCTAAACGTGTTTCAGTGCTACAGGATTTCTCAGAAAAAGGAGGGAAGCAGCTGCCTTCAGCCTCTCCCCTGAACACACAGGAAGCAGGAAGGGATCGTGTCTCCACCTGAGCAGCAGGTGGGGGACCTGGGGCGGGAGCCAGAAGGTCAGAGCCTCTCTGAGTCCCCAGGAAGCAGCAGCTGTAGCAGGGCTGCCTCTGGGTTTGGGCCCAGACATGCGCCTGTCCTTCAGCATGGACTCTTTTTAATTTAGTCATAATTTAAGGAAAACAGTCCTGAGATCTACATGACTCATCAATACAATCAGTCCATCTTTTAAATTTTGGATTTATCTCCGGCCAGATAGCCTATGAGAGAAGAGATGAAAAACAAATGTTTCCCATTGTAACTGTCAGGATCGCCTTGTTTATAAGCATAGTTACCATCTGTTGTGCCCTGCACTCTCCAGGGTGTGTAAACCTCACAAGTGTGTGAAGAGGGATCTATAGTTGGTCCCATTTTGCAGATGAGAAAACTGAGACACCAGGTACCACCTTCCTCCCTACTACTTCGTTTCAATTGGCTTTTAAAATTTTGATGAGAAAAACTGACTTTCTGCTCTGAATTTAGGGCATTTTTGATGTCTGTCCTGAGCAGAGAGCAGAATGGAAGCTGTCACCTAACTGTGGTGGGTTTGTAAGACGTCACTCCTGAGGTGGGTGCCGGGGTTCCAGGCCGGGGCTGCGATGTGACGGGGCAGAGCCTCACCTCCTCGGATCCATGTCATTATCTTTTAAACGTCGGGTTGTCATGGCGATTAAGTGAAATAATGTGTGATAAGTTCTCCGAGTTGTGAGGAGCTGTGCCACAGGGAAGCCACGTGTGTTGTTAGCGGAGCAGTGTTGTGTGTCCTTACTTCTGGTGAGAATCTGAGTGAAGGCCTGGTCCTGGCAGGGGCAGGGCAGCCGGGGTCCGGGCTGCAGGCGGGGAGCTGCTGACCCCAGGGCTCCAGGCTGTTGGGCTGGGACAGAGCATCTCATTCATGGCTCCCCCTGTGTCCACTGGTCACACTTTTAAAATAAATACGTATCTTTTATTCCAAATTGTCTTGATGAGAATGTGTGAATTTTGGTCAATGGGAAGGTTAATATTCAAGGAATGTTACCTACTTTTAAAATTTTTTTTCCACCAGACAATCCCAAGGTTCTTTAGGATTAAAACAATGTTTTAAAAAATTTATTTATTCATTTATTTTAGGATTTCACGGAGCCTTTATTGCGATGACGTGCACTGTGAACCCGTGAGAGGGAAAACGTGTCCCAGGTTTCCCAAGCCTGATTGACAGTGGGCCTTTTTTATCAGAGAAGGTTTAATGAAGCCAGTACCCTGAAAACACTCAGGGACATGTGACATTTGGAGAGTCCTTCCGTCTTCTCTGACTTAGAAGAAGCAGTGTTTTCATAGTGGGCCAAATTAGTGCTCTGATGCTATTTTTGCACAGCTAAGGTGGGCGACTTCATACATATTCCCTTTTTTTTTTCTCATTGAAAGAAATTCCCTAGGCCCGGGCATTATTTATTTACACTGATGGCATTTTTTCCCAGTCATCGCCAGGAACGTGCAGAGTGACTCATCTTGGGGAACTAGGGACTCTCCTGAACTTCAGCTCCTTAGGACCCTCTGTGTAAAACTACAGGCACTGGCCCCATATGTCTACTTAAGCTTAAATTAGTTAAAAATCATATAAATAAAAAATGTGGTCTCCTAAAGTCACTCTCCACACTCCACATGCCAAATGGCCGCAGATGGCTAGTGGTTCCTGTGTTGGGCAGCGCAGGTAAAAACATTTCCATGATCCGAGAAGCTTCCATTGGGCAGAACTGCTCTAGAGTCTAGCCTGGGAGGATGGGGAAGGGTGGGCAGGGCAGTGAGCAAACTCACCAGCAGGGAAATAAGCTCCGGTTGGCCATACAAGTCAGAGGTGACCCTGAACTGTAGAGAAAAAACACCACCACCAAAGCAAACGTCTCTGTAAAACAACATTTTAAAAGAAGGACATTGTACTTCACTCTATTTATAAAAGGGACCCAAACAAGTCGGCTTGTCCCAAATCTGTGGAACCACTCGGGTAATAAATTTGTCCGTATTTGTTTTCGGAGCCCATGAGAGCGGTCAGACATGTTTGATTTAGGCTTAGTTCCCTCCGAACAAACACAGTCCCTTTCCTCTTACACTATCGTGTTTTGCCAAGAATGCCGGCTCCCCCGCAAAGGCCCCCGCCCTCAATATTAACTTGTCTGTGGTGCTGGGAAGGATTGGGTCCCACGTTAACACGGTAGATGGGAAAACCAGGGGTTGTGAGAAAAGACAGCCTCTGCCCTGGATGGTTTGGGGTTTGTCGGTTCATCGGTGCACTGGGTGGCCCCGCCGCTGAGCATGGACTGCGGGCGGCTGTGACACAGGCGCGGGGCCTGCTTCCATGGCCTTGGGTCCAGCGGGAAGGAAGGCGTGAGGCAGACAGTCATCCGCACCTTCTATTCCTTTATTAGGAAACTTCCCTGCACCACTTGCATGAAACTCTTGGGGAAGAAATGGGGGACATAGCGGAGTATCTGCTGGGGCCTCACCATGGGGCTGGAGGGCGCGGAGAGGAGCCTTTACCTCGGGACGGGGGTCCCACTGGTGCGGGGCCGCTGCTGGGGAGAGGAGGGAGCTACACTGAGTTTCAGTTTGGGGACAAGACGGGCAGTGGGAGGTACCTGGGCTCTTGAGGAGAGTCGGGTAAGAAAGAGTTGAGTTTACATTTTACAAAGGATGGAGCTTATACCTGTGGAAAAAATATCTAGGAGAATATATTGTGAGAAGTTTCAGACGTCACCCAGGGAGCCGATGGCAGCATGCTGCCGGGGGAGTGGGGGTTGGGGGAGGGTGCTGCTGGGGTGAGGGGTGAGGGGTGGGCCCGGGCCTGGCTCCCTCGCCTCTGCCGCTGGAACGCGTCTGACTGTGTGTCTTGAGCTTCAGCTGGTTGCGACACTCATTCCTTTGAAACTCACTGCAACTGGATCTTGCACTGTCTTTCTTAGAAGTATTTGATTTTTCTCACATTTTCCATTTTTATCTATTACGATCTATCTCTTCCTGTCATAGCCGGAAACGTGACACCAGGGTTAGGCAACTCTCTCGTCTCCCTGTCTTGGGTACAGTCTGAAACAAAGTAACCAATCCCAACCCATCCGTTATCTCTGCAACATCTTCTCCACTGTCGCTTTCTGCTTCTGTGAAGATAAAATCATTCACTGACTCTTAAAATTAATGTCTTTTTCTAAAGTCGTTTTTGCATCGCTCCAGTTCCTCTTGGTCTTTCTGGTGGGATAAACCTTACACACTTCCCACGATACTTTTGGCTTTAATTTCTGGCTAATTAGTTGGGTATTCTTCAATTACTTGTTTTTTGGGAGTACAGTTACCAGTTTTGTTTATCCTAAAGTTCTGCTTATTCTAATAACATTGATTTCCTGTTTAAAGTAGTAAATAAAGCAAAAAAGTAATAAATTCAGATTTTGTTTTATGAGCCTGACAAGTATGAGGGATTGTGTGACGCGCGGGAGACACTGGCGGACGCTGCCTGTGATGGTGTCACGGTGCCTAGAGCCCTGAGCACGGCCCGAGGAGGCAGACCCGCGGGGCACTTCCCGTTCAAAACGACACACAGGAGCAGTGCTCTGGAGATCCGCCTTTACCACAGGGCAGCTATGATCACATCCCGGGTGCTAACTCGGTGACTAAGATGGAGACTCGTCACATGTCCCTGAAAATCACTGAGCGGCCCAACTTCCTCACAGAGCTTGGGAAACGCTGCTCGCTTCAGAGAGAAAAACAACTGACGAAGAGCCTGCCCGGGTGTGAAAAGATAGCCCACTGCGTTCTCCCGACCCCAGGGCCACTAACCTGTTTAGGGCTCTGCAGTTTGTAGAGGAGGTTGTTGAGCTGCTCATCCCTGAGAGGCTGGAGGGCCAGCCACTCAGCCCGAGAGCGAGTGAGGAGAGATCTCAGGCTGCTCTGGCACCTGCTGGCAGGAGAAGCTAATCAGCTGTTAAATTAACAAATGAGTTAATAAAGCAGTGGCATTTCTAGAAGTTTCTAAAAGGAAACTGTTTTAAGGAAACAATATAGAAATAAATCTCTCCTTATGTTGCATTTTATTTCCTTCAGTTAATCCTTTGTTTTTGACTCATATTTTTACTGCAGCAAACACATGGTGCCCAGTTTCTCTTGCGTACCCCTCTCTAGAGGTGTTGTGAACACTGAAGGAAAGGAACCTCAGCTTGCCCCTGGCAGCTCATGTGCTGCAGATGTGGTTGGGACTTGCTAGGGGGACCGTTTATCCGGGTTGTTCCTGTGTTGAAACCCTTGTTGTAGAAAGTAAGAAAAGCTATTTTGTATCTGCTGGAATTCCTGCATCAAGAGCATGAGATACATGGTTCATTTCTTCTCAAATATTAGTGTTTTTTTTCTTTCTCTGTAGTTCTAGGAATTAGCATTGCAAAGCAGCAGATCTGGAGGTGGTTTTGATTAACAAAGATTATTCCTCATTCTGAGGCCTTTAAAATTTCTTATGGGAAAACAGTGCCACAGGCTTTGGGGCAACAACTCTCTTCACCCCCCCCCCCAGGCTCCGGTCCTCCCGTGAGTCCTGAGGCCAGGCAGATGCTGTTTAAGAATAAAACACCCGTTTTCCCCACCTGCACATCTTCAGAGGTTGTGAAATGCCAGCCCTGCAAAACCGGCCGCCGTCCTGACTTCTAGGAAACGGTTTCATCTTACCAGAACAAGGCCGTGAGCTTAGCTTATCTCTCTCCCACTTTCCCTCCCCCAGCTGTCTTCTCCTAAAACGTCCGCGTGGCCCCAAAATAGAAGCTCTGCTCAGGGTGCCTTTAACTTACACTCTCTTATTAAGAGAGCCAGCCTTCAACGCTGTCACCTCTCACAGCATAGGGACGTGAGCGGATGGAGGGGTTAACTAACCTCATTGTGATCACTTTGCAATATATAGGGTGTCCCCCCAAAATGTGTACACACACACTTTGAATAGTTATAAAGGGCGTGTTTATGAAATACATTTCATTTTCAAAATTGAACCGTCAGCTGTTAAAGTGAGTATACATTTTTGGGGGGCACCCTGGATACACACTGTACACCTTACACTTACGTATTTTATGTGTCAGTGATATCTCAGTAAATCGGGAGAAGGTGACTCCTGCTTATCTCGCTTCATTCACGGGCTGGCCTTTGAGGTCTCTCAGAGCTGTGTTCCATTTGCAGGGACAACCCCAGGGAGAGGATCTGGGGTTCCCCATTTTCCTCCTCTGTCCTCAAGGGCCACCAAGGAACAGAGCTACAGGAAGGGTGATCGTTTGCTCAACTTACTGAACGCTGGCCCCAGACTATTTCACAACAACTGAGACTCGGAGAAGACATCGCCCTCCGTGGGTAGATCTACTTGTTCGTTTATTTTCTGGCATGTTAGCCTCACATGCGTCCGCTCCCTACCCAGCTAGGGGAAGAGGGGAAGGTGGGAATACAGTGGTACCTCGGTTTTCGAACGTCTCCATTGACGAACATTTCGGTTTACAAGCATTGTTAACCTGGAAGTAAATGCTTCAGTTTTCGAACATACCTCGGAGGTCGAACATGCCATGCGGCTCCCACTGAGTGCAAGGTCCTGAGGCCCGGCTGTCCGCTGTGGGTCCCTCAGTTTTCAAACGTTTCAGAACTTGAACGGTCTTCTGAAATGGATCACATAAAAACCGAGGTACCACTGTATAGGAATTGTGAGGATTGGCTGTTGCAAGCACATTTCTAGCCGTTTAATTTGCCAGGGTCATAGAGTTTCACAGTTCTGTTTACATGGATGGGTGGGGGAACCACAGGAAATAAAATAACAGTGTTTGTATTAGGAAATCAGATAGTTGGGTATTTTTTCTTTGATACTGTATTTCTGTTTTAAGATGGTGTGAGTGTGTGTGTGTGCATGCGAGAGAGAGAGAGAGAGACTGAGAAAGTCAAAGAATGGAAGGCAGAGAATGGGAAAGAGGGAAGGTGGGAGATCAGAGAGGAAGGCAGATGAGAAGAGAAGGGTAAATCCTTGTTTCTTTCAGTGGAAGGAATTGCTTTCAAAATTGTAGCAAAAATATGGCTAACCAGTCAACTTAGATTTAAAAAGTGTAGGAATGTGAGGATCTCGTCAGAGACTATGCACGCTTTCTTCATGGCCGACACGAGCTGCTCCTGTCCTTAAGTGGCCAGATGCCCGCCCTGGCTCCCTGGAGCCCTCTAACTATGGCTCTTCCAGGACACGCACGGTCACAGCCTCCACCTGGTTTCCAGAAAACCCGTTTACTCGTCTCTTCCAGCTTAGACACGGCCAGTGGCATCTCATGGACATTGTCTCACTCACTCTTGCACCAGCCTTTTGAGAACAATGCTGTTTTCTTTTCATATTTTTGAATGAGACATTAAAGGCTTAGAATGACCAAGGGCCTTCTCCCCAACTGATCGAGGTGCAGGCGGGGTGCCTGCCCCAAGACTCGCCTGCGCCGCCTGGCCCTGCCTCCTGCCCTCGGGTGCCTGCCCACTCGGCACTTCTCACAGATAACGGGACCGCCCGCCCGGGGCGCCCGCAGACTGGGAGAGCCCCAGACTCGGGGGCGCTGTGCCATCCGGGGGCAGGTTATTGAATCTCTCAGAGACTCAGTGACCCTGATCTTTAAAACTGGGGTGCAGTGTTGACTGCCTGGCTCCTGGGAAGAGTAAGTGAAGAAAGAATAGAAACAGAGAACAGAAAACACAGAGGGATGTGGAGGTGGCGGGAGGACAGTGACTGCCCCCGGGACCGGGGCTGAGGTGCTGCTACGCCCCTCCCAGGTTTTCTGTGTGAGGGTTTGGAAGCCGGGTGACAGGGCAGCCTGAGCCGCCTGGGGGGCCATGGCCCTTAGGTCGTCAGCGGTGGAGACCGCGTGTGTGGCGGCCCCTGGGGCTCTGGATTCCCCTGGGGAAGAGGGAGGTCAGGCTCCGGATTCCAGAGAATTCCTGAGAATTGCTTGGAAATCACTGGTTCATGACTAAGAAATATTTATTAGTTCTTCGTAGAATATACAGTTGCTTTCCTGGGCGTCCCTTTGGGGGAAAGCAGGCTCCACAGTTACTTTCTTTTCCTGAAAAACAAAACAAAACTGATACCTAAAGGCAAAGGGCCTTGACCCAGATGCAGCGTTTGGTTGGTGCAGGTCTCGGAGTGGACTTGGCTCCTGCTCCCGCTGGTCCTTCTGCAGCCTCTGTACCGAAAGCGGGTGCAGGACTCCCACAGACCTGTGAATCCCGCGAACCCGTGCTGGGCGCCCGCCCGTCACTGCGGGGATGGGCAGCGGGCCAGGCAGCAGGCCCTGCCCGCAGGGCTCCCGTCTCCCCCACGCGACGGCCGGGAGGTTGGGTTTATTTCTCTTGTCCGTGAAGATCGCGGCTTCAGTGGAGTTCTCGTTGTCTTCGCTTAGCTGCATCTAAGAAACAGGAATAAACATGGCCAAGATGGTTTGAAGGTGGCACTTTTCTTCTTCTGATGAGAAATAGATCCTGTCACAATGCTGGTCTTCTCAGGAGCCTCTGCAGCCCCCCAAGCATCTCAGCCCTCACCCCTGCTCCCAGTTCTCCAGAAATGAGCGACCCTGACATCCTAGTGCCTGTGACCAGCTGCCTCCCGCACTTACCATGATTCAGTTATGGAATTATGTCATCCTCACCTATAGGAGGGGGTTTTAGCCTTGGCGCTGTTGACACCCTCGCCAGGTGGTTCTGGGTTATGAGTCTGTCCGGAGCATCGTGGGAGGGTGAACGGCATCCTGGCCTCCACCCACGAGATGCCAGCAGCACCCTTCCCCAGTTTTGACAACCAGGAAAATCTCTCCAGATGTTGCCAAATGTCCCATAGCCGCTGAGTCACTCCTGGTTAGAAACCACTGATAGGAAGGCTGGTTTTACAACTAATTCATTTTTACCAAAAAAAAAAAAAAAAAAAAAAAAAAAAAAATTGTGTACTTTTCTGTACCTTGCTTTTCCCAGTTGAAAAGCATTGGCAAATACCTTCTGAGTCATCTAGTGTAATGCTATTTAATTATTTCTAAGGACTGCTTCCTGTTCTATGGGATTGGCTAGAGCACTGCCCCACCGTGCTCTGATCGACAGGTACAGCATGGTCTCCAATTCTTGGCCCCTAAGCGCAATGCCACCCTCAGCTCCGTGGTCTGTGTGCTTTTACAGATCCCCAGAAACGGGACTGGAGGCACATGCAGTTCTTACTATAATAGATATTGCCAGGTTGCCTGGTGGTGACATTTGGAGAAAACAGTGGACTGCCCATTGTATAAGACTGATATTATTCTAAAACTTTAATGTGTCTATTAGTCTATATAGAAGTGACTATTTAAAGTGATTTTAAAAAAATATATCTTTGTTGATTTTAGAGAGAGGAAGGGAGAGGGAGAGAGAGAGAGAAAGAGAGAGGGAGAGAGAAACGTCAATGATGAGGGAGTCATCTTTGATCAGCTGCCTCCTGCACACCCCCGACTGGGGGCTGAGCCCGCAACCTGGGCATGTGCCCTGACCGGGAATCGAACCTCGATCTCCTGGATCCTAGGTCGATGCTCAACTGCTGAGCCACCCCCGGCCAGGCCTAAAGTGATATTTTAATATCAAAAGAAATATGAGTAAAATTGGAAAACTTGCCTTTATTTTAGTTCTAAAAATTACAAGTGTTCAGGAGGAAGTTCAGATTACCAGATTAATTAATTATCAGATCTTTCAGATGTCTTGTTTTTTTGTCAGGGTTTTGAATGGCGATAATAATTACAATGAGCAGACCATGGAAGAATACTTGGATACTGAGAGTGTTCCTTTTCCCATAATTAATATCACCCATAATTACTATCACCTATGTTAAGTATTTCAAGGCCATAAATAAAAGTGGAAAAGTGGGGGGGGGGGCTAAAGTTGTATTAAGTGATCGAATAATACAATATACCTGGTGAGTTTCTTTAGAATTAATGTTAACTAGCCTCTTTCATGAGGTCATCACAGTGTTCGTAATACATCATCACTAAATGAGCAGTGAAAATAGTCCTCACTTTGATGCTTTGACTATTTTAAGATACTATTTTATTCCCAAGCCCAGGGGTCTTTAGCTTTTAAGCAACATTATTTCATTTGTTCTACCTTTTCTCCCCTTTAGAGAGTTATCTGGTGAAAGAAAACAGCTAATCCCGTCTTCTGAGTTCCAAGATCACCCTGCCCAAAGGTAAGGTGGTGGTTTTTTGGCATGCCTGCGGGACTCGGCCGGTCTGATGGAGTGGTGCGTTGTTTCAGCAGGATGTTGTTTCTGACGGGCATTGTGCTGTGAGCCGATACTGTCTTCTCTGAGTTGACACTGCCGCGTCTTTCTCTGTATATCTAGTGTTATCTGGGAATGATAGAACTACTTCAAAATTAAGTGAAGTGTTTTTCTCCTTTTAATTAGGCTTACTTTTTTTTTTTTTTTTTTTTTTTTTAAATGGGCCTGTAATGCGTAAATGTTGCAAACTTTAAGTTTTGTGTTGAGCTTCTCAGTGACAGTGTATCAAAAGTGGCTCACTGCCCGCTGCTGGGAGTTGGAGTGTGAGCTCTGGGTGCCAAGTCTCTGCTGAGCTTTCTGAGTTGGAAGGTCCTGTTCTGTCAGTTTCGCTGTGTGATGTGTTTGGACTTCTCTGATTCCTCCTTTCCTTTGCACTGGGTGAGATTCTTCTGTGTCACTGCTATTTTTTTATTATATGCCAACTTGTAATGGAGTAATTACATTTGTTGTGATTCTTAGCATGACATTTATAAATAGTTCCATATTAAAATGAAAAGTTATGTCACAAAGTTAAAAAAAAAATATTCAGGGAAAAAGATATTTAAAAAATTATCCCCCAATTATTTCAAAATGGCAACTATTATTGTTTTGCTACCAATTTCATATGATTTCTTTATGTTACACAATGTTATACAATTTGAAATTTTGATTTTAATAACTTACCTTTTAATTTGTAATATGTGCAGCATTAAAAAGAAACACTGAAAATGATTAAATTAAACATATCTCTCTCTCTTCCTCCCTTCTTTGCCCCATGACAACTAATTCCCTTTCAAGGAGTCATCTGATGGTTCTTGTTTTCTAATTTACAGGACCTTTTAGATTATTTACCTTGTTTATGCCCCATTTCTATACTAAGCAATACTCTAATTAATGTCCTCATGCATATTGCTGTTTCTTATGTGTGTGAACATCTGGATTAAAGGAAAAGGCTACCAACTTGATATCTATAGCTGGAACTGTCTTCTGCTTGCTAAGGAAGGGAAGAGACCTCTTAGGACATAGTTCTACAAAACAAAGCAGATGTTGATAAGGTTTTGGGGAGCACTGAGTGCGGATTGGCAGACTCTCAGAAGCCAGAGCAAAGAGGGATCGGTGACCCTAAGCTGCAGAACCTTGGCCATTGGCCTGGCCTGGTGGTTACATCTGGTGATGATAAGGCACCTGCTAAATCTGATTTTCACTGATGAATGGCTAAGGCTTTGAAAAAGGTTGTAGCAGTGACTTGTTTATGCCCTGAGACTGTGGCCCAGGAGCAGTCATCTTTTTCCTTTCTTACATTTGAGGTCTAGGAACTTCCAGTTCTCAACTGCATGGGAAACGCTGGGTCGGATGGTACGTGTTTTCTGTATTTTAACTGCTTTCCGCAGAGGTTTACCAATTACACCCCACACAGCAACTGCGTGGCGATGTTCACTGTCCCACAACAAAGCATGTCAGCAAGTGTTTTATCTTTGGTAATCTGACAGTGAAATACAGTATCTTCTCAAAGTTTTAATTGAGTGTTTCTTAGCATATGTGCATTGTACATAATTAAAAGCCATTCATTTTACTTTCTAAAATTTTTGTTAACTTTGCCCATTTTCAATGATGTTTTTAATATTGAGTTTTAAGGACTCTTCATATATTAATTAGCCCTTTACATTCAAAGTTGTAAATACTTTCTATATCTGTCCTTTGTGTTATGATTTTGTTTGGGATGTTTACTTGGGGAGAGCAGCCTATAAAACCTGCTTTTAGATAGTTGGATTGATCAACATTTTATTGTCTCCTAGGGTTTATATTATAGTAGGAAAGACCTTTTCACTCTGAGATGATAATATTGTCCCGTGCTTTCCCCTAGTGCTTTTCTGGTTTAATTTCCTCCATTCTTCTGGATGTCAGATTGCTGTGAGAATGGAGGAGGAATGCAGTGTTTCAAGGAGGTACTTAGTTGTCCCAACGCTATTTGTTGGATAACATACTTTTTATTCATTGCTTTAAATGATCAACTTTGCCCCAGAGCAAATTCACATAAATCTATTAATTTATCTCTGACCTCCCCCTCTGATCCGTGGATTTACAGGTTGGCTTTTTCGTTTAACGTGATGCCACTTGCACCTTTCTGTCTGTTAATTGGGCTTCTCGTCACTGTGGTATTTACATTAAACAAACATCTTATAAGTTACTCAACATCTTTTTTTCTGGTTGCCCTTCTTTTAACTTTGGGGAAATTTTGGCTACAAATGAACAGATTGGTTCCCCAGACTTCACCTTTCTTTTTTCCATACACACCACCTGCGAGGCTGTTCTCTCAGCCTGCCCTGCTCTGGACACTGTCGCGCATCGGCCAACAGACTCCTGGGGTCCGGCCCCTCAGCTTCTACACCATCCGAACATTCAGGCCTTTGCCGTAGCTGGTAGGGAAGGTGCCCAAAGTCCAGGCGCCTGTCACAAAATGTAAACAAAAATCTGCTGGATCTTTAAATTTCCCATTGAACCAGGATGTCTAGCCCTTAAGGAGAACGGTTGCATTCAGTTCCAGGTGCCTGTATGACCTTGTTTTCTCAAGAATGTCTGTGCACTGAAGCCAGTTACTTATTTTGGATGATTCGGAAACACTGACTGAACATTATGGTGCCAGATTTGTAGCATGTGTGAGAATGTGTGTGAATGTGTGTGTGTGAGTGTAAGAAAGTGTGTGAATGTGCGTGTGTGCATGCGTGTGCGCACATGTGTAAGAACATGTGTGCATATGTGTGTGCTTGTGTGTGTGCATGCATGTGTGTGTGTGTTGGGGGTTCAGAGAGCACAACCCTACATATGTATGTGCTTCCCAGGCTGTGCTAATTTTGATTCATCCTAGAGAGGTTCTGTTGATTTACACCGAGGGGGCTGTTATCAGCTGTTCCTCTCCATGGCCAAGGAAATGACGTCCAGCTCAGAAAGAGGTTCTCTTTACTGGACTGGTTTGTGCCACTTCTTGGGGAAGGACACGTGGACCAAGCCCTTGAAGCAACTCTGTCCGTCTGTCTGCCTCTCAGAGGAGCCTTCCTCCACAGGCAGCAGGTGGTTTCTCAAGTTTATTTTAGAACACAATGGGCAGAATTCTCACTGAGGACTGTTGGTTGCTTAAGCAGAATTAGGGTTCCTCTTATGAGCCCAAAGTCCACACTGACTGTAGCTCTATTTACTCTTCTTACTGGGATGGGAAGGAGCTATTGGCCACAGATAGTAGAAGTTAGTCCTTCAAGATGACAGGACAAGTCGCTGGTGATCAGAAGGAAGGATGGGTCCGTGAATTAGTGTCACCACTGTGAGAGAGAGTCACGTGCTGCGTGCGGTGACTGTCCTGAATCATGGCATGGACTCCGTATGTGACTCTGGTCTGGGAAACAACTGCGTGTGGCTGTTTCAGCTACTCCCACCGTCGAATAAAAAGGGAGGGAGTAAAGACAGAGCGCTGCTTAGGGGCTCCTCTTGGGCTCTGCCTCCGGCAGGTACCATCATCCTCAGTAAGTTTATGAACATTTCGCCGCCTGTGCCTGTGAATTTGCTCTGTCCTTCCCAAGAGCTGACAGGTGGGGGGAGCAGTCGAGGAGCTCGGAGCTCCAGGGAGCTCCTGCAGGCGATATGGGGCGTCTGGAAGCACAACCAATACTTTACGAGACCAGACCATCATTTCTGCGATAGTCGGTGGGATCTCAAACCCGAGAATCTCCTTAAACCCCATGAGATGTGATGTTGGCAGAACTCATTTCAGGGAAATAAAATGTGACCAAGTAAGGAAACTCTTCATTGTTTTGGGGGGGGGGGGGGGGGAGGAAGGCACACAGCAGATCCCGAAGAGAGCTGCTTAAAACCCACCATCCTGCCCCATCACCCAAAGGACCCAGCTGTCCCTCAGGCCCCACCCCGAGCCTGGGGTGAAGTCAGACTGTCTGGAGCCAGGTTGACAGCGCCTGGCCTGGAGGGAGCTTGTCCTCTTTAGGGACTGACTCTCTGAGCTGAACATCGGTTTCCTAATAAAGGGTCAAAAATACGGGTGTAGTTCAGGACCCCAGCAGAACCAGGTCTGCATGGCATTGCTGTCTGTTTTCTGAAGTCCCAGCTCTGAGCCACGTCCCCAGTGTCCCACACGGGAGTCCTGGGGAGACTGGCGTCTCTGCTTTGATGAGGTGATTCTAGCGAAGGCTGCAGTGGTGTTGCGCAGTGCTCCTCGCACCACAGCAGTGATAACACGACCCACATCAGCGATGAGAAGTAATCCATCTTCAGGTGACGGTTTGAATTGTCACGTTCACACACCAGAGATTTATACACCAGTTCACCTCCACGTGTATATAAATACAGCCAAGCCAGTAGAAACGCATACGGCTGTGGGGGGGATATTTGGTGTGCCGTGGTTACGAAAAGCTGGGGCTCCTGAATGGTCACCTTAAGACTAAAAAGGGCAAAGGACAGAGTGAAGGCCAAACAGTGGTTTCATTATACAGGTGAGATGGGAAAGCGCGGTGAAACTGCCCCCTCCCGAGGACGGCGCCCACTTAGGGCCGTAGGAGCAGCCCGGGGTCACCTCACACGCTCCTGGGCTCCATTGCCGTCCCTCTCGGCCGCTGTCCAAGACCACGGCTAAGGATGGAAGTCAGTGCACAGCGCTGAGCTGTGATTCCTGTTGCTTTCACTACCCCTCCGTCAGGCACATGAGAAATAAAGTCGGTCACCCACCCGACTTTACATGAGAAATTAGACGGCCCACCTGGTGCACAGTGGACAAGGGGTGGCTGGGAGGCGCGTGCAGTCAGCAGTGGGAACCAAGTGAGAGTGCGAGGAGGGAGTTTTCCTTGAGTTTCAGGGATGGCCTGGGAGGTCTGTTGGGTGATGTCACAGAGTATCTGTGGCAAAGATACTCTGGGATATCCGTGGGAAGGAGCTGGCTCGGGAAAGTGCCAAGTGCAGTAAAGACGACTACTTCTGTGTTCATAGCCCATTGCATTTCTAGAGGGGTTTTCCACCTTTAAACGGGCGTCACAACGGCCAGGTTAGTGATGAGAAGAAATGCCCAGGTTTCCCGGCGGAATCTCTCGGACGGCAGTGGCTCTGCCTCTCCTCGCTCGCCCCAGCTCAGTCGCCTTCCCAGGGGCCAGCCCAGCCCAGGCAGCGTCGGACTCAGGGCCAGAGAAGACCCGGCAGCTCATTGCCCTTTACATGCCTCCATCGCTCCTCTTTCCGAGGCTGTGATGAATGACTTAGAAATTAACTTAAAATTTTGATCATTAAAATTAATCACAGCAATAATTTAGATACCTGTGAAAGCAAAGTTTTTTTTTTTTTAAAGCAGGGAGGTCCCCATTCTGTCGATTTCACTTTAGCGAGGCCAGGCACAGCTGACATGGTAGAGCCCCGGGCCAGGGAGGAGGCCGCCCTCGAGCCAAGGACTGACCGCCTGAGACCAGCAGAGGCTGGGAGGGTGGGACAGGTGCTGCCTCACAGCCTCAAGGGGCCAGCCCTGCACACACCCGACCTCGGGCTTCCAGCCTCCAGGGCGTGAGGCGGGACATGTCTGCTGTTTGAGCCCCAGGTATGGGACGTGTCACCGCAGAACTCGAGCTCATATTCCCAGTTGAGCCATTTGGGTTGAAAATTGCAACAATGTAATTACCGAGTAAGTGTTCAAGCCCATAGCCGGGTCACTCCAGGGGTTTAGGACTTGACCCAAAACACTGACAACTGTGTGGGCAGGTTCTCGTGGGGGTGGCTCTGCACAGGCGGCTCCTGTGGGTGCTGATCGTGTTGGGCTGACTGAGGTTTGGCTTCTTTCTTTCTGTCTCCTCTGAAGCTCACGCCATCGTAGGCTTCATTATGAAATTAGACAGCACGCCCTGCCCGCAGCACACGGATAACGTTGACCCTGCTCTCTCATTCTCCGCTGGCTTCATATACTATGTATTAAAATCATATACTTCATATACTGTGTATTAATACTATGTATTAAAATGTATTAAAATCAACAAAGAATTTTACCTTGTGGTCTCTTTAACAAAGAACAGGTCCCGTATGTTTAATTACACTCTGTTCAGACAGGTTTCTCTTTCAAAATAATTTTATGGTGCTCATGGGAAAGTCCGCTTGGTTGTAAACCAGGGGGTTCTGGCCAGCCCCGCCCCCATGAGTGTTTCCGAGACCCTGGGTTTCACAGCCCCCATGTGTTCTCACGGGGACCCGAGGAGAGGTCACCCCACTGTGCTGGCGATTTGCTGCGTCCTGGCTGTTTTCCACGGGAGCACATGAAGCCCCTGGAATTACAAGGCAGGAAGAAAGAAGGACCAACGGAAGAAGAAAGGACGGGAAAGAACGGAGGAAAAGAGAGGAGAGAGCATCAGGGAGGGAGGAAAGGAGAGGGGAAATGGGAAAGGAAGGGATGCCGGAGTGATCCGCAGGGCCTGCGGCAGGGCTGTGTGTCTGTGACGTGTCGCTCAGTCCGCAGCACCCAGGCTCCTTGCCCTGGCACTAGGATTACCCACCACAGTGCTACCTCCACTTTAAAAGTGCGATGAGCCCAATAGCGATACCGCATTAAACACGCCTACTATTGATTCCTTCTAACCTTGCAGATCGAGCCACGAGCCTAAGTACCTTTCACTCCTGCCTGGCTGACGGGCCGCAGATGTTAACTGCAGGGCTGTGTTTCCTCGGAGGTCAGCAGGCGGGCGGGCGGGGGGTGACGGCCAGAGCATCTCCTGGCCTGGGACTGTTTACCCTCGCTGTCCTCAAACACAGCTCGAGGACACATGTCTGGACAGACCGAATCATGGAGAAGTTGAGTCAAGCCTTACCTGAGCCTCACCACCCATCACGCAACCAGCCACACAGGTGTTTGTGGCTCAGGTGACACGGAGCTGCTATGGATGGGGAAGACTGTAGCTCATGGTCCTAGAGCTGAAGTCGTCTCTTTCACTGAGTGTATTTTCCCTGTTATGGTTTTGTTTTGAGTAATAAAAACATTAAAATAACACTGTGATTTTGTTTACTCATCTCGAATGTCCGCTTTAACCCCTCTGTGCTGTGATTCTGTTCTCTGCATGGGGCTGACAAGGGGCACAGAGCTGGTGGGGGCAGAGACAGCGGGTGGGGACAGACCCCTGCGGGTCCTGTGAATGGCATCCTGCTGCCTGCGGCTCAGTGGCTGGGACTGAACCCCCCATTTACCATCTGCAAGACCTAGAATTTCAGAAGCTCTGTTTTTCCTTCTGGTAAGTGAGGTGATGACGCTTGGGGTAAGAATTAGCACAAAACACATCCTCACTAAAAGGTAGCTATTGTTTTGTTTCTGTTATTGGTACTGCTAATAGTATAATGATTTTCGTTTCCACCTGCCAGTCTGGATGGTTTTCCATGTGTGGAGAGCAATCCGGAGCTACAGGGGGTCCAGGATTCAGCTCAGAGCAGGAGCCTGCAGCCCACTCCATGGGGTTGGAGAGTGTTGTGTAAACAAAAGAGTGTGGGCAAAGGTATTGATCAAGGGTGGGGAACCTTTTTTTCCTGCCCACAAAATCATTTGGTTTGGCCTAGCCAAGGCAACTGCAGGTGGGACTCAAAATTCAATAAATTCAATTAAGTGTTTGACCAAATATAGCAGGCTAATTTTTAAGTTGATAATTTTGTATGGCAGGGCTAGACCAAATGACTTCACGGGCCGTAGATGGCCTGCAGGCTGGATGTTCCCCACCGCTGGCTTAGATAAACAGACTTACCGATGTGACCCACCACAATGTAGGGCTCGCTGGCTTTCTGATTAAAATCCACAAGTGGGTGAACCAAACATTGCGTAGGTTTGAAATTTTCCACGTTGGAAAACACGAGTTTCGATGGCTTGTCTGGTCATCTGTTTTCACATGTGGCCATGGACCCGCTAGTAGCTGGGAGCAGAGGTGCTCTTTGCAGGTGCATTTTTGGGATATGGGTTGGAAGGTGTGTCCGACTAAACTTGGGACCCTAGTGGAGTGCCTGGTGCTGGGATATACCCTGATCTTCCTCCTGTGTGAAATTACCAGTTCTCCTCACACTCCCCTCCCGCTTCAGCTCTCCCAGGGCCTGGGCTAAATTAACGGCCGTCTCTGCCTCCTGCTGTGCTTGGAGCCCTGTCCTGAGGTGAGGGATGGCCGTGATCGGCAGGGTGACCCGTGGGCCGAGAGGCAGGTGACATTTACCTCCGTCCCGCTCACTGGCTGCAGGGGCTTCCTCCGCCCCCTCTGCGTCCCCCCGTTAGTCTCACCAGCTCTGTCCGTGGGGAGAGTCGGCCCACGGGTCACTGACTGAGGGTGGAGCGTCAGTGTAACCCTTCTCGCCGGTGCTGGTTTTGTGACCCCCATCAATTATCGTGAAACGAAAAGCTGCTGTCTTCTTGGGAAACTGAGGGAGCAGGCGGAGGTGGTTGGTTTGGGCTGGGGGACCACCCATTGCGTCAGTTTACCTCCGGCAACTGTTCCAGAAGCTGCGGTCACGCGAAGTCAGAGGGGAGGGAATTCCAAGGCTCGCCGGTGGCTCCTGGGAATGCCGCGGTCGGACTGGGGTTGCTGCCCGCTTTCCCTCCCCGGCCGAGGCGCTGCTTCCCGACGCTGTCTCGGGCTTGCAGGGTTGCATAGGCCACTGAGAAGGAAGACAGACTGTGATCTAAAGTCCAACCACGCTTTCCACCTTCAAACAGACGAAATTAACTTGGACACATTTTACAACCCGTGTCACTCATCTGGCGATCAGCAATAGATGAGGTCTTCTCAGTATTGTAGGAAAACTTTGAGTTTTTCAGGAAAAAAAAAAAAATGTCTTTGATGGTACAATTGACCGAAGGCAGCACCGGGTTTTCAGCGCTACTGGGCGCATCTCCCCCTTATCCCCCGCTCGGCAGAAGCTCGGCTACACCGTCATCCTGAGGGTGTGCAGCACGTCAGGGAGACTGGAGCTGACACCTGACCTGGAACGCCTGGCCCCGAGAGCCCCAACCCCACTGTCACCACAGCTCAGCTCCTCGGCGGGCGCTCAGGCTGGGCCCACTCCCGTGGGGTGAATCAGCGCGAATCTGTTATTATAATCATCTTGCTTTCTCTCAAGATCTGGGAACAAATTGGGTACATGGTTTTCCCACCACAGTCCTCCATAATCATTCCTTTCTGCCTGTTTTTATTTGTCAGAGACCCCTGGGAGGTTTACCAGGGCGGCCTCTGGGACCTGGTCTGAACAGCAGCCGGGGATCAGAGGGAGAGGAGACTGTGGTGGGGATGGTAACCATTTGCTCTCTGCCAGGTTTTGTTTCTGTTGTAACGGAGACGAAAATGAGCAGGCCGCTTGTTCCAGTGACCTCAGAGTGCTGCCTGGGAGCTGAGGCGGGGTCTCTTGGAAAATTTTCTTTTCCTGTAGAATATCCTCTTGCTCTGAGGATCCTGATCAGTTGATGGCATTGTCACTGTGCTACTTAATATAAAAGTAAACATCAAAAGAAGACAGTTTTGTGCTCAATATGCTTTTGCTTTTTCCCCTCAATTTATTTATTCCCTTTGAACACATGCTTGGATCCTTCCCTTTCCGTGACTGTTAGGCTCATTTCACTGCGCTCACTGGCGCGGCCATTGATTATCTGTGTTTCCCATTTGAAGAAACCCCCTGAGGCTTGTCGCCTTTGTTCATTGTCTGCAAGGTGAGAACTCATTTTAGCATTATTTTCTGTACTTTAAGCTCTCACTTGTAAATGTCCTCAACAGTAAGTACTTTGGGCCGGCTGGTGCGGCTCAGTTGCTGGAGCGTTACCGTGTGCACCGGGAGGTCGCTGGTTCCGTCTCTGGCCGGGGCATGTGCTGCCTGGGTTGCAGGTTCAGTCCCAGGCCGGGGCACATTCGGAAGGAAGCAATTGCTATGTCTCTCTTACATCAGTGTTTCCCTTTCTCTCTCTCTCTCCCTCTCCCCCTTCTTCCCTCTCTTCCACTCTCTAAAAATCAGTGGAAAAAATATCCTCCAGTGAGTATTAACAACAACAACAAAATTTAGACTCTTGTTTCTTTTAAAAGTTTTGAGTTTGTTTATATAACAAAAATCTGTTCAAGGATTTTGGAAATTGCCACTGTACATCAACATACCTGTCTTCTTTATACCTTTATCTTCTGTCCAGTTTACAGATAAGCCACATGGAAGCATTATACAACTTTATAAAAATGTAGAGACTCAGCAGTAAGGTTACCAGATAAAATATAGAATCCCCAGACAAATTTGGATTTCTGCTAAACAAAAATAATTTTTTTATCATAAGTACATCCAGATATTGCACTGACTAAAAGTACAATATACTCCAAGTTATTCACAATCTGAAGTTTAAATTTCACCGAGGGCCCTATATTCTTACTTGCTAAGCCTGGCACCCTATTGTGGGAGATCAAGTGGGATATCAGTTCCTTCGTCCCTTGGAAAATACAGCACCTGCTGTGTTTCAGTTTCCTGTGCTCTCACCTCTTCCATTGACCCTGTTTCTGTGATTTGACCTCTGCATCAGCTTTATTTAGGCTGCTGACCTCCTTGCCCGGGCGGCGCACTGCTCCTCGGCCTGGAGCGTGCCTGCCAGTCACGCAAGCATCTTGTTAAGTTCGCGTTCTGATCCTGCGGGTCTGGGGTGGGGCCCGAGACTCTGCGTTTTAATAAGTCCCAGCAACGCCAACGCCGCTGGTCTTTGGACCACACATTGAGTAAAGCGTCTCCTCCCGGGTTCTCATTTTCAACTAAACACAAATAAAACTATTATGAAGTATTTTCTTTATATTTACTTTCCCCCATTCTTGTGGGTCCTTTATTCTATTTTTTTAAAGCCAGAAAATGCTCCATGTTGTGCCCTTTTTGTTAATGGAAGAAAACTGTATTAGGCTGTGAGAAAGTTCTGGAAGAGAACATGTTCCAGGAATTGGTCATTAGGTGGTTCATCCGTTCATATTTCTGGAAGGGCCAGAGGAGTCATTAGGAAAATCACGTGGTTGTACTTGGTGAACAGGCCGTCCCGGAGCCGAGCTCTGAACTGTGCCCGTTACCAGGCCTGACAGCCCTGCTCCGAGTGACGTCTGTGCAGCACTGAGCTCTGCCGGGAGAAAGGCCATCAGCACCTGCAAGCAGGGCTCCGAAGCCTTTTAGAAGGAAAAGCCCACATTAGCAGCTGAGATTCCTGCTGCTGGGGATTTGAGCCTTAGGATGGCAAACCCCAGATGAAGGAGGGTGGTGGTGCCCCTCAGGATATTATTCCTACCCCTTCCCCAGCCCACTTCCCATCACCTGGCCACAGGCACCGGGCTCCATGCCTGCCCTGGAGGCAGAGGCAGCCGATGAAATCACCGGGCGTTGGGAGCATCCTGTCTGCCCCTGACCCCCCGCAACCAGCGTGCGAGGAGTCGGGAGGCACAGACGTGTTGACAGGCCCTGTGTCTGCTTCCCCTCCGGCCTCTGATGTGGCTCCCGTGTCAGACGCGGGGCAGACAGGAGGGAGGAGCTGGCGGGCGGGGGCTGGGAAGCTGCGAGACAACTCCTGGCAGAAGCTTAGCGTGCAAACCTCTGCTGGGGGGGGGGGGAGGGAAGGGAGTCGGCTAACGGCTGTGTTGAAAGTGTGTCTGAGGGAGTCGAATGCCAGCTCATTAGACTCTCCAGACTGGACGTGTAGAGGGCTGGAGGGTTACCCTCGCCCTTCTGGACCCCCCAGGACTTACTCAGAGTGAGGGCCTTGTATCTTGTGTCCTTCTGAATAGGCAAAAATGGGCAAAACCCATAAGACAGGCAAAAATGGGCAGAAGGGGCAGTTAAAAAATCATCTCCAAAGTTAAGTAATAGAGTTACGTTGATGACTGTTTCCTGATTTTGATGATTGTACTGAGCTTACATGAGAGAATCTCATTAGAAAACACGTGAAGCATTTAGTAAGAGGCCTCTTGTCTGCAGCCAACTCCCGAATGACCCACAAGGCAGGATGACCCAGCAGAATGATAAAGTAGATAACTGGGAACCCGTTGCGAGTATAAAGGAGGGCTTTGTACTATGTTTGTAACTTTTCTGTAGGTTTGGAATATTTCAGAATGAAAAGTTTTACTAAAAAGCGAAGATCTCCGTGGAATTGTGTCGCAGGCCACCTCGGTCCCTGCCCTGTTTTCTCTCGAATTCCTGGGGCCCCTGCTTCTCATCTCCACTGAGCCTGACTGTCCTTTAGGGACATCCTAGGGCTTTGTGTCACTGTCCCCTGCTGACGGGTTTGACCTATCCCTTGGAGTCTCAGAAGTGAACTCGAACTGCCTTAGTCACTAAGCATTCAGATTGTGGATGGTGCTCGACCAGCCTTTCTTTTAGCTGCGATCCGCTGGTGGGAAGGGGAACCTCCAGGCAACAGACGCCGACAGAACCATGTAAACTCCCATGTGGGTTGCTGCAGGCGGCGCCCTCCGCTCCAGAGTGGGGCTCACTCCGCCTCTCCGTGGGCCCTGCTGGGATGCCTGCGATCTTCCTGCGTGGAGAACACGGCGTTTTCAAAACCATTTGCTCCTGTGCAGCGGGCTCTGGACCGCGGAGAGGACAGGCCACCTGCTGATGTGTGGCCTGAAGAAGCAGATGGGAACTGACACTCGTCTTTTTTTTTTTTTTTGACCAGTTTGGTGCCTTCCATGATCCCAAGCAACATACCTCGAGCCTCCGTCTCTCCCAGTACCAGAAAATTGCCGGAAATTCTTGGTTTCAGCTTACTCAGTTCATTAACGTTTTTCCCTTAAAGGCAGGGGATGCGCTTGAAAGCTTTAAAGTCTGTAATATTAACTGCATGAGATGGTCTTGAAGGGACTTCAGTGTGGGAGACGGGCCCCAGGGGCCCCAGGGGGTAAAGAAAGTCGTCTCCCTTCTCATCGCCCGAGGTGCTCGAAGCGATCGCCTTGGGAAGTTTCACCCTGGCAGACCTCAGGAGCAGGACAGTCTCCAGGAACAATGGCTTTGGGGCAAATGAATGTAATTTGGGGCAGGGTTGATTTTCTCTTTGAATTGCTAGAGTCTGTTTGTAGATTCACTTTTCCCTTTATAATTTTTTTTTCAAGGGCAGCGCTGACTCGCTCTGCCCTGGAGCTTGACAGCTCACTGCCTCTCACATCTGTGGAATGGTTGCAGGTCACCACTCTTTGGGGGGCTCTGTCTACACTTGCAGAGGCTCCCGCGACTCCTCGTCGCCCTAGTTTCTGCTACTGAAGAGCCAGCTGTGCTGGGCCCTCGCAGCTCCTATCCCCATTCGGGAGGGAGGCGGGGCAGGGCTGCCTTTTATCTGCAGCCTCCTTATTAGGAGGCGGGTGGATGAGGGAGGCAGGCGGGGGGCTGGGAGCACTCAGTGGCTCTCAGAGTGAGAACAATTAGTGATAAAAGTGTGCTCCTGAAAACGAGCCGCTTTGGGCGGGATCACTTACCACCGTCCAGCTGAAGCCTCCATCAGGAGTCCGCAGTTCTCAGAAGTCATCTCCAGCGCGGGACTTACTGGAACTCGGAGATTGGGTTTCCTCTTGTTCTCGCCGACGCTCTGGTCACTGCAGAGCCTTTCAGATGGCCGGTCCCCAGGCTTTACAGTGCGGGCGGGTGCCAGGGTGCGGGGTGCCTGGGACCCTCTGAGTCAGCATCCCTAAACCGGGCACATCGGCCTCGCCTTCTGTTCAGGACATAACAGTACCTTTAACAAAACAAGAGCACTCTATGGGATAGGACCTTGTAGCCCTGCTTTTCAAATATATAATTGAAATTTTTTCAAAGAGCAATTTTTTTCATATGACTTATTTAATTTATCAACTTTTATTTTAATAAACCTGAGAGAGTGGAAAGATGGCTGGCTTTTTTCAATAATATATTGATGCAGAAGTCATTATGGTACTATGGATATTATCTTTATTTGTTTACATGTGAGACATATATCATGTAGCCCAAGGAAAATAAATTGAGATGGGACAGGTTTCTGAGTTTTGAGGAAAAAAATAATATTTTACTGAAATTTGCAGTTTTAATTACATGTATTTAAATACAGTATTTGATAAAGTAAAAGGAAGACTGACATGTTATTCAGAATATTTCAGTGACTTTCCACTTGATACAGTTCCCAGAGCCCCCAATATGTAGATGAGGCACACACTGTCTGTAATTAGGTCTGTTCAAGGCTTTAGTGACTCCTGTGGAGCCCAGAAAGCCATTGAATTTACAAGACACATCCAGTGATACACTGGGTCTCAAATCCCTGCAAGTCAGTCCACAGGAACCACGCCCATAGCATTTCTACATGCTTCTATACACCCTCCAAGTCGTTGAGATATTACTGAGTATCACTCTGTAATTTCATTTTTAATATCACTACATTAATTCACACTTCACTGCTTGGTCAGACCTTCTGATAAACTGACTGGCAAATGGAGTGGACGCGCGAATACCTGCGACTCATCAGGGCATCTTCCAGAAAAGTCTCGGCTCCACAGGAGCCACACTAAGCCAGTTCTTCCCCGTCACTGCAGCTGAAGGCATGGGACACTCTGCCAGACGTGGAGCAGGGTGGTGGGCCAGTCTCAGCCAACGTATGGTCCGAGAGTGGGCAGGGGTGGTTTCCAGAGGAAGAGCCACACGTTATAGCAGCAGCAGGAGACTGGAAACTGCGGTGCACGGGAAGTTTTTTTCTTTTTGTAAATGGAACCAAAAAGACCCTGAATAGCTGCAGCAACCTTGAGAAAAGAACAAAGCTGGAGGCATCACAGGACCAGATGTCAAGCTATACTACAAAGCCACTGGGATCAAAACAGCCTGGAACTGGCGCAAGACCAGGCGTATAGATCTATGGAACAGAGCAGAGAACCCAGGAATCAACTGAAGCCACTACGCTCAACTAATATTTGACAGAGGAGGCAAGAGCCTACAGTGGAGTAAAGACGGTCTCTTCAATAAATGGTGCTGGGAAAATTGGACAGGTACGTGCAAAAAAATGAAACTAGACCACCAACTTACTCCATACGCAAGAATAAACTCAAAATGGATGAAAAACTGAAGTGTAAGTTGTGAAACCATAAATATGGCTTTATTGATTCCAGAGAGAGGAAGGGAGTGTGAGAGAGAGAAACATCAATGATGAGAGTCCTCGATGGGATCGGCTGCCTCCTGCACGCCCCCTACTGGGGATCGAGCCTGCAACCTGGGCATGTGCCCTGACCAGGAGCTGAACTGAGACCTCTTGGTTCATGGGTCAGTGCTCAACCACTGAACCACACTGGCCGGGCTGAACTAAAAGTTTTTGTCCCTCTAAAATTCATGTGTTGAATTCCCAATGTGATGGGATCGGGAGGTAGGACCTCTGGGAGCTCATTAGGTCATGAGAATGGACCCTCGTGAATGGGATTGGTGCCCGTAAAACAAAAGAAATGAGAGAGATGATCTCTCTACCATGTGAGGAGACAGCAGAAGGCAGCTGTCTGCAAGGCAGGAAGAGGGCCCCCAAGAGACTCCGAGTCTGCCAGCGCCTTGAACTTGGATTTCTCAGCCTCCAGAACTGTGAGAAATGATTGCTGTTGGAGCCCCCCGTCTCTGGTATTGGGGAAAGCAGCCTGAGCCGACAAGACAGGTGCTGGCCAGGCAGGGCCAACAGATGTCCACTTGGTCAGAAAAAGGTCTGTCGCAACTTACCGAACATTTGCTGACCACCAAATACAAGCACATGTTTTACAGACACGGTGCATTTCTCCTGAGTGCACTTTGGAGTATCGGTGACATTTTCCCTTAACCCAACTAGACACCAAAGATGAAGGGATCGCCTCGGCCAAGCGGAGTCGCCAGCCCCAGCAGAGCTGGCTCTGTGAGCTCGTTCTGGGCTCTGTCTCCGAGGGCCACGCTCTTCCTTTGAGCTATTAGTCCTGCAGAATTCAGCACCTCGCCTTGTTCCGCAGTCACTGCTTCTGGCCTGAAGCTCTGCCCCGCTTACCAGGAAAGGGCCTTTGGAGTGGAAAGTGTGTATTAAGTTTCTTTCTCCATTACACAGGGCTTGGCACACAAAGGACACCAAGTAAATTCTTGGTTACATAATTTTTGCAAATTGAAATAACATTCTCGAATGTGCTAGTGGAAGTTAAATGGCAAGAGCAAGACTGCCCCTTTCTCACAAGTCAGACCAATGTTCTGAGGCCAGCGAGTCTTCCAGTGACTGATTTAAACAGATTTTTATTTTTATTTGATCCAAGATATTTAAAATGTCTCATTTCAAAAAAATACTACCCTGGTCTCCAGGTATAAGTTTTATGAATGACTTCAGTTTGGACGAGGAGCAGCTTTCTGTGGAAGGCAACTCTTCCATCCCACCATCGCCAGGGAGGGGAGGGGACAGAAGAAATGACTTCTAGCATCGTCACCACTCCATTGCCTCTGTTATCAGCATCCTCAATAATGCATATTTTTTGCGTGCCTACCATATAGTGAGTTATAGAGAGGTGTAAATCTGTGACTGTGACGTTTACAATCTACATGTGAAAAGGGACAGGCACAGGGATGCCGATCATGTCCCACTAGAGGAAAGAAGACGACTTTCTTCCTTGGTTTGAAAAATAACCGTCCCCAAGGAGAGACCCAGCACGGCTCGCGAAGGAACAGGGGGCCTCCCGCGCTGTGGACGCAGCAGGCTCTTGTTCCTGCTTTGGGCAGGAAGGACGGGTTGACTGCTCACTGCCTTGTGGTGACCAGGTCCTGGTGATGAGCTTTAGGAGCCTCAGTTTTCAAGGTAGGCCAGTAATTGCTGATGTTGGTTGACAGGTCCCATCACCCTGCGGGTACACGTGACACTGTATTTCCTGCTCTGCTGTGACCAAGTCCCACAAACTGAGCAGCTTAAATGGTGAAAATGGAATCTCTCCCAGCTCTGAAAGCTGGAAGTCCAAGGTCAAGGTGTGGGCAGGGCTGGTTCCTTCTGAGGCTGTGAGGAAGGATCCCCTCCACCCTCTCCCCCAGCTGGCTGTCTTTGACCTTGTTGGTCACAGTGGCCATCACGCCTGTCGTCACAGGAGATTTCCTTGTGCCCTTGCCCCCAGCCCCCCGCTAAGTCTCTCCCTGGCATTTCTGAGTGAGCAGGGCTGTTCTCAGGCCTGCCTGTCAAATGCTGCTTGCTCTCTGCTGTGCCAGCGTACCTGCCACTTCCCCTGGGCACAGTTGACTCCCCAGCACCAGCACTGTGCTGTGGGTCTCTGGGTCTGTGACCACCTGGCATGTTGGCACTGGGTCTAAAAGAAGAAAGAGCCGTGGGGAGCAGATGTGAATCTCCGCGGGGCTTTGGGTGCTCTGGCAGTCTGCGTGGGGAGGGGGTGCCCCTGTGTGTATGTGCGCACATGTGTCGTGCATGTGCGTGGCATGCATATGGCATGTTATCCTAGGGCTTTCCCTCAGATTCCTAGTCTAAGGGTGCCGCTCCTGGCCTCAGCATAGTAAGTTTCATGTATTTTTGGCCATGGAACTCTTTCTTCACATGGTCTTTGAGCGAACACGGGCTCTGGGCATCTGGATTTCAGTCCTGGCTTCTCCATGTGTCAGCTGTGTGAGCAAGGTCAGTGGACCTGTGCCTCATCTCTGAGTTGGGCAAACGTTGTACTGAATGCACAGTGTTTGGTAAGAGCAGGCGGGTTGGTGCCTGCAGAGTGTTTGGGGCACTGTCACATGTTGCTTCTGGTCAGGTAGGTGAGGCGTGAGTTCTCAGGTCTTTAGTGAGGTCCCTTCTGCCTTCAGACATGCCCTTGGGTCTCCTTCAGGAACCCCACAGACCCCACAAAGCCCCTAGGGAAGCCAGCAGGAAGTCAGTGATCCCATAACTGCCTCCAGCCAAATAAGCTACTCTCTGTAATAGCCCATCTCAGTAGCAGGAGCGAGGATGGGATCCCTGACTTCACTAGGAGGGTCAGTGTGGGCAAGCTTCAGACAATCAGGGAAAACTCTCTTTCTGTTTGATTTCACACTGGCCCAGGGATTGCTGAACCAAACACCAGCCTTTCCCTGGCTGGCAGGCAGACAGGGACGCACTGTGGACAGTGGTGCTCACACTCTGGGGGCATCTGAAGTCTCCAGAGGCCCGTCAAAGCCCAGAGTCCCTGGTTCTGCAGGTCTGGGATGGGGCCTGAGAACTTGCCTCTCAAACATGCTCCCAGGGTATGAAGATGGTGTTGGTCTGGGGCCTCCTCAGAGACCCTGCTGTGGGCAGAGCTGCCCTTGGCAGAGTTTTGGGTAGAGGGGGGTTCAGGTGTTCATCCATGAATTTTTACTGATCCTGAGGGACTTTGAGACCACAGATAAGAAGTGAAGTTTTATTTTTTAAACAGGTATTTAGATGTCAAATGTATGCATGAACCAGAAAAGTTCCTTGTAGTTTACATTCTTCTAGGCCAGACTGTCCTTGATTAATTTTAGCCGAAAACTTCTTCAGGACAAAAGAGAAAATTCGGTTCCTCTGAGGCCACCAGGCGTGACTCACCCGTGAGGGATGTGCTCGCAGCTTAGGGCCATGCCCACTCATTCCTTTGTTCCTTTAAGGATTCAATTGCAAGATACCGACATTAAAATGCAGGCATCTGGGGATTAACCAATTAATGAAGTCAAATGAACAAAAGACATTTTTTGAAGAATGGCTGGGAGCTGTTTGGTGGGCGGAGGCGCAGCGAGGACTTTGCTGTGCGGAGCGGCGCCTTTATCAGCGGCCCAGGAGGCGCGGGGAAGGCTGCAGGCTCCGCGATACTCCCCTTGCGAAACACCCGGACCTCACCCTCCGCAGATGTTCCAGATAGACCGGGGGATGAACAAATCGAAGATGAAACTGAGGTGGCATCTCAATACACAGATGGTCTGATAGGAAGGAAGGAGCAAGCAGGACAGGCGCCCCGGCCGCGCCGTCGCAGCGGCGTCGGGGAGGACGGCAGGCGTCGGCTGGGCTGGCTACCTGCCGGCGGAGCGTGGAGGCTACGGTTACAGCTCAGCCGTGACTCCCGGGGGCGTCGGCCCGGGCGGAGGAGACAGGACATGCGCGACCACCTGTGGACAGTCAGGGCGGGACAGCCTGCGTGAGCGACGCCGGTGACAAGGTGCCCCGGCCCCAGCTGTGACCTGACCGGGCGTTGGCGGCTCACGGGGAGGCGACAGCCTGCGGGCTGGAGGCCCGAGCTCAGAGCCCACGGAGGTGCCAGGCCACAGACAGTGCAGTGGGTACGGCGTGAAGAAGCTGTCGCCGCAGATACGGGCCTGCACGGATGTGTCTCTTCCCAGTGTTTGCTGGGAAACATTCCCAGGCCCGCCTCAGCCCTCCCGTGGCAGGGATCTTTGAGATCTGCATCCTTACGGAAGGCGCGTGGGGAGAGCGAGGCTCCCTGGGGCCCGGTGTGTCCTGACCAGCAGAAGGGACAGACTCCCGGGCAGGGCTTGTTAACACGGGGCCCAGCCGCACCTGCCCTGCTGCTAGCACAGCAGTTCCAGCTGCACTCAGTCCGCATGAGAATCACTTTCAAACTGGATTTGAAAATAATTCCAATCTTAAAGACAAGTTGCAAAAATAAAAATAATACAGAGAGCACATTTATACTCCTTACCACACACATTTGTACCCCTTTTTGCTTTATTCTCCCCCCCACAAGTACACACACGTGCACACAGGTGCACACACGTGCACCCCCCCCCCCCCGGAACTGTTTGAGTATAACTGACAAGCATCCTGGCCCTTTACTCCTAAATTCTTCACCATGTCACTTCCTAAGAACAAGGATATTCTGTTACAACACCATCGTACGGTTACCAACCTCAGTAAATTTGACCTTGATAAATGTCTTATCTAATCTGCCATTTCGTTCCAATGTTGTCAGTTGACCCAGTAATGTCCTCCGAGCGTTTTCCTCTCTGCGCTGGGTCCCTCTCAGGTCAGGGGTGTATTTAATCGTCCTGTCTCTTTGGCCTCCCTGTGTGACCTGGGATATTTCCACAGGCTTTCTTTGTGTTTAAGACATGCACATTTTGGGGAATCCGGTCGGCCGCACCCCACTTTTTTAGGTAGAATATGTCTCATTTGGGCTTCTCTTATGTTTCCTTGTGATCTGACCAGATCGTTTATCCCACTTTGAAATACTCGGGGGATGTCTCGTCCTTAGGATACCGTATCTGGGGGCACTCAGTGGCCATCTAGTCCCACTGGTGATGTTTGTATTGTTGACTGGTTAGAGTAGTGCTTGAAATCTCCACTGTTTAATTACTATTTTTTTCTCCCTTGCAACTAACAAGCAGTCAGTGAGGTGACGCTGAGAGACCACACAGATAGGCCATTCCTCCTTCCCCGGATTAGCATCCCTGATGCTTCCCCGCGACCGAGGCTCTGCTGTGATCATGGCAAATGCTGACGACCTGCTCCTGAGCTCCCTCTCTGTCTACCAGTCATCCTGCTGTAGGGCCCAGCTCCTCTCCCGTCTCCTCACCTACCATCACCAGCATGGGTCAGGGATTCTTTAAAAAAAATTTTTATTGATTTTGGGAGAGAGAGAGAGAAACATGGATTCGCTGCTCCACCTAGTCCTGCGCCCACTGGTTGATTCCCGAACGTGCCCCACCCAGGGGCTGGACCGGCAGCCTTGGCGTGTGGCACCGACGCTCTGACCAGCTGAGCCACCTGGCCGGGGCTGCAGAGTGGGTTCTTGCCTGTCAGTAGTTTATCACTCCACCTCCCTGTCCAGTGTCTGAATTGTCCCAGGTTTGGCCAGCGAGAGCCCCCTCAGGTGACTCGTGCCCTTGTGACGTGGCTCGGTCATTTCTCTGGCACTTTCTTACTGTGTAGCTCGCCTTGAGCCCCTGCTGCTCCAGCCCTGGAATTCGCTGTTCTCTGGACCCGTGGTTTATTTTAGGGAGGAAACCTGGGGAATGGTGCCGGGAACTCTGAGTGCCAGGTGTGCTCACGGCTTCCAGGCATCTTGGGTCCCACTTGCAGTGGACAGAGACGGGAGTGATGTACATGTGCGCGTACACATTTAACTGCATGGACACGTGCAAGGTCACGTGCTGGATCCCAGGCTCGGGCTACAGCACAGCCAAGAAAAAGCTCCGCCTCCAAGTACCTGTAGGCTGGTGACAGGTAAATGGTCTAAAGTCTTCTGGGTGCAAGAGATGGTGGGAGACACAGGGAGAAATAAAAAAATGAATCTTTATTTCAGAAAAATAGATGTAACTCAGGAAACCAGTGTGGAAAGTGCACATTGATTTTTATCATCTGCACCTCCCCTGCCAATTTTAGGTTTTATTTACTTATAAAAATGGTCTGTATTCCAGGTGTACACAGATGACTTGCTGACATGGCCAGTGTACGCTTGATGACTGCCACGCATGGCTACTAATCCTTGCTGAGATGAGGGAATAGGTTTTCCTTCTTGTTTGCGCCAGCTTCTGGGCGTGCTGGGTGGACCCCTCAGCGCCTGCTGGCGCCGGGCTGAGCCGAGGTTGATGAGTCCTGTCTCTTCCTGGGCGACCTGAGCGATCAGTGTCGCTGCAGCTGCTTGTAGCAATTAGAACGCATTGTGTACAAAGACCTGAGTGTTGACTGAACCAATTAAAAGATCAATTAGTGCAGAGTGCGTACTGGGGAAGTGGCTCTCTGCCCTGTGACAGGAGCAGACACTCCATCCATGCGTCGGGCTGCCGACGGTCAGGGTATGTGTTCTCTTTCTTAACTCTCCCCTTTAAAATGCCCTGTAGGTTGGTAAACGTCCAGTGCAGGTATTTCATCAATGGGCTAAGAGAACGAGATGGCTTTTCTGGAATTAGTGTTTTCATGTATACTAATTAAATGGACTGCTGGTGATTCATAGAATTTATAGTAACTAAATGATCATAATTAAGTAAAAATAGTAAAACAACACTGAATATATGTAATTACTCTGTTTTATTTTTGGCTTTGATATTCTTCATTCAGAAAGGTTGTATATGGTTTGGATTTCGTATGATTGTTTTTATAACCAAAAAACCCTAGTTTATTTTCAATTTTTCTTCCTATACTGGGATTTCAGCACATGTGTACCACAAACTGTGTGTAAAGCTTTGAATGTAATGGATCTTGTGACATAGTTTTATAGACCATGGATGGAGTGAAGATGGAATACACTGAACTCCCAGATTCCTAAGGTACAGAGCTCCAGGAGTGGGCTTCTCAGGATGTGAAAGAAAATTGACCCCAGGAGAACGTTGAAGGTGTGAGTGTTACAGACTGTACTTAGCAGGTGTGTGCAAGTAGCAGACAACAGAGGCTCTGCCTGAAGCCCAGGGCACAGTTCTGGCCCTTTGGTGGAAGCCAGGACTAGTTATGTTGGTTATGACTGTGGGTGACCAGGAAGGGAGTCTTCTGCTCCATGACCCCTTCTCTGCGTCCTGCAACCCTGCCAGGTCCCCAGAGAGACGTCCTGAGAAGAGGCAGGGAAATCACAGGGTGTGTATGTCCAGGCTTAGGGGAAAAATCTCGCTGAGGAAGGTCTATCCTTGGTGGGTTAAGCTGGACGAGAGGTGACCCAGGAGAACTTTTGTCTGGACCGAGGCAGGTCACCAGCCTGTCACCTGGTCCTGCCCCATTTCCTACTTGGCTCTTTCTTATTCTGGAGGCCCCTCCCAAAGGGGAGGCATCTGCAAGTCCTTCTCACTTCCCAGCCACATGGATTCCTGAGGGGGACAATTCAGGAGGGAGTCCAAGAGAGGAACTTCCTGGGAGAGCACCCAGGTTGATGTCCTAATGTCCACCCCCCCCAAATCTCTACCCCAGCCATCATGGCTCAATAACATCCCTCACAAGGACAAGTCCTGTGCTCCTCCCTGTGGATGTGATGTCAGGAGGAGCTATAGGCATTACTGGGGGCCGGAGTGTCTAGAAGACGGATTTTCATTCAAGGGTTGTGACATAAGGTGGTGTTTGATGGAGCTTCATACATAGCATATTCCCCAGAATTCTTGGTTACGGACAACAGGATTCAGTGCAGCTAATTTAAGTTGCATAAGCTCCCTGGTACTAGGTAGTTTGTGGAAATTCTAAGAGGTTCATAAAACTCTGCTGGTGTGCAAAACATCTGGGAGAACCCGCTACGCCCTGGGGTCGTCCTAGCCGAAACCTCATTGCTCCTACTGCTGGTGCCACAGCTGACTAGGAAGATCACTGTCCCCACCTGTGGATGCTCCTGGGCACTCGCCTCCGCCTCCCCTGGGTGCATCTGCTTGGGAATGACAGAACCCAAGCTGCTAGGGAGCCTGGGGAGTGTAGTTTCTAGTTGTGCAGATGGAAGCTCTGGATGGGGTGGGAGTGGGTGCTGAATGAGCCCACCTGTATCTGAAGAACTGTTCCAGGACCAGGCTGAAAGTGGGGATACATAGGGACTGAAGCCATTGGATGGGGGCTTGTGAGAAGTGGACCTTGAGTTGTACTGAAAGGGTTCAGAGGAGGGTCATGGAGAGGCAGAAACTCGACCCTGAGGATGGACGAGACTTTGCCTGTAGGAGGTGCTCTGAGGACTGTGGTCTGCATGGGCGGAGAGTTCATGTTTGAGAGTCTTAGGGAGGCCACCCAGGGAAGACAAGGCAAGATCGTGAAACAGTGCGAATACCAAAAATTCAGGCCATCATCCTGCCGTGGTGAGGGGTGACTGGAGGCTCCTGAGAGCAGGCTCGCGGTGAGAGTGGTGTGTTAGGAGGAGTCCCGTGGTTCGAGTGTCTAATTGTTCGAGACATCCTAGAGGCAGGGAAACCAGCAGGGAGTCAAGTACTCCGGGTGACAGGTGGCGACAGCTAGTCTGGGGTGACAGCAGTGAGAACACGCACGCACAGAGTGGATGTCAGAGCCTTTTCAAAGGAGGCAGTGGAGTGGGGGGGACCCGAGCTCCAGTGCCAGAATTTGCCACTTCCTGACGGTGTGAGCTCGACAGGCCTCTTGGGGCCTCTGTGCCGGCTTTTGTGTCTGTAGGATGGAGACGGCACTCGCCCCCTGCACGGTGGCTGGGGCGCGCTGGCAGCGAGGGCGTTGGAGGCATCTCAGCCGAGCTGCTGCCGTTTGAAAGGAGGCGTCGTGTGCTGGGTGCTGATGGGAGAGGGAGGAGCTGCCAGCGAGGCCGCGGCTCCCCCGGAGCCGTCGGAGGGCAGGCGAGTGCCAGGAGGGAGAGGGCACCTCGGAGGTCGGGGAGGTGCCAAGTGCCCGGTTCAACGTGGTGACGTGGCCGCGAGTGAAGACGCGCAGGGGAGCGGAGACCCAGGACCGAAGCCTCGCCAGGCGCCCTCTGTTCCAGAAAAGTTGTCAGAAGGGAATAACTAGTTAGTTTTCTGTGTGGTTCATTTTTTGTCTGTTTTAGGGTCCTGTCCATTTAAATTCTGCTTCAGCTACAGGCCACGACTCTGGTCTGTTTGTAGACTGTCGCGTGTCATGACCAGTTAGTTCCTTAGAGCGAGGAGCTGACGCCCATGTCTGCCCGAGACTGAGGGGTTCTCACGCTCAGTGCTGAAGTCGGGGGGCTCCTGGAGTCTAGCGGGAGATGGACGGTCACCTGATAGGCCAAGGAGGGGGCCAGACGGTGACTCCCAGATAACATGGCTATTACCAGAAGGGGGACGCAGGGGGCTCGTGTCGAGCAGGACGAGCAGTCAGAACATATTCCACTTTTAGTAGAAGAAGCTCTGGAGCCCAGCCGGGCGTGGCTCAGTGGCTGAGCATCGACCTAGGATCCAGGTGATCGGGGTTCGATTCCTGGTCAGGGCACATGCCCGGGTTGTGGGCTCGATCAATGACTCTCTCATCATTGATGTTTCTATCTCTCTCTCCCTCTCCTTTCCTCTCTCTGAAATCAATAAAGATATATTTAAAAAAAAAAAAAAGAAGAAGCAGCAGCTCTGGAGATGGACAGGGTCGGGCTGTGTTTGGGAAAGATCCAGAAACGTCTCACCAGGGGAGAAAGCAAGCTGCTCTCCTCAAAACCCAGGCCTGGTGGGGTTTGTCCTGCCGATGTGGGAGGCGCCTGTGAGAAGACCTGCCGATGGTCAGCGTCACCCTGACGGGGCTCCTGCACTTTGTCCCTGGGGGGGGGGGGGGTGCTTCTGTAAAGTTACTCCAAGGAACTGTGTTTCCTCTGCATTCGGTGTGAGCTCACATTCACCTGGTTCTGCACAGAACCATCTTTCTGATTCCTAACAAAGCTCTGGAGATAGAGACAGGCCAGGATGCCCCCGCCTGCTTCTCCGGAAGGAAGTGTTGTCTGATGTCACTAGGAGGCGAAGGTGGCCCCCAACTGGGACCAGAGCTCCATCAAAGGAGCAGGTCCAAGGAGCACAGTGACCCTGTGTCCTGAACCGTCCAGAAAGCAGCCCTCAGAGCTTAGACCCCAGACTTCCCTCCTGGCCTGAGCTTTGTGAATGACCCAGCACCAAAGGGCTCCCAGAGCTGAGTGAGGGGAGGGTCACAGAACACCTGCAATGGCAACTGTTTATTCTGGATTTCTTTAAAAATCAGGCTTACCCTGCCTTGGCCGGTGTGGCTCAGTGGTTGAGCATTGACCCATGTACCAAGAGGTAACTGGTTTAATTCCCCGTCAGGGCACATGCTGGGGTTGGGGTTGCGGGCTCGATCCCCAGTAGGGGGCATGCAGGAGGCAGGTGATCAGTGTTTCTCTCTCTCCCTCCCCCTTCCTCTCTTTCTAAAATCAATAAAAACATTTTAAAAAATTAGGCTTACCCTTAAAAATAGTTACCTGATTGTGATGGGTGGAATTGTGTCATCCCAAAATTCTAATGTTGGCGTCCTAACCCCCAGCGCCTCAGAACGTGACCCTATCCAGAAAATAGGGGCACTACAGATGTGATTAGTTCCATGAGGTCATTAGGGTGCGTCCTTAACCTAAGAGGATAAGAGGACAGGTGTCCTTATAAAACGGGGAAATTTGGACACAGACCTGCAAACAGTGAGGATACCGTCTGACACTGAAGACAAAGACTGAGGTGATGCATCTATAAGCCAAGAATCACCAAAGGTTGTCCAGGCCACAGCCTGTGGGAGAAGGTGGGACAGAACCTCCCTCACAGCCTCAGAGGGGACCCACCCTGCCTGCACCCTGCCCTCAGACTTCCAGCCTCCAGACTGCAAGACAATAAACTTCCTTTTTTTTTGTAGTCCTCACTAAAACGTTATTTTTTCCGTTGATTTTTTTCTAGAGAGTGTAAGGGAAGGGGGGGGGAGAGAGAGACAAACATGGATGTGAGAGAGACACATCGATTGGTTGCCTCCTGCACAGGCCCTGACCAGGGCTGGGGAAGGAGCCTGTACCCCAGGCACGTGCCCTGACCGGGAATTGAACTGGGACACTTCCTTCGGGGTGCAGGCTGGCACTCGAACCCCTGCGCAGGCTGGCACTCGAACCCCTGCGCCTGGCCTGCAGGGCGGAACTTCCTCCGTTGCGCCCTCGGTTTGCGGCGCTGGTACAGCAGCCCCGGGAGCCTGATACACCGATAAACTGTTGTTTGTACGTTTTCTCGTCTGAAACAGGTGGGATGCCACTTCAGCACAGTCCGTCCCCTGCAGGCTGAGTAAGGGGAGAGGTGGTTTGAGAGATTACTTCTAAACAAACTGGAAACTGTCATACAAACTAGGGGAGACCAGAAGTGTTTTTATCCACTTGAGTTAAGCACTATTTTTAAAAAATCGTGATCGACAGCTCCTCGTTTGTTTACAGTGGGATTTCTACCCGGGCTCTCGTCATTGGTGAAATGAAATGTTAGTTGAAGGCCTCAGAGGACTGCCAATAAAACTGCTGAAAGACCCTTTTGATCTCTTAGCAGCGCTGAGGACAGATACGACTTCATTCCTTCTGGAAAATGCTTTGTTCTTCTGACTGCACTTAGGAGGCGATGGGAAAGCGCAGAATAGGGCAGGCTCACCTCCTCGGCGGAGCAGAGCTAACCCAGCCCTATCACACGGAGCCGGGGGGAATGTGATCTTAGGAGATGTAAATAATTTTCTAGTACACTGGGAAGGGCTTTGATCTTCCTGTGCCCTTCTCCATAGCAAAACGGCCCTGCAAGCCCTGTTCCACTTGTTTAGAAGCTGGCTAAGTAAAGTCAGGGTCCTGCCGTTAGCACCGTGAGACTGTTTTAAATGTCGGATTCCGAAAGGGTAATGCTGGTTTTACTGGGGCCTGAGAAATCCCAGCGCCGGCACCGTGGATTTCCTTCCCTGTGTTTACTTTTCTCCTGTTGTATTAACTCTGTTAATGGACTTTAAAGGAGTCTTTAAACCCCGTCTGTCTGTCTGCCTTGGCGATTTCGGTTTCCCAGTGGAAGCTCTTTCCCAAGCATTCCTGCCGCCGGGTTGGTCCCGTGATCCTAACCCTCCCTCCTCCCAGTCCCGCCGCGGGCGAGGCTGGCGAGGGCCTCGGGACAGGACCCTGGGAGGGGTGGAGTCCGTGGAGGTTACCTGCTCATTCGTGGTCAAGGTCCGAGGCTACTCCGATGGGCTGGGGGCTGCTGCGCGCGAATCCAAGGAATGGTAGGGTCAGACCTGCCCTTGGGGAAGCCCTTCAGGAAGCAGCTTTGGGATGGGTCGTGGGGGACAAGCAGAGCCTGAGAGACCTGGTCGGGAGCCCGCTGAGGGGCATCAGAGGACGTAGATGGACTCAGAGGTTTTGTCAGCTGTCCGGTGCCACATGCCTGCCGTGTCACAGCTGAAACACAGGGCAGGCTGCTTTCCCGGCCCAGCCCACCCTTTCCTGGGAAAGCGAAAGGCAGTGGTCTGTGCTGCTCAGTAAGCGATGAGGGAACGTCTCGAGTCGTCATTTGGCCCTGGGTGCTTCATCCCATCGATGTCAGTCTTGTTCTGCGCCATTCGGGGGGGTTTCCAGGCTGAGAACCCTGCCCGGGGGTGGAAGTGAACCCCTGCACACGCGTAGGATTCCCCGGGCTCCTCCAGGTGTCAGCTCCCCCGCCACTTTCCTTTGCAGTGTCTGTCCGCCGGACACCTGGGTGACATCCCTTGTCCGTGACGCCAAGGGCACCGACAAGAGCCAGGGGTGAGCTGCGTCTGGGCTCCCAGCCATGTCGGGTGTGGCCGGCCAGGGTTTGCTCAACACCGACGGTCCCCTGCGCTGTGAAGACATAGAAGTTGAGGGGAGCAGTCTGTTCTCATTGCTGGGGCACTCTCCCTGGGAAACACCCGCTCCCGGCCAGAGGCCTGAGCAAGAACCGGCCGGGACGGCGTGCAGGTCTCCACGTCCAGGGGCAGGGGAGGCCTGGCCGCCAGGCGTGACGGCATCCGTTTCACAGGGAAGGCCACCAGGTGGCCGGCGACCTCCCCGACAGGCGCGCTGCAGAGGGCTCCCGGCAGGGCTCCCCAGGAACTGTGCCCACGAGCTGTCCGGCGGCTCGGTCCCGAGGCAGCTCTGGAACCTTTACGCATCCTACCTGTTTGCGTGCTGGTGACGAGTGCTGCGTGGAAGGCTCCCGGCTAATAAGATTCAAGTCCAGGAGCAATTAGGCAAGACATTTGTGTCCCTTTTTCCTCTCTTCTTCTTACTTTTATCTTCTTGCGGCTGGAGAAGTTTTCCTCATTTTATGGGATATTTCCAATGTGGTGTGAAGAAGCGAAAAAGGTAAAAACAGTTAGGACTTCAGGCCACTTACACCTGTTCTTTGTTGATGAGAGAGCAGAATTCTCAGTGCGGGTCATCTCTGTGGTTTCAAAACGACAGACCCGTAGTAACAGGTTCACAGACACGCACAGATCTTGAAACCTGAGAGACGGAAAACTCTCTTTCAAAAAGTTAAAATTTTTCTCTTGAAATGGAAGTTCAGATACTGGCTTAGGAATCTTCCCCAATAGCATTCTAACTGTCTGCATTTTGCTAATAGTTTTGTTTTTGCTTTCCTGCATTTAAAAGGCCAATATTTACAGCTGATGTAGAAACACTCAGATGGGGCGAGGGTGGGAACAGCCACAGGTGTTGTGCTGGCTGTTGCATTTCAGGAACTGTGCGACACTAATAGAAAGTGGCCCCGGGGGGCTGTCTGCTTGGGTGCACACCCGTGGGGTCCCCTCCAAATCTCACCTTTGCATTTACTCCCTCGGCCTCAGGTCGGGGATGGATGGGGGTGAGGTAAGGAGGGAGACTCGAGCCTTGGCCACATCTTTGAGGAGGCCACAAAACCCCAGTCATCCAGATAAATAATATTATAACACATTTAAAAATCTAAATTAATGCAGAAAAATCCGTGATGAGCAAAATATAAAAAAATCTAAATAGCCACAGGATCTGTGGCAATGCTGTGCCCAGCCCTGCTCAAGCCTGAGGGCAAAGGAAAAGTTGGGAATTCTGCTCCTGTCTTTATTTCAAATGTTGGTATTTTGTTCATGATGATTTTTGACATTGATTTTGACTTCTTAAAATGTTGCATTAAAATGTTATTTATCATGATTCCTACATTTATTGGCACCTCCTTCAGTTTTGTGCCCCAGGCTAGTGCCTCCCTCTCCTCGCCCTAACCCCAGACGTGGCCGTCGAGGTTTGCTCACTCCCACGGTGCCCGCTGCTTCCTGAGCGCGGTGCTCATAAAACGCCCAGAGCCCTTCTCACCAGAAGAACTGTGGCCCTTTGATGCTGTTTGTAATCAAATGATAAACGCCAGTGGACTCCACATACAGTAAGGCTAAGGGTGTCAGCAAATTGCTGTTTCCCATGAAGGCTTCAGTTTTTAAAAACACGTATGACATGCTTGGACCATTTCTGTTGTTTCTCTGTTTTCTCTTCTCCCTGCTTTGCTGTGGCCCACGCACACCCTCCGTCTGCGTGGGGTGGCCGGCGCTGGCTCCGGGACAGGCTCAGATGTTTCCGGCAGCGTCTCTTTCAGAAGCCAGCAGAGCCCAGACCTAACTAGGTCTCTAACCGGAGAAATGGCCGTGCATGGGAACTTTTAACTTCAGCCTCCTTGGGTGTGTCAGTAGCAGTGAAACTGAGTCCAGACCTGCACGGGGTGACCCTGAGTTCCGCCAGCGGTGCTGGGCACGGGCAGGCTTGCAGCTGCGCCTTTGCCAGGAGGAGCAGCCTGTCCCAGGGTGTCATTCCCGCTCCTCGTGCCTCCCCTGAGACCTGCAGCAGCGACGCCTTCTCACTGCTCGTGCAGCAGCCACTTGAGCCCCCGCCTTCCTGCACCCCGCCTTCCTGCACCCCGCCTTCCTGCACCCCGCCCTCTGCAGCCGTCACTCATTCTGTCTGACCCCAGATTGCTCCAGACCGTCTCCACGCTTGTCTGGAACTCGCTTTGAAGCCTGGTGAGGACACGTTTTTCTAGGAATGGAGATGAGTGTCTTTTAAAAAGCAAAGTGAAGTTATTCATTTTGTTCCGCTCCTTCCTCTCTGTCCACCCATCAAAAGTATGGCCATCTGGGCTCAGAGGAGCCAAAACCTGGGACTAGGCCACACCTCAGGGAAAATGCCAGACCTGTCCCAGGTGCGGGCACAAGGCTCTCGAGGGGCAGGGGGGCTGCCTCCCGCTCAGCTGGGCAAACTCTCGGCTGCATAGTCTCAGCTTAGATTGGACACAGAGAGTGCGGAAAGAAAAGTCGGGCATGGGTATGGGTCAGAAAAGTCCCGAGTCTGAGGTCCGGCATCCTTAGAAGATGTGGCAGAGTAAGGGGACAAATAATTGGAAAGAGCACAGTCCTCGGGGACACTCTGCAAACGGGTGATTTCAGTCCCACCTGGGCCAGTGTATTTGTTTCCTGGACCATAGGACAGTCCGTGATGATCAGGATGTACATTTTCAGAAACAGGATTTTAGACAGGTTTAAGTTAAAACACTTCAAAGAAAAAAAAAAGATCAGATTCAGACTTTTGTTCTTTAAATTTCACATTAAAACGCTTAAAAAAGAGATTTTCTACTTAGAAAAACAGACTCAGCTCTGTAAGTATTATCTTATCTATAATACTCTTTCTCTGAAGATCCTAGACATAGAAAATGTCATTCTTAATATGTTGATTCCCAATTAGTTTGTTCTTTTTTTAAAGAAAGGGCAGAATGTTTTTACTTTTACGATGAACGTATAGTTTACATTTTGCTTAGGATGAAAGTATAGTTTACATTTTTTTGGTTAGATTTTCCCCATCATTAATCAATTCCAGACAATTAGGGCAAAACAAAATTGAATATTTAATCATTTAACTGAGTTATTTTTCTTCTTGCAAACATGTTCAAACTCTTGTTAAAGAGAAGTTGGAAGACTTACTCCTTCAGCTGTAAGTGTATATCCTGCCTTTCTTAAAAACAGGAGAAAACTGGGCTAGGCCATTTCTCCTTTAGAATTATTTTTGGCAACTCTGGAGGAAAATCTGTTAGCTTGTCAAGATGAATTTCACAAGCAGGGTCCCAGGTTGTGGAAACCACAGCGAACTATCCGAGATAAAGGGCCTTTGCAGAACTAGGGTTACCCGGTGTTTATACATTTATGTATATCCTGGTACTGTGAGTACTCAAAATATTTGGATGTTGTGTGAGCTGGAGACAACTTTCATTAGTTTGTTTTATTTTTATAGTAAGAGATGCTGTGGTGGGAGGGTTTCGAGCTTTGGGGGCACCTGACAGGAATGATGCCCTGCTCTTTCCTGAATACTTTCTGTGGACAACTGTCCAGTTGTTTCTGTTCTTGAGTGTTATCCACGAGGACAAGACCTCGCACGAGCCAACACTGTGATTTTGAATTGACCAGTCAAGTTGTCCATAAGGCGGTTCACCTTTTGTTTCATCTGAATATGTGCATAAACGTGTTTGCTTTTCTTCAAGTTTCTGTGGGTCTTCAAGGGCTCACCTGTGGGTGTTCCTCCTTTCCCTTCACCCTGACACGGCGCAGTTTCCAGATTACTGGGGAGAAAGGCCGTGTAAGAGACCGTGGTCCACCCACCACAATGTTCACTTTCATCGAGTCGTAACTCAGAGAGCTGGTGTATCCTAAACTGAAAGCCTGAACCTTGGAGTTGGACAAGACTGAATTTGAACCCAGTAATCCACTCACTGGCTGTGTGACCGAAGACAAGCGTCACCCTCTCTGAGCTCTTTCTTCCCTGTCTCTACAGCTGTGGTGGGAACTGAGATCGTGTGAGCAGCGAGCTGACCGTGGTGTCAGTGTGCCCGCGATGGTCATCACTGTTGTTACTATCACTGCGCGTAATGTCAGGCCACTTGCGTGGGGAAAGCGATGCACAGGATGGGAGAAGAAAGCAGGAGGCAAGAAGCCGGGGGAGAGGGTTATGGGAACACAGGACTGTGGCACTAAGCAAGAGCCATCAGGCCGAGTGGGCAGGACCGCCTAGGTGAGGTGCACCTTCCTGGGCGAGGTCAGTGCTCCGCCTGATCACCCTGCCGCGGGCCACGCTGAGACAACCCAGCCAGGGAGGGGTGGCGTGAGGATGGCGTGTTGCTCTGTGCTCTGCAGTGCCCCAGACAACCAAGCTGTCAGGTTGGTCTCTCAAAAAGCCTGTCCCTCTTTAAAAGGCACAATTTGAGAAGATCCTTATGGCTCCGTCCTGAGCATCCCAGCCCCCAGCCCCTCGTTGGCTCTGTCCCCAGGGCCTCCCTCTGCAGCTTCCTCCAGCCTCTCTGCTGGGCCAAACCCACGTTGGTGGCTGTAGACAAAAGCTTCCCAGCCTCCGCTTGCCTCTCCCGCTCCTGTGCTTGATCGGCTGGTGTGTCTGTCTCCTGTCTGGGCCCTGCCCTCCACCCACCAGGTCTGTTTGACCTGCCTGGGTCTGCGTGGAGCAGCCATGGGCTTAGGAAAAATGCCAGAAGGTTCTCTGGCTCGCCTTCTGACCTGACACGTTCATCTTCTCATTGTGTGTAACTCTCTTCCCTTCCCGTCTTTCAAGGCTTAGGTTGGCTAATAGAATTCAGGCAGTTTTTTACCCTTACTGATTTATACTGATTTCTCCAATCCCCCCACTCCACCAGCCATCAAGACTCAGTATATATTTGATAGAGAATTTATTCTTCAGTATTTTAAAAGATTTTTGAAAAAATGGAACAGATTTTCAAATTGAAGGATATTTTGAATATTTTCAGTGAATTGGAATTAATTTTGACAAGGGCTGGGGTTAAGGATCTGAAGAGTCTCCTTGGCCATAACCAAAGAAATAGAGTGACCCAATATTCTTTTTACTTTATTAATTTGTCTTGTTTTCCTTTTCTAAAATTTGTGATAAAATATACATACCAGTTATCATTTTAACCACTTGCGAGTGTACAACTCAGTGGCATGAACACACTCACAATGCTGTGTAAACATCCCCACTCCCTACACCCAGAGCCTTTTCATAATCTCCAGCAAAAGCCCTGTGCCCGTTATATAGTGACTCTCCCGTCCCCCTACCCCCCTCACCCCTGGTAACCTCCGTTTATTCATCTGTTTAACCGGTAAGACCTGAACTCAGCTAGCCAACCAGGTATATTAGTTTTCTGTAGCCGCATAACAAACGGAGGGGCTTAAGGGACATGTGTCATCTCTCAGTTCCCGAAGGCAGAGGCCCGGGCGTGGCGTGGCCAGGGTCTCTGCTTGGAGTTTGCGGGCTGCCGTGAAGCTGCGGGACACTCTGTGGCCCTCTCTCCCGCGCTTGCCACTGTTGGGACTCACCACCCCGTGGCCGTGTGGCCGAGCTCTCATTCCCTTGTTACGCGATGGCTCTGGGCTGCTCTCAGCTGCTCAGGGCCGCCCCCCGTTCCTCCCCGTGAGGCCCGACTGACAGTCCACGGCAGGGTGGCTGTGCCTCCTTCCAGGCCAGCAGAAGCCTGCCTCTGACTTCTTCAGGGGCCAGCCAGAGAAAGGCTCTCTCTAAAAGGCCTCATCTGATGAGGCCAGGCCCACTCGCAGCTGGCTCCAGAGGGAACAGACTGTCACAGACTATAGTCCCAGGATGGTGTCTCATCATATCCACAGGCTCTTCCCCCGTTCAGAGGAAGAGGTGAGACAGAGCATTGTGTACCAAGGAAGCACACCTTGGGGACCACCTTAGAGTTCTGCCACCACACCTCACAGGGCCGAGAGCTCTCCCAAGGGCTTTCTGATGCTGTGCTTTTAAGGCTTTGCAGGCAGGACACCGATACAGAGAATGTGAGTCCTCACCTTTGTACAGGAGCTCGACCAAGTCCTTCCACTCTCTGGGCCAGTTAACCCACAGCTGCACTCGGGCTCTAGTGAAGGTCTGAGAATCTGGGACGTGAGGGACAGTCTTGCTCTCACTCACAAGCGTTTGCTGAGCATCTCCTCACTGAGCATCAGGTATTTCCTTAAATGACAGAAATTTGTTGTCCGGAGGTCAGAGACCCACAGTCAGGGCGCAGAAGGGCTGTGACAGTTGCCAGTTCTGACGTCTCTTCAAGAGAGTCCTTTAGTCATTTATTAAAAAAATAATTATTGCATACCTACTGTGTGCTAGACATTGTTTCAGGCACTGAGGAGACTTCAGTGATCAAAGGTGTCAAACGGAAAGAGGAAGGGAGCATCCTGCGTGTACAAAGCGCACAGTGAGCCGGCCTGTGTGTGACAAATGCTGGGAGCGAAAACGTCCAGGTACCGCTGCGCAGGAGTGCGGGGCGTGGGGGAGCCCAGAGGCGTGATTTCCAAGGGTTGTTTTAAGTAAAACAGAAAGTCTTAGGACTCCCTGCCAGGCAATTGCCTGAAGTCACCTCTTGAAAACAGTCATTAAGAGAGCAAGGCCTTTTCAACATCTAGTTGCCAGTGGTACGTGACTGCGGATGAGAGAATGTCACCTCCGGGCCCCCACCTGTGGGAGGAACAGCTGGTCTCCCGCACGGGCACAGGCAGCCACAGAGTAGAAGGAGCTGGGAGAAAACATGCTAGTCTCTGCGACATGGCGAGACTCAGCCCTCAGAGGCTTTCGAGAGGATGTGGAGGACATTCTGGGCCTGCTCCTTTCCCCAGAGCCCCTCAGCTCTGGCAGTGTCCCTGGGAGAGGCATGGAGCCAGGCGGGTAGGAGCCCGAGGGACTGGGACATGACCTCCTTAAGCCTTTTATAGACTAGTTTATACACTGGTTTATGAAACTGTAGTTCCAGGAAATAGTTGACTTCCTAAGGTCACCCAGCAAGTGGCAAAGCTGGAGCTAAGCCCAGGCCCCTGACTCCTCTGCGGACTCTTATACAGATGCAGCTCCCTTCCGACAGGGTCCCGGGCCTCCCCTCGAAGCCCTGCGTGTTCCCACCCACCCCGACAGGGACCCCGTCTGGCTCTCTCTGGCCTGTTGGGGCCTGAAGAGAGAGGCTGTACCTTATTTGGTGCTGGACTCATTTGCTAGGCTCTGTAACAAAGCACCACAGACTGTGTGAGTTCAAACAGCAGAATTATATTGTCTGGAGGCTGGAAGTCCAAGGTCATGGTGCAGGCAGGGTTGGTTCTCCCTGCGGCCAAGGGAGGATCTGCTCCGTGCCTCCCCCCAGCTGGCACCTTTCTCATTCCTTGGCCCAGGCAGGTCTCCATCTCCATCTTCTCGTGGTGGTCTCCTGTTGACTGATGGTCACCGTACCAATGAGAGGATGAGCTCCCCAGAGGAGTCCCCAGAGGAGACCTTTGGGGACACTCTGATTTTCAGAGGAAACGCCTGCACTCAGGTGGATATTTGGGAGGTGGCTGCTGAGATGACACAGAGTAAACACAGGACTTACCTGTGGTTCCATCTTTTAAAAAAATTCCAAACTCTAGTGGTCAACCCATGGGGCGTCTTGGCCAGATTCTCCCACGAACATTGTTCTGGCTCAGTTTGTCCATAATGTTTCATAGATGCAGACACAGAGGGAGGTCCTAGGATGTGTATTTCAAGGCTCACACTAATTCTTCTTCCTCCATGAAGCATTCCTGAGTTTTTCCACCAGGAGGGACGCCCCTCTCCTTTGAATTTCTGTAGCACGTACCATTTCTATCATGCCCAAAAACCTTGTCGCAGAATTCATTGCGTTTTGACTGTTGTCCAGGAGAGTGATATAGGTGTAAGAGGGCGGGGTGGTCAAGGCATGGTCTTAGTGTTAGCAGAGTAAGTTTGTAGGTTCAAGGACGCTGGGAAATTCCGTCTCTGTCTTCAGTAACTGCTCTGACACCGGAAGTTCCCTGCGGCGGGGGGGAGGGTGCGCTCAGCAGGGATGGGAATGAACGTTGACTTAGGTTTGTGCTAAGATGCGGATGTCTGACACAACACCCACCCTAAGACTGATGTTGGTAAAGGAGGAGGGGGCGTGACAGTGCAGAGGCTGCCTGAAGGGGGGAAGAAGGGAGTAAGGAGGGAGACGGGAGTCCCTGGAGGTCGACTCCACTTGCTCCACAACGTTGCTTGTAGCTACTCATGGAGGAGAAGACAGGAGAGTGTCTCGGTCCCTCGGTTCCCAAGAGCGTCGTTCTGTTCCCCACCTGTCAGGGGCCGTGTCCCTTCTTGTCAGTGTGGAGATTTTCTTTACAAAGAAAGGCCGGTGCCTGGGCATTTCGAAGAGGCCGGGAGCTGATTGGCGTTATCCTGGCATTCGATCTTACACGGCCCCGAGAGCGCCCGCGCAGTGTCTGCCCGACACAGGGAAGGCAGCGCCCGAGCACCTGTGATTTTGTGAGTAACTGTGAAAAGGGCCAGTTTGCTGGAACCTTGCTCGGAGGCGGGGAGTTGAGGGAGTTTTGTGGCACTTCGGGGCCAGAGAAGGGTCTTCAGGACAGCTCTGATGGACGGAGGGCCTTTGTCTTGTGCCATTGAAAACAGGTCCCATTAGGCTGGTAACTGCTGGTGAGGGCGGCCCCTGCCGAGCGCCTGGGAGGAAATTCAGCCGACCTGGCCCACCGAGGTCAGGGCCTGGTGAAAGGCGCGCCCCCCAGGGTGTCTGAGTGTTTGTTCTAAATCCCCTGCTGCCGGCGAGGAGGCTGAGGGAAGGGCAGCCACAGACCAGCCACAGACCTGTCTTGCTGTGTATGGCGGACCTCAAGCCTGGTGACTGGGACACGCACACATTCCGAGTATTAAAAAAAAGAAAAAGGCGCGGTGACCCCAGGAGGAATGCCAGGCGCTCGGCTGCCGGGCTCCGCCTGCCATGCGCCCCGACGGGCACGGGGCCGAGACGGCTGCTCCTGGCCGCCAGACTAACCGCCTCATTACCTTGCCCACCTCTGCACCCAGCACGGGCGGGATGCTGCGCGCCCGGCGGGGAAGCTGGCAGCGGGCATCGGCATAAATTACCGTGCGCTCGAACACTTGGGTGCTTTTCCAGCGTGTGTTCACAGGCCGTGTTCTGGAAATAATTGGGTAGGTGCTTAACAAACCATGGATCTTGCTCTTAAGTGAATTAAGTCTGGTCAATATTTTCTTATTGTGAAGGGCAATTTCCGCAGGGCATGCAAAATGCAAGAGAAACTAAGCTGCGATTTTCCTTCCGAGCTGTGTCTTTTCCAGTAACTGAGTTTTAAAACTAAAAAAAAGAGCTCAGGGCCAATTTTTTATGCAGTGGTAAAGCATTTATTTTATGGTCAGTGTTCCCTCCATTAGGCGATAAGTAAGACTGTCTTACGATGCTCTCATACTTTGACTCTTAAAATTATTATAAAATCATGTCAATTGAAAAATGCCACTAAGAACCTTTATTTTTAAGCTACTTTTTTTGAGGTATGATTGACATTAGAAAAGCTGTACGTATTTAATGTGTATGAACTTGGTGAGTTTTGTGATAGGATCATAGCCGTGAAACGTGATTGCGTTCCAGGCCATAAACAGCCACCACGTCCAGAGGCTTCCCACCGTCCTCTTCATTTATTGTTGTTTTATCTAAGAGGAACATTTAAGGTGAGATCTACCCACTTAGCAAATTCCAAGTACATAACACGGTGTTAACTGTGGGCTCTGGGCTGTGCAGCAGATCCAAGGACTGATTCGTCCTCGTAGCTGAAGCCTCGCTGCCTCTGACTGATGTGATCTGACATTTTCAGATTCTAAGAGTGGATCTGTCTAAATCCAAAATTAGTCTAGCCAGGAAGGAAAGAAGGAGTGTTAATGTTGTAGGGAAGGAACAGGGAGTTTTGAGCACTTAATTTGAAGCTCGAAGGGTAATAGGCATCGATTGACCAAAGCTGAGCTTTCTAAAACCCCTTTCATGACATTTTGCCTTTTTCCGTCTTTTTTCTGAAAAGCATTGACAAATTTTGACAAAAATCACACACTATTAAATAATTCAATCTATACCTTAACGTTGACCAGCCTCCTTGACACCGAATAAGATGTGCCAAATGAGCTTTTTCATTGGATTTCAACGAGGTTTGATGTGAGGTTTCAGAACTGTGTGGCCACTGGGCGGAAACCTGTGTTCTGTAGACTCCGCTGTCCCTGAGAAATTGTTTCCGTGTGCACGTCTGTCTGCTCGATCATTAAATGAGTGCTTCCAGTGGTTGTGATGGGCTTTAAGATGATTGTAAACTGCTGAAGTATATCTGTCTGCATATTCCTAATGTTTGTTAGTTACTCTGGCATTTTGCAAGAAGTAGTGATTTAAATGATTTTCAAAAAATATTTTAGATTGGTGTATTTTTAATTATACCAAGTGGAGAGTCTTTATACTTATTTCATTATGCCTGAAAAGTTGATTCCGTTTTGAATGTTAGAATTTAAGGAGTCTTGAAGAACATTGGCCCACCCCCTCAATGCAGAAAAGGGTCTGAAGGCAGGGCCATCGGCTGTCTTGCTGGAGCCATAGAATCGGACATCTCTGGCTGACCCTCCAGGCCCAGAGCTCCCAGCTGCACCAGCCCACCCTCCTTACTGACGTCAGTATGAGCCCCAGCAGCTAACACATGCCACGGTGCCCCGGAACCCAGGATCCTCCTCAGAAGCAGGGCCCTCCGGTCTGCTCTCGGGTCCCCTCTCGCCACGCCCGATCTGCCGGGGAGGAGGAAGGACATTTTCCAGGCCCAGGGCCACGTGTGGGCCAGCGTTAGAACGCTGGCACTGTCTCTATTGATAGGCATCGTGTTTGTGTGCGTGTATGAAGAACATTAACTTGTTTAACCTAAGACTTAAAAACACACTGCAATTCTACAGCCATGTTTTAAGAGTTTTTTGGGATGCTCCAGAACAGAAATGTCTGAGGCCTCTCAGCATTGAGACGTCCTGTTAATACTTGTGACTAAAGAACTCACACTTTCCCCCTGTCCTTTAAAACTGTTGGAGGAAATGCCTGTTTCTTTCAGTCAAACAGTGGGGCGGAGTCCTGGCTCCATCTCTGCCTATCTCAGGGCCACAAAGTCTTCAAAGACGTTTTCCTTGATTTGTCTGAGACAGGAGTCAACATGCTTTTTTCTTTTCTTGTTTTTACTTCCAGGACACTGACATTTTGTGTTTCAGTTTTCTGTGTTTGGGTCTCATCTGCCTGATAACTGGTGCACCCCATGATAGCAGGCGAGGGACTCCCCATCTTTGCCAGAGGGGAGGCCGGCGGTGCCTGACCGTGTGGTGAGCGCCGCGGTGTCCTGCCCAGTCCAGGTGTTGGACGTCTGTGTCCTCCCCAGACCTGTATTTGAGACCCTAACCCCAGTGTCATGGTGTTGGGGGAGGCCTCTGGGAGTAACTAGGTCTGAGGGTGGAGCCCCATGAACGGGATTGGTTCTCTCGTAAGAAGAGACAAGGAGAGCTTGCCGTCCACCGCGGGAAGATTCGGGGAGAAGACAGCCACCTGCAGCCCAGGGCCAAGCTCTCAGCAGGCGCCAGGCCTGCCGTGCCCTGACCTTGACCTTGACCTTCACAGAACGATGGGGAGTAACGCTTGTTTCCCAGGTGCCCAGCCTGACTGGGCATCGCCACAGGCACGTGCAGAAGAGGAGGGGAGGCCTGAGGAGCAGATGCGGGGCTGTTTCACATGCCGACGGGTCTGGGTTTTGTCCCACGGATGCTGACTGAGGAGGGACGTCGTGAGTAGGTCAAGGCCCTGGAAACGTGCTCTGATAGGGTGACACGCGGAAGATGGAGGGAGCCTGCGCCCCATTCTAGACAGTGGGCCACACTGGTCGGAGCTTGTCGGTAGGAGAAAGAGGGTGACAACTGGAGTTACTATGAGGGTAGCATTGATCTGTGATTGGCTTGGAATTGATCAGATCAGAGAACTACATTAAAAGTGACCTTATGGATCAGACTGCCCAGCCGTGTCCTGTCCCCGAGTCTTCCTGGAATACAGGTGACAGGTGGCAAATCAGGGTCTGATGCCCCGATGGCTGTCTTACCACCTCCCAATGCATCTGTCAACATTTTGGCACAATACTGATCTTTTCCTTAGCGTGAGCTGAATCTTCCTTGTCTTTCCCATCCCCGGCGCCTGGTTCTGCCCTCTGGGCTGGTGCTACACAAACCTACGTGAAATTCTCCTGGCACCTGAGGGTAGCTGTTCTGTCCCCTCGTGACACACCTTCTCTTTGCCGGCTCTAGTCCCACCCTTCTTCCTGAGACGTGGCTCCCAGTCTCCCCGCCATCATGATAGTCTCACCCTGCTCACCTCCGGTTTGTTTGTTTGCCACATGGAGGGAGCCCCAGGACTGATCTCGGCAGGTACCACTCAGCCAGGGCCTAAGCTGCAAACCCAGGGGAAAGCGAGGGCAAAGCAGTAAGGCAGTCACACAGCCCGATCAATAGTGGGAATGAACAGCTCTGAGCCGAGGACACTGGGCCGGCGCTTCTAAACTGGCTCTCGATGGTGCTCGCCCCTGGTGTTCCTGCCTCGGAAAACCACCTCCCCATGAGGGCCCCGGCCCTGGGGGGGACTTGCTATCATAGTACATGCAGAGTGGTGGCTGTCCCTTCTGAGGTTGGGTTCTGAGGGACTGCCTGCCTGCTCTTTTCTCTGGTTTTCTCCTGGCTCACTTGGGAGAAACCAGTGGCCGTGCTATGGGCAGAGGCCAGGGTGGCCAAGAGCTGAGGGTGGCTTTAACTAAGAGCCCAAAAGAAACGGAAGCCCTCAGTCCAAGAGCCCAAGAGGAATCAAGTCCTTCCTACGGCGAAGTGAGTCCGTGAGTCTGGGAGGTGACCTTTCTTTCGTCATGTCTGGGCCCACAGGATATATGATAAAAATAATTGTTGTTTTAAGGGACTGAGTTCTGGGGTCATTTGCTGTGTATGTCGGTAGATAACAGATGCAAACACCTCTCACTGTCATCACTGGCCCAGAATAACCGAGATGGGAGGAGGGCGGGTTTTCCCAGGTCGCTGTGGTGGTTTCGGAGCTGCAGGGAGCATCTGGGCCACGCACTGTGGATGGGGATTGCGGACAGCCTCAGACAGGCTGCGGGGCTTGGCGGGACACGGAGGAGCTGCTTTGAGGAAGGGGACAGTGTGGTCTTGCTTATTCGTGAGCTCACATGAGACTCCCCAGAATCCTCCAAACCAAAGTCATGGATGGGAAGAGGCGATGTGGGTCCCACAGTGGCTGGGCCACTCTAGCTGATTTGGGCAGCATTTGTATGGCTCTTACTGTCCCCTTTACGTCTCTAAGCTGGGACACTCCGTGAGTGTTGGCCTTACGTCTCATCCCAACCCCCAGCAAGAAAAACAGAACAGAAGTAGATGAAGCTACAGAGAGAACAAACCTCAAAATGCTAATTAAGCTGGATAGTAATGGAAGGGGAAACGCTTTTAGAAATAATAACCCCAAAATTACACGTACACCTTCATTTATTCTGTAACTACTTGGTAAACATTTGTTCTATAAAATGGTACTCGAGAGGCTGTGATCATACTGTTTTCTGAAAAACAAATACAAAAACTACGGCAACTGAAGGCATCCTGAAGTAGAGTGTATGCAGAGGGAATGAACTGCCTTAGCTGTGCCTCTCTATCAACATAATGAGCTCCAGTTCTCTTAAAAGCCCTAAATATCTTAGATGTGTGTTTGATGTATCACTTCTCCCCTTTCTCTTCTAATATATTATCAAACTCATTTTCCTCTATGCTGTTAGATTTTGCCAATCAGTTATGCTTATTGGAGCATTTCTTGGGAAAATAGTAGTCATAATAAATGTAGTAATGAAAATAATACCACATTAACTTCTTTAGCATTTACTATTTATCAAGCTCTGTGCTGAGGTTTTCCCATAGATTAGAACTTCTGATATATAAACACCTTGATCTGACATGTACTGGCTTCCCCAATATAAGGCAAAGGAGTATTAGATTAGAGAGCTCTTATCTTGTCCAGATCCATGGCTATTTAGTGATGGAGCCTGCCAGTCCCCGCTGCCTGAGCCTCATTGTCTTGGGGCTGTCCACCAGCATTCTCACCAGCTCACTAAGAATTCTACAAACTGTGGATGAAATGTGAGATGAGGTTTCTAGTTATGCCATAATAAATTAGTGGGTTCAGGGATAATATTCCACCAATAAGACAACAAAAAGTGCATGAACCAACTATTTGCAGGTATTGAACTTTACAAATAAAGAAATACTGTGCCCCTTGGAAGAAAGAAAACCCATAGCGGGAGCCTGTATTCACCCAGCCTATGCCTGGGGACAGTTTCTAAACTGCGACGTAGAGGAATGGAGTCAAACGCTGAAACGAGGAAAGAGCTTGGAGCTCAGGGCTGCTCAAGCTGCTGCCTTTCATGAAGTTCCAGACATCAGCATGGGGGCCCTAGGTCCTTGGTTGAAGATTAAGCTATAGATGGTCACCACAAGCCTTGGGGGGCCTGGCAGAATGTAGTTCCTAGGGGCCTGTGAGACTAATGGAGATTCCAGAGGACTTGTGTTACCGAGACCTGTTGGAGTTCTTATGAACCAGGGTGGACGTTCTGAAGGAAATTACTTTAGAAAATGCTAGCATTTAGTTTAGACTCTAGAAAAATTAGGCACCTGATTTTTTTAAAAGGCACTTTGAAGCAAAAAGGGTAGGAAGTTACTATTATCATTATTTTTTTGTAAATCCATCAAAATTATACCTATTTTTTGTCAGATCGGCAAAAATATATGTTTTGGTGTGCTGCAGAATTTCAGTTATTAGTTTGTGTGCCATGAGATGAAAAAGTTGAAAATCGCTGATGTAGAGAACAAAACTCTGCCTCAAGGAAGGGTGACTGAAGATAGGGTGAGGGTGCGAGGGATGAGCCTAATGTCTGTTCACCTGTGCGCCGGCCGTGGAAGGGAGGGCCAGGTTTGCACCAGATTCCTCCGAGCACGTGAAGCACGACCGCGCGGCGGAAGCCTCATGATGGTCGATGTCACGCGGCGTTGAGAAAATCCTTGCTGACTCAGCCAGGCTAGTCACAGTCGCCTCCACTCTTCAGAGGTGAAGTGGGTTGTTGTGGGAGTAGGTCGGTTCCATGCACTGGGGACGGCGGGAAAGGCAGCGGGGCACCGGCGAGGATGCTGCGGGTGAGCGCGCAGGCTGCCCAGCGAGCCCTGGCGTCCGCGCCGTCGGAGACGCGCCTCCTCGCTCCTCCTCGCCAGGTTAGAGAAAATGAAAAGCCGTTATTCTGACTTACTCTGCCTTTGAAGAAGCCAGGCGGGTATTAACCACATCCTGTACGTCCTCACAAACGACCCGCATACACAGTTGATTCTTGCATCATGTGGGAAATGATCACTTCGCAGAGCTGGCCCCGTTCCCCGTTTTGAAAATTGAGAGGTGTTCTTTATCAATCTTAGTTCCCCTCCCCACGGTTCTCTACAGCTCCTCACAGGTGGACAGTGACTCTGCTCACGCGTGCCAATGTCACCAACCTGGAGCTGGGTCCACCGATGGGAAGGACTAGAGAAGCAGAGGAACGCAGAGGCCGAGTCCTTGCTGTCCGGGTCCGCAGTGCGCAGCTCGCGGCTCAGCCACTTGGTAGCCGAGCGCCCCGAGCCGCTGCCGGCTGCTGGCTCCTCCATCTGAAACCCGCCTTCCCGGTCGGAGAGCGGCTGGGAGGGCCCGACAGAAGGCAGGTGGCACGCAGGAGGGACTCGGTGACTGCCGACTCTTCCTCACCGGCTCAGGTGTCAGCTTCATCGTAACAGTCTTTCCAGGCCCAGGCGGAGTCTCAGCAGAAGGCTGGGTGCCAGATAGCACCCGGGCCAGTTCCTGCCTCTCTCCACTGTCTTCGGTGCACATTGACCTCCTTTTCGGGGTAGAGCAGTCTAAGGTCCACCTCTTCCCATTTGTCCGTGGGGATTTAAAAGATTTAGGCTCCTGGATTTCAGCATTTCCAGTAATCTCATTACGAGCTGGAGCTACTGGTTGTGAGTCCCTCTTTCCTTCTGCTGCCCATTGCTCCTCGATTTTCCTCATCAAGGATATTCCCAGTCTATTACCAGAATTCATTTGGACAGAAGACAAACCATGAGAGAGAACTGAATTAGATGAGCATTGCACCAGGAAAGAGAAGCAAAACATGTAAACAATTTTGAAACAGATGGTGAAGAAAAATTAAAGATGAAAATTGAAAAAGATTATTGGATTTGGCCACTCAGTGTGATAGAGACAGTAACAACACACAACATTCAGCAACAGTAACAACACACAACGTCCACAACAGTAACAACATACAACATTCAGCAACAGTAACAACACACAAATTCTAGCAACAGTAACAACACACAAATTCCAGCAACAGTAACAACACACAAATTCCAGCAACAGTAACAACACACAAATTCCAGCAACAGTAACAACACACAATGTCCAGCACCACTGCTCACGGAGTGGGACCAGTGTGGTGTTAAACACTGATGTCACTTAATCATTACAGTATCTCTGGGACATTGTATTTATTCTAATTCTCTGTCAAGATGAGGAAAGAGAAGTTATGTAGATTGGTCAGTAGCCTTGCCCCTTAGAAGACTTGGGCTTCCAACTCTTGGTATCTGAATGCAAAGCAGGAGTTTCTTCACATTTAATTTCTACAGAAAACATCTCTAGTGTAGGGCTGAAGAGCAGGTTGTAAAAGTCAAGGAGCTTTGGATTAGGAGGAAGGCATGGAAGGGGTGTCTACTGCTCTAAGAGACGGGCAGGGATGGGACGGGGGAGGGAGCGAGGAGTGTGGCTGAGGATGGGGAGACAGGATATAGGAGAAGAGATGGAATCAGTGGCCACGAAAGGGAAGGTAGGGTTTCGTAGCTTCATCTGTACAGTTATGGTAAAATGGGGCTCTGACCAAGGTGGGTTCAGCAATAGACTAAACGGTGAAGCGTGAACAGACCCCAGGTTGTTGGAGGGAGGTGAGTGCAGGGGAGGCGTGCAGAGCACAGGGGAGGCGAGGCTTACTTCAGAAGAGGGGAGTATGGGGGGAGGGTGAGTAGAGAGGTTGAGAAAGACCATTCCGGTTAAGAGAGGCTGAACAGAGGGTACCCTGCGGGCCCCCACTTCCCGGGGAGAAAGGACCAGTCAGGCCTGACCCACGTCCTTTGTTGGATAAAACTACGGAAAGCCGGGGCGTTTTAGACTCACCATCTGTAATGCAAGCGACTCAGGGCGAGGGGGTTGCAGCTCAGACCTTAGCCGCCTATTTATTGGTTTATTGGGCATTTTGTCAGCGACAAGGTGCCTGGATTTGGTGGTATGTTATGAAATTGCATAGGTCAAACCAATTTCAATTTCAAATGATGGCATAACTAGGAGTTCCTCGTGTCTTAATTAGAGGTCATCAACTCCTGCGTAAAGTGGTCCCTGTCAAGACTGCCTCTGGGTAATTTGGGGAGTTCAGTGAAGCTGAAAGTGAAGGATTTGATAGTCAGTGTTATTTTTAAGTCATATTGTTTTGTTCTTCAGCAAACAATGGGCAGCCCTGACTGCAATTAGAGCCGCATTCTGATAACTTTAGATCTGCATGTTTGAGTTGGCTATCTTTGGGAAGGAGACCAGGCCAAGCAGCTCTCCAATTATTTAGAGCAATTAGAGGAGATGATCAGACACTTCTGGGGTCTCATTAGCAGGGGTGTCGGCTGCTCCGACATCGACATCTCCGAAGATCACAGCAGGGACTGGCCTGGCCGCCCACGTTCCCTGCGTTCCCTGCGGGTGAGTCCCGCAGACAGTGACTCAGTCTGAGTTAAACAAAGGTAGCGATTTTCAAAGCTCGTTTTTCCTTCCCCTTGGAAGAGTCGTTCATTACTGTTGTTTTTTAAAAGTATACAGTGTAAATGCTAATGTCTTTTTCTATGGAAAAGCTAATTTTTTTGTGAGCACTAAACCCATCATCACCTTGGTACCTAATACCAGGCCACGATAATTTCTCAACAATGAAATTTGGTGCTTAGAAAACTAACCTTTGGGAAATGAGGAATCCAGCACTCTAAATGTTGCTTCATTTGACTATAATCACCGTTTCATTGCTGGTAAGCACTTTAAGAATGGGGCAGAATTTTAGGAAAAATTGGCTTGACTTGTGCAATTTCATAAAATACCACCAAGTAAAACTCAAATTCTGGGACCCTGTCATTGACAAAATGCCCAATAGTTCATGAAGATGTGAGTCCCACCCTCCCCCGAGTTGACTGTGTTACAGAGTGGCGCGACTGGGAGCAGTAAAAGTCCCCCGTCGGCAGGAGCACGGTCTTACTACACTTGTTGTCGCAGTTTCCAGATCAGAAATGTCCTCTGCAATGACAGCCGAGCCCCTCTGCTCTGGCATGGCCTCCACATAAACTAATTACTAAGATTCTGCAGCACACCAGAAAACATATTTTTGCCGATCTGACACTGTCGAACCCTTTCCCATTCCTCTCCTAACAGACCCCATTCTTATGTTTAGTATAATGTCTGCATACACACGACGTCTCTTTTCCACTGTTCAAAGGGAATTTCATAATCTAATGGCCCCTTCCAAGAAAGTCCTGATTTCGAAGCTTGATGAACCTCCCAAAGAATGGTTGGGTGATGTTTTCCTAATCTCCTTTCTTGGGGGGTGGCTAAGAGAAACTACCGTTAAACCCAGCACACTGATTGCTTTCACTGAGTGTTAAATAACAAATAATGCATTCCTGCTTCAATTAATGTCCTCAGACACCTCCCAGGCCCAATGCTCCAGTGGAAGTGCTCTGATCTTCAGGATCCATCGTAGCTCTGCTCTGTCTCCTGACGTTGTGAGCTCCCTAATGAAGGGCTTATAATTCCAGCTACAGGTAGGTGGGTAATTTGGCTGGCCAGGGTCTGTCACTGTGCACGAACTCACGAGTCAGATGAGGCCTTACAACAGTGCACAAGTCTGCTCAAGGTCCAGTTTGGAATCAATCTGTCTTCCCCTAGAAGTTAGCATTTAAAAAAAAAATTAGCCTGGCCGGGCATGGCTCAGCAGTTGAGCGTCGACCTAGGAGCCAGGAGATCGCGGTTCGATTCCCGGTCAGGGCACATGCGCGGGTTGTGGGCTCGATCCCCAGTCGGGGGCGTGCAGGAGGCAGCTGACCAATGACTCTCATCATTGATGTTTCTCTCTCTCTCCCTCTCCCTTCCTCTCTCTGAAATCAATAAAGATATATTTAAAAAAAATAAATTTAAAGGTTTGTGTGTTTTTCACCTTAATATGATGGTCAACAAATACCCAGAGACTGTTGCTTTTTAAGTGCGGTGTATATCATCTTACTACTGTGGGGCTGATCAGATGATCCAAATGCTACCATTTTATTAACATTGTTAAAACAATTAACAGGAAGTCCGAGGACCCAAGGTAACGAAAACCCTTGATGCAATATTAGCTGCTAACTCCTGTATATTCCCTCCGGATTCTTCTCTGCGCGTGTTTTATGTGATTGAAATCACGGGTACATGCTGCTTTGTAACCCTTCTTAGAATCATTGTACTGAAGTTGTCTCCATGTACCACGTGGTTCGATGATTGTAAACTTTCGTGTTAATTGTGGTGCGACCAAGAGGTGTCGATCCTCACATTCATTTTGGAACTTCAGGGCCGCCCCTCGTCTCCCGGCCTCCAGCATGTGGTCCAGGCTCCACTGGGAGACTCTGAACCCCACCTGGACATGATGGAGAGACTGAGGTCCCAAAACAGGAGCTATTTTAATGTCAACAGGGTGGCTCCTGCTACACTTTCTCTCTCTTATATTTTTCATATACAGGTTTTTATAGTCCAGCTCACACCTAATTCCACTTCAAGTTCCATAAAATGATGTCCCTTGCGGTGGAACAGTCAGAAGTGTTCGTGCGCGTTGCTTGTAACTATTTGGCTTTGGAAGGAGAAACTTTGTCCCTGCAGAAGAACTGAGTTAGAAACAGACGGGCTCATTCCTGCCCCAATAAATAGTCATCAGGCCCGATTAGACACCAGAGGGAATCAAGTCCCGGGTGTTGGTGCGAAGGCTGAGAGGAGGTTATGAGATCCTTGAAGACTAAGGTTTTCTGTGCTAATGTTTACAGAAAACAAGACCATCCTGGCCGGGTGGCTCAGTTGGTTAGAGCATCTTCCCGATACGCCAAGGTTGCGGGTTCCATCCCTGATCAGGGCACATACAAGAATCAACCAGTGGTGCATAAATAAGTGGAACAACAAATCAGTGTTTCTCTATCTCTCTCACATCAATAAAAAAAATAAAAATTGAGTTTTTAAAAAAAGAAGACAATGCTTTGGAAGGAGTTAAGATATTCTTATTTAAATTTTTCTTCCATATCATGACTGTTGACAAGACCCTTGTTGTCGGGCATGACTTTAGCAGGCCATCTGAAATGCCTCAGTCGAGCATTTACTTAAATGCTGATGGGGATTGGAAGAGCAGAAGCAGGTCTGTAGCTTATTTTTAAAATTATGTACCAGTGGCACTTTGAAGTAGTCCTCTGGGGACCTGCTATAATCTTTCCTGTGACGGAACTGTGACATTGACGGTGAGGCGAGTGACAAAGACAGCAGTGGCCCAGCCAGGAGACCTGTGGAAATAGGTGGCTTTGTCTTCGTATCTAAATGCCCCGCCCTGTGTCCACTCCAGTAAACAGTTAGTAATGCTAAGTCTCACCCCAGCTTACCTCCCACGGGTGTTAGGATGCAGGCCTTTGGAAACCAAAGATACAATGTGTACACAGCGCACTTTCCACGGATCTCTCACCGTCTTCCTGGGGGCGGCCAGAGCTCCCGGCCGCCTCTGGACACACAGGCCTCCCTGAGAACAGGAGACGGGCTGCTTGAATACGAGGAGGTGAATTTGCTCCAAATACAGTGTTTTGAGCTACAGATTCTTATTGACACACAGCATATACACTTGGTCGTGTGACTTTTGGGTCAAAAGCGCTCCAGTGTCACTGGGAAACCACAGCGGTTGAGTGTCCCGACAGGACAGTGAGAGGTCCCCCGTTTCGAGCCCCCTGTAGCCGCACCCCGAGACGCACCGCATCAGATGCGACGCTGCTGTTTGCGGTGAAGGTGGGCAGCCACATCGGAGTTAAAAAAGTGCCGCTACAGGAGTCGGCGCTGCCTGTAAACAGATCTTAGGTTTAGACTCACTCCCGGGAGAGTCGCCCTCAGCTTCGGAGGAATCCACCTTTTGATTTTCTTCATTTTTCCTACTAGCCAGGTCGGCAGAAATAAATTCCACGTCCACGCCTGACATTTCCAGCGCCCTCTCTGAGCCAGCTTTCCAACGCGCGCATGTCAGCACTCATGCTGGTTGCGGGGCCGTCCTGGGCTTCGGGAGGGGTGGCAGCAGCCCTGGCCTCTGCCGCCTGGGTGCCAGTAGCCCTCCCTCCCCAAGTCACAACAATCACAAAAGTCTCCAGACACTGCCCACTGTCCCCTGGGGACCAAAGTCACCCCTGGGTGGGACCCACTGCTCCAAACCATAGGAAACCAGATCAAACCAAAATTGGACAGGAAACCTGAGACCTGCCTTTGGTTTTGTTGCCTCTTCTCAGGGCAGGTCCCTCAGCCTTAATTACTCCCTTTTCTCGGCTGTGAACTGGGCGTGAGGATGCCCTGTGCTTCATTCCCCCCTAGAAACAGGGGAATTATCCGGGCAACACCTGGCCCCTAGGAGGCGCTCACGGGGTGTTTGTTGACTGACTGAGTGAAGGAGGTGAGTGTACGATTAATAGATCTTTTTAGAAAGACAGGCTCCTCGTTCAGGGTTCCCCCGCTCTTCAGAGCCCCCGGCTTCTTCACCCTCCGTTCCCACAGTGTGGATGGAGTGGCGGCCGGCTCGGGCGCTGTGCTGAGCGTCTGCTCTTCCATCGCACAGCTGGCAGCTGCAGCTGCTACCAGAGCCACCCCAGCTACGTGTGCATGGGTTTCCGTGGCTCTTGGCTTTTGCTTTTGTTTTTGATTGTCACGATGCCAAAGGTCAAGCTAGACTCACTTCACGGCGAAGCCCAGGCGTAAACAGAAGGGTGCGGTTGTATGTCTTGGTTCTACCACACTTTTAAAGAGAAGCCTACATCCATTCTCCTGACCCCAGCGGGGCTCCTCCCATCCCTTTACTTAAAGGGTCTTCCTGGCTTTCCCTGCCCGGCCACCCCTCACGAGGCCTAATGGATATAGAAACCGAAGTGCGTATAGAAAACAGAAAGGCCCTTCCTAGTTTATTAGCTTGTTTGGACTGAGTTAAACCACAAAGCAAACCACTGGCGGGAGGGGGATTCTAGTCGCTTTAGATGTGTCTCTTCTATGGGAAAAAAGGCAGGTCACTAACGGAATAAAAAAACTAGCTCACATGGCTTAGCAACCGGCCCCGGAAATTACCCACCCTGTTTCCTGGGCACTGGGAGAAAAGTCTTTGAATCATAGACACTCCTTTACATCTCTAAACTCTGGCCGATGAAGGGTTTATTAACACATTTATTTATTTATTCACCCTCACCTTTTCCATTGCTTTTCAGAGAGAGTGGGAGGGAGAGAGAGAACCATCGATGTGGGAGGGAGGCATTGATTGGTTGCCTCCTGCTTGGGGCCCGGGGGCTGGAGCCTGCAGCTGAGGTACATGCCCTGGGCCGGAATCGAACCTGGGACCCTTCATCCTCGGGCTGGCGTTCCAACCACTGGGCCAAGCTGGCCAGGGCTAAACACACTTACCTCTGATACGGCTTCATGGGGAGCTATGGCGGCCTCGTCGTTGCTGTGCTGGGGACATGTCGTCAGAGAAAGGTTGGGAAGGCGGAGGCGAGACATTTTGCTGCTTTTCAGGTCAGCTCTGTTCTGTGATCTTGCGAAACCCACAGGCAGCCACTGAGAGACGATAATCGGTGTAAGTAAATGGATACTGTCTCCGGGTGGTTGTCTTGGGAAGTGGTGGCCTAACGTGCCGGGAGTTCGGTTCCCCTGAGCGCACCTCGCCGGGACTGTAGGTCCTCCACCTAAGGAGACGGCGGCAGCAGCAGCAGCGATGTTACAGCCGTGAGAAGCGGGGGGTCCCTAACGATGACACGAAATCTAATCCCTGCTTCGGAAACATCCTTCAGCGTAGTGCACGGTGACTGGGTTGTAGGCGGGCGAAGCGGAGTTCACTCGCCATCTAGACGACTCAAGGCGAGAACATTCTAGGCCCAGCAGTCACCCGCTGGCCGCCGTCCAGTGCTGCCCCTCCTGGCTCCCCTGGACACACCGTGGCCCCACCCGGTCCACTCTCCAGCCTACAGCCCCACTGACCTTGTCAAAGCACAGATGTGACCACATCACCACCCTGGCACCTCTCGAAAAGCAGAGCCCCTTCGATGGCTTCCCACTGTCTCCGAGGTGGAGATGAAACCCCAAAGCATGAGCTGACGGGCGCCTGGTCGCCCCCCCCAGCCCTTGCTCGGGGCGTCGTTCTCTGGCACCCCTTCACTCCCACCCCTTGCTTACTCCCCTTTGGCGTCCCCTCCAGGGCTGCTTTCTCAGGGAGCTCCTCTGGGCTCCAGACTAGGTGGGTCCCCGGCGCGCAGACCCCCCCCGTGGGGCTTCCTGGTGGAAGCTGCTGTTCTTCACTTACGCACGTGGTGACCCCCTATCCCCTGCCAGACCTCCAGGTCCAAGGTCGCAGGCACGAGCCCATATCTTGTCCATCTCTTGTCTCCAGCATTTTGCATTCGTGTCTGTCGCAGAGTAAGTGCTGAGCGAACATGTATGGAATTAATGAAATGCAGCCATTACCCCCGCACCTCTCCTTTCTTGTCCTTGCTCGGGGCTCCCCTGACAGTCGTGGCTTTGCTTGTCCCTGGGAGCTGCATGTGCCCAGCCGGGGTCCTCACCCTGGCTCCCCCTTTTCCTAGGGTGGTACTGACGAGTCAGCCTGGTCTCCATCGGGCCCTCTCCACACGACGCAGCTGCTGTGCCTCTTGGAGTCATCCTCACCCACCTGCACTGGGTCGGCCTCACTCATTCTTCGTCATTGTCACCAGCATGTTGCGGGCTGTCCCGTCCACCTGCTCAGGCTTGTCTGTCTCTCCTGGGGGAGGATGGTGGCAGTCGGAGCCGGTGGCTTCTGGGAGACATTCCTCATCTGTTACTAAATATTTCAGCCCTGGCACAGGGGACTGGTAGTCGTCAAGTCCGTGCCCGCGGAATAGGCAGACTGCGGGCAGGCTGCCAGAAGTCAGACCCTCTGCAGAATTGTAGCAAGGTCTGCGACAGCCGTGACCGGTCAAATGGAGGAGAGCACTCCAGAATTTATACACTGCCATTCCCTTTATATTTCTGTGGCCAGAGAGAGAGTATTTTTAGAGTGAGCTGTTCTGTCTTTTCCCTTAAAGATGGGTAGACATCTCTAAGGACCTTCATTAAGAAATAAAACATATAAATATAAGCAAATTAGTTTGGACTGTACAAGCCCTAAGCCCCTCAGCTCCACAGATGTCTCAGGAAAACAGGCAAAAGAGAACCGGACTAGACGTGTGATCTGGGCAGGGCAGCCTCAGTGCTCCCAAGGCCCCCTGGTCCCGTCCCCAGGGTGACAGCCTGGGATCTACAGATGGTCCAGCAGGTGCAACTGCAGCCACATCGGCACAACGAGGACCATGGCGCCGCCTCACGTTCCTCGGGGAAGTAGGCACTTCAAGCCCAGGCTTTCAGGGAGGCTGACGACAGTTTAATACGTATCTTTGCAGGTTGCTGATGAAAGTGGTGCATAAGGATCACCACTGTTATTTATCATTATGCGTGAAAATGTGGCGGGACGTCTTGATGGTGAGACCTAATGTGGGATCTGATTTAATAACCTTTCTGGCCACTCTTGCTTCTAAATGAACCTTCTGTTGGCATCAGATCCTCATTAGCGTCATTAGCATGCTGGGCTCTCTGTGGTAGGATCATGTAAAATTGATGGGCTCACGTTTCTATCGGAGGCGGTGCGTGCTGCCGGGCTGTGCTCACGGAGCCTTCTGGAAGCCTGGGGCCGTAACATCTTGTAAATAAACATCACACCCAGTGAGATCACCTTTCCTTTTAAAAGGGTCTTTAGAAAGCTTTTAAACGGTGCAGGGATGGGCGCTCATTAAGATGGGAGGGGACGGGGTGGTCATTTCACGTGGGGGGGATTTCTGGGTGGTAAGTGCAAATCCGCATCACAGAGAAACTGATGTGAACACCAGGTCATCTAAGAGAGGGTCCTCAGATTAAGAGCAAACGCTTTTTTTCATTTGCCCAGAGGTTTTCCAATCATTACAGAAACTGCCGTTTTTACTTTGGCCCACAGTTAAAATGGGGCATAAGGCTGGGTGCCGGGCGCGGGCGAAATGATCAGCGTTTTTTGAAAGACCCGGTGACAGCTGCTGCTTACTGAGTTACGGACACCACTTCCCGAGGAGTGGGTTCAGGTCCAGGGACCGCCAGGCGCTGACCGGGCCGCCTGGGCTCAGCCTGGCCACGATTACGCCGCGTGGTGTTGTCATATTATCATCAGTACGTTTGTAAAGTGATTCCAGATCCTTCTGGCCTCCGTTTGGGGAAGGGGGGGCCTCATTCATTTTGGAGATGATGCATCGGAAACGGTGCTTTTATGACTGAGCTATTGTACGATGTTTTAGAAAACTTAGGACATTTCACAGACTCCAAAGGGAGACAGATTTGTGGGGGAGAGTCAGGATTGCAAAATGCTAGGAGCTTCCTGGAATCTGGGAACTTCTTAGGGTTACAAGAAAGACGCTGACTTGCCTGCCAAGCCTCCCTCCTGTGGGATTCAGCTTAAGGCTGACTTTCAAAGTATTTCTTGTGCTGCAAGATTTCGGATGCCTCCTCAGTGAGACGGCTAAACACCCCGGTGCTCTGAACTCCCCAGCCCGCCTCCACCCTCCACTCTCAACCCGTGAAGATGTGACGCCTTCACTGTAATGCTCTCTTAGGGAAAAGAAACATTTTTGTCATCAAAAGCTTCTTGATCTGCAATGAAATCATCGTTCAGACTGAATTGTGAAAATGAGAAGAGAATGAATATCCACATGGTCCATGCATGAGGGCCGTTAGGGTCAGTAAAATACATCTATTGCCTTCAAAGGCGGGAAAAATAGATAAAATAAATGAGATTTCAAAATGTGTGGCCCCCAAACCCCACTTTCAAGGATTCTATCTAAAGAAATAAAGGTGGAAAAATATCTAGTCACAATATAGTCCTTGCAGAATTTTTTTTTATCACAAAATGGCCTATTTAAACAGTTAAACCCTAGTGAATATTAATAACTCGCTGGAGGACTAGTTGTTTACTGTAAAGGTGTTCACTGTCCTCTTGCTGTAGAGGGTCCCACGGCGCTCCGGCCGCATCTCAGGAACAGTCTCGGTCGTCTTCAGTCCACATGCTGTGGATGGGAAAGGGGGACGTGGCCCCTCTGGTGTGAAGGCCGTTAAACAGCATCAACGATGTAGCCGCTGGAGGGTAAGTTCTCCAAGGGACTTGATGAGTTTCAACTTCGGCTGTTGAAAAACGACTTTGTCAGTGTGCAGAGCAGTCAGGGTTTGCTTTTGGTGTACTTGTTAAATTATGCGTGTCCTTCATGGGGCACTTCTAGGGCTGTGTTGCGTTGGGGCCTCTGGCTCCCTGATCGAGGGGGTCGTAACGGCTGCTGGTCGGAGTGTGGTCCCTGGGGCTCAGCTGCCCGTCGATGCGCGCGGAGACCTGAATGGGTGACCGCGCTTCTGCCAGGCTGACCCCGGGGAGACCTGGCAATTTTCTTACCACTTACTCATTTAAAACCATTCGCTGAGCACCTACCGTGTAGGAAGTCCTGGGCATGATGTGGAAGAGCCCGCACCCTTGTGTGGTCAGGCCAGGCCACCCTGTCTGTTTAGGAAGACAGTGTGGAAAGACACGTGGGAAATGCTCCTCTCCTGCCGTTGGGTAAATCACACGAGAGGGTTTCGGTCGCTGCGTGTTGCTTTATCACGGGACTACACCACAATTTAAGTAGTGCATGATTTTATTTAGAAATTTGTGCTTTTACAAATAACGCTGCAGTGTGTATCTTTGTTTGTAAATGTTTCTTATCTCACACGTTGTTTCTGGAGGGTCATTTCCTGGAACTTGAGTGCCTGGGTCAAAGGACACGCACAGCAGAGGTTCCCAGATGCCAGGATTCCTCAGACCAAGCAATAAAAAGTGGATATAAAAAATAAGCAAATGACCAAAATAGAGTTGTTTTCATTTTTTATGTCAAGAAAGTACATTAGAAAATACCTGCTGTATAGCATGATTATTCATAACAGAAAATACATTTTACACCCAAATTTGAGAGCCTGTGGTCTCTCCAGAGGACCACCTTTAAACTGAACAGTGGAGTTCCTTGAAACTCTGCACACTGCCTCTGTACCTGCTTATTTACTCCGCTCTGGTGACAGCTGTGCCATGAATGGACAGTGACCAGGGCTGGGGTGCTTTCGAAGCTTTGAGTTGCCAACTGGTGGTCACTGCTGCCAATTCAGTGCCGACAGGATCCCCAATTTGGGGCATGGTGAAGGAAACTTTATTCAGTGCAAATAGCTCAACATCAGTACCGCTCAGCTAAGAGAACAGCGCTGCCAGGAGGTGGCCCCAGGACCCGGCTCCTCTTAGCCAGGCCGCTCCTCTCCGCTCGGGTGAGATGTCTTTGCCGGAAACCCCTCCAGTGCTCTCCAAGCCGGAGGGGTGGGGCACTGGCTTATACAGACAAGGCCTCCCCCGTTTGTAATGAAATTTTCTAATTATTCTTCCAACCATTTAACATTTAAACCTGAAAAACTATTCTTAGCTCACCGGTTGTATAAAAACAGTTGTCCCTGGTGTAAACCATAAAGAAACGTTAGAAAAAAATGTATCCAGAAGTACTTTTGTGAATAGCACATTTTCTTGTAAGATTAAAAATAGTTATTTTCAAAGAAAGGTTTTGAAAACATCGCCTGGGCGTTTGGCAGGAAGAGCTATGGGACGACGGTGTGAAATTGAGGCTCCGTCCAGGCCACGGCAGGGGGTTGAGGCCGGGTCCCGCCAGGTCGCAGAGCAGCCAGCCTGGGACAGGACAGAGCAGGGCTGCGGGACCCAGCGGGGCTGCGGGACAGAGAGGGCCTGCGGGACCCAGAGGGGCTGCGGGACACAGAGGGGCTGCGGGACAGAGCGGGGCTGCGGGACACAGAGGGGCTGCGGGACAGAGCGGGGCTGCGGGACACAGAGGGGCTGCGGGACAGAGCGGGCCTGCGGGACCCAGAGGGGCTGCGGGACACAGAGGGGCTGAGGGACAGAGCGGGGCTGCGGGACAGAGCGGGCCTGCGGGACCCAGCGGGGCTGCGGGACAGAGCGGGCCTGCGGGACCCAGCGGGCCTGCGGGACCCAGCGGGGCTGCGGGACAGAGCGGGCCTGCCGCACTCAGCGGGCCTGCCTGCAGCCCTCCCGGCTGGCGGTCCTCCCGCAGGGATCGGTACCTCACGGCCAACCAGACATGGAGATTTTTATCCGTCAGTGGAAAGCTTATTCACAACTTTGTTCCCCTGAGAAGATAAACAGTAATTTCCCGTGGTAAGTCCCGATGTCTGCACCCTCTCTGCACATCCAGACGCAGCCGTGGGAGGCATGCGGGGCTCTGGCGGGAGGGAGCCCGCACCCCCTCTTAGGAAGCAAGGCCTGGTGCTTGCCAGGGAGATGCCTGCGCCGCCCCCTCCCCAACCGAGAAACAGAAGCAAACAGTGACCCCGGCGCCAGCCACCGCCCGGCTCTCCCTCTGAGCAGTGAGAAGGAAGAGGAGGGGACACCTCACGTTTCGAACAGCAGTGTACCCCGACTGTTGCTCGGTGACGCCCCTTATCTCACCCTAGGAACTTTAACTCAGTGGCATCCTCAGACCTATGGGCTTTTGGTTAAAGCTCATTTATATTATATACTTATTCTTTGGGGTTCAGAACCATCCCTGGACCTGTGCTAAACCACTAAAATGGGATTATGGATGATTTAAAAAAATTTTCTCTGCATTATCTATTTTTTCCGTAATGTGTATTCATATGCGTATATATTACTCTGTAACAATGTCTTAAGACAGTAAGAAAATGAAGAACAAAGTCTATTGTATGTGAGCATTTACAAATGCTGCTGCTTTTTTTAAAAGAGATTGTTATGTTTATGGCACTTTATAGAATTGTGCTGTTCAGTGTAGTGACCACAATCCTCACTGAGGTGTGGCCTGTCCAAACTGAGGTGTCCATGAGTATACGTTAAACATGGGATTTCAAAGTCTTAGTAGGAAAAAAATGTAAAATATTTTATTAATAGTTCTATATTGTTTACATGTCGAAGCAACATTTTGTCTATATTGGGTTAAATAAAAATAAAATATTAATATTAATTTTACCAGTATTTTTTTTTTTTTTTTTTTTACTTTTTAAATGTAGCTCCTAGGAAATTTTTAATTGCATATGTAAGTTGAATACAGCTTACAAACTGGAGAGAGTTTCTACTGGAGAGAGATGTACTGGCTGTTAGGCTGTTGTAGAAGATGTTTGGGGATTTTTAAGAACTGGTGACAGTAGTTAACTTTGGAGAAGGGAAGCAGGAGACTAGGGAGGTTCAGAAGGAGACTCAGCTTTCAGGGTTTGTTCTCTGGTGCCTTTAACATTTTTTCCCCACATGTGTATATTACCTACTTAAAAGCTAAATAATTTTTAAAATAATAAAAATTAAAAAATAAATTTTTAAAAAAAACCATAATAAAATTATTATTGTTGATCAGAATCTTGGAGAGTTATGGAGGGTTTTTCCTTTACTGTTCAAAAAATAACTATGAAGGTACACTATTTCTTGTTGCGTGCGTGTGCACATGTGTGCACATGTGTGCATGTGGGTATGTGGGTATTTAAAATTTCTTACAGACAGAATTAGATCTGATTGGCTGAGGGTCTTACTATCCCAATATACTAAAGAAAATAAATTTCATTTACAGAAAGGAGTAATATTTTTGTGGAGAAACTAAAATGCATTCTCAGAATATCCTGTATTAAGAGGAAGACAGTAAACAGAATTTAAAACCCTGGCTTGGGACCCATCTCCCACAAAGGATGTAACTTAATGATCCTGTGGTCATTTAAAACAACAAATATTTTTTCCACTGACATAAAAATAAAATTGTTTGCTTTTAATATAAATTCAGTTTACTTTCCTCTTAGAGACAAAGTCAATTTCAAGGCAATAATCTTTAAAATTAAACACTTTATCTCTACTAACATTTAATTTTATTTTATGAGGAATTTTTCCCTGAATTATACCCAAATATCAAATTCTGTTAATTTTGTAACTATCAGTTTTATAACTAGTCATCTCATTTATGACGGTCTTAAAAAACAATTAAATTCTAAAAGCAACTTTAAGGACTAATTTGCGTTCAGTTAAAAACTTGTTTATCTAATACTATAAAATGTGATAAATTACGGAAACCTCTTATGTTAAAACTCTAATTACAGCAACATCATTATTTAGAATTAGGTTAAACCATATGTGTGATATTGTGATTTATAATAAGAAATACATATTCGGTCTTCATTCCCTTAATTCTGGCACAGAGCTCCTAGAACTTCTGGGATTTTCTAATGATTAGAGCAGGCCCCCTTCCACCACACCCGAGTTTCTGCGAAGACGAGACTTTTGGGAAGCCTTTAGGTACCCCAGCGATGGGAGCTGGTTGCTGGGGGAAGCAAGCGTGTGTTTAGAGGGTTGCACCTTTCACTCCTGACCCCCAGGCTTCGGTCCTTTTACCCACAGGTCAGCAGCTTACCTGTTGTCTCCTCTCTGTTTGTCTTTTTCTTCTGTGGGTCCAATACCTTCTAGAATTGCATCAGTCTTAACAAAATTTCATGAACTTTCCTAGGAAACAATTTCTACTCGGAATGTCAGGATTCCCCCCCCCCCCGCCCCATGTGGGCACATATCTCTGAATTTATGAAAACCAGTGGGGTCATTGTACTTCTTTAACACCATTGTTTTCGCAAAGCTGGTCTTGCGCAGTTGCATCCATTTATTACATCATGGTTAGAAAAGGAATATTCATGTTAAAAGGGAAAAGAAGACTTCGTGTTTATCACTAGAAAATCAGCAGATACAGAAATAAAATACGCAAGTTTGCCCGGGGTGAAGGAAGGGCACCTGAGCAGGCAGAGGGAGCAGAGACATTTACGAAATGCAACGCTGATGGCATTCGGGCCTGCTTAGCAACCTCGACTCTGAAAGCCTTGAAGGAAGGGTAGGTGTGAGTGATGAGACGATGGGGGACCCCCTCCCCTTGCTCAGAGGGAAAAAGTCTCCTGATACCTTCATGTTCGCCTTCAGGATTTGCAGACTACATTGAAATGATAGTTTTTATGCATTAATGTTTACATAACTGCTATTTTTGCAGACATTTAAATTATAGAGAACAGCAGTTGTTGAGGGGAAAAGAGCAATATAAATAAAGAGAAGCTAGACTGTTGCCCCTGGAGAGGGGAGCTCATGCTCTTCCCAGCAGGGACACTTGTGCTATTTTGTATCAGGTCCTTCATCCCGCCAACAAAAACTAGTTCCCCCCAAATAAGAATGTTGCAAGCAGGAGAGTATACAATAGGCTCATAAAACATGTTTTACTCTCTACAGTGATATAATGAAGGAGGTGTTTATTTTTTATTTTTTGGAGGTACATTGGCTCACAGTAGTCTGTCTGTCATTTGTAGGAGAAACTAATAAGCATAGTAAGTTTCGCATTGCTCAGCCTTAGCTTGGGAACCATGCTTCCCTCGTGTTATTGGGACTTTACATCGCAACGTATGTGTTTGGAGGTATTATGTCCTGTCTGTGACTCCCTGGATGGGAGTGACTAAGGTGCGGTGGGTCCTGAGGGCAGAAGGAGTAGGTGTGATGGATGGTGAGGAAGTGAGACTGGGCAGGGTGCCCACACGTCCCTTTGCCTAGCTGAGCTCCAGTTTGGGCTTGTTGTCCTTGGGGTGACTGCTCGTATCTGCCCTTTCATTCTTAGAGTGTCCCCGTTTATAGAATGATCAGTTTTTGGTTGCCTTTAACTTGGGATAAACCCCAGGGACCCAGGGGAGGCCCCAGCGTAAGTCTCCGTGAGATCTCTCTGGCGCACCACAGAAAGGCAGTGCCGTTCCTGGGCACGGGCCGTTGGTGCCTTCCTGGCCCTATATGAAATGTGAGTGGCAGCCAGCCCTTGGTGACAGTCTCAGCTTTCTGTTGCTCTGTAATTTATGCTACAATGAAAACATGTGCTGATTATGTAAATACAGCTTCAAGGAAGTCCCCCAGCCCTGCTCACTAAATCCCCCCACCCCCGGGCTTCCACTATTACCGGATTCTGCTCCCGAATTCTCCTTAACTCTTTCTGCAGACACCTGCAGTCCCTGCGAGAATGATCCCGAAAGGGCCTTGCCGAGGAGACAGCCCTGGGGGGACCAGGCCAGTTAGAGGAAGGAGGAGATGGAGGGGTCGGGAGCCCTGACCAAGGAGAAGGAAGGTGCTTGGAGGGTCAGGAGGTATTTGGGCATCGTGTTCACAGCCCAAAGGTGGAAGAGCCCCGGTGTTCATCAACAGGTAGTGAGGTGCAGACATGCGGGGTCAGGCACACCCCACATGATGAAGTTGCGCAGCCTCAAAGAGGAAGGAAGGCTGGCACCTGAGGACACTGCTCAGTGAGAGATGGACACACGAAAGGACAAATGCTGTCTGCCCACCCCTTGCAGTAGGATGTCCACTGGACCCCAGTCCACTGCCGTCCCCCATGGGCCCCCCACCCGTCCCGACACGCACAGATGAATTTTAAATTCCTGTTGGTGTCTTGTGACCTGGGGAGCAGCAGGCTGATAGTACAGGATGGGGAAAGATGTTCCCGGGTCCAGACGTGGATTTTCACGCATGGGGCGTCCTGGGTAAGATGCTGACTCAGGGGGACTCTGATGGCGGGAGCGGCCTATAGAACAGTGCAGCGGGCCCGGCCGGCGCGGCTCAGCGGTTGAGCATCAGCCTAGGATCCAGGAGATCGCAGTGCGATTCCCGTCAGGGCACGTGCCTGGGCTTCGGACTCGATCCGCAGCGGGGGTGTATGGGAGGCAGCCGATCGATGGCGACTCTCTCACTATTGATGTTTCTCTCTCTCCCTTCCTCTCCCTGAAGTCCATAAAAATATATTTAAAAAAACAGAACAAAAGCAGTGCAGCGGGGCCTTCATGCCATCCTCAGAGACCTGGCTTAGCTCCCAGCCCCTGGCCAGGCCCGAGCCCCGTCGCCCTGTTACTCCTGGTCTGTGTCTTTTCCGCGGCCAGACAAGCTTCTCCTGGGTCTCTGATCATGCCTCTCCATGCCGAGGATAAACCCGCTGTCTGCTGTGCTGGAGCACCCTCCGCTTCCCAAGCCGTCTCGTGTTTCATTTCTGCCTTGATTTCAAAGTTTCCTCTTTCAGGTGGGTTCAAGTGATGTCATGACGTCAGGGCCCTTATTCCTATTAAGATGTTGGTTTTTAAAAGCGAAACAAACGTGCCCCTGAAACTAATATGATGTTGTATGCCAGCTATAGTTCAGCTGCTTTCAGAGTTTCATTCTGAACGCACCTAATTGTCTGTTTTCCTGCGTCCCGAGCCTGGGAGCAGCCGGCTGGGCAGGCACAGGAGACCAGAGCACAAAGCCTAACTCTGAGTAAATAAAAAACCTCTCCAGAAATCCCCCAGCCTCTTTATCAGGGTGGTCCTGGGTCAGCCACCTTACTGGGGTGGGAATGATTTGTAGCAAAAGCATGTGAGGGGCCTGCGTAAGATCTACCCTGGGTGAGTGAAGCAAAGAGAAATCACAGGGTTGTGGCTGCCCCACATCCAAACAGGAGGAGACACATTAACAATATTTCTTTCTTTTAGCTTCAACACTCTCATATTTCATTCGTGTTATTAAAAACCGGTCTGATTGAGGGAGCACTGTCTACTCACAGGGTGAAGAAACCCCGGATCGTGAGTGCACATGCCAAGCGTGCGCGGGGGAGCAGTGTGTAGGCAGTGCTGGGCAAGGTGACGGCGTGGTTATCTGCGCATAACTTGGCCATAAGATCATCACTGTCTAGACGACTAGACAGTTAGCGTCGACTCACCACAGCTCAGCTGGGGGTCATTAGAGAACGAAAGAGAATAGGCCTCTTTGGGAAAGAAAGGCCCAGCTCCTTCTTTTCCATTGGAGTTTAACTGTGGGGTGAGACCTGCTTTTAGCTTGAGCTCCCTTCTGTGAGACTCTCCTTGGCCCCTGTTTCCATAAATGTAGCTGATGAAAGCTCTTTCTTGCAGTCACCTGACTTAGTAATTTTATGTGCATTAAGGGCAAGGCACGTTTCTTTGGTGTGATAACTTGCCCTGTTTCCTCTTCTCTCTCTCTTTTGCTTTAAAGGACAGATTTCAGCATTTCAGGAAATGTCAGTGTGATAATGGAAGTCCCCATTCAGAAGACACCATGACCCGAAAAGCCTCAGTACAGTCTGAACAGGGACATCTGTAATAACATCCGTAATAAAAGGACAGCATGCGTGTCCCAGGTCATGGTGTCCCCTGTTATCTACTGGAAGTGTTGTTTCAAGTAAATGTGTAGGATGCCGGAGGCGGCTGTGTGCTCACAAATTCCAGATTCTTTCTGGTCCTGCTGTCGTTGCTGGACCACATCTCCCAGGCTCTTTTGCAGTCGTGTGGGGTCATGTGGCTGAGTTCTGGCCAGTGGAGTGTGGGCCTGGCCCGGAAGCCCCACCTCATTCTCCATGGTCTCGCTCTCCTCTGTTCACCAGCTAGTGTGAGGAGGAGCCACCCAGTGCTGGGTGGGTCCAGGAGAAAGGAAGGCAGAGGGGTCAGTTACCAGGAGAGAGGGCAGCGGCACCCGGAGTCCTGAGCTTGTCTGTGGCAAGAGGGAGACATAGGTTGTGTGACATCACTGACATTTTGGGGTTGGCTCAGCAGATGGCCCACCCTGAACAATAGGGCTGTTCATTTAGCTGCTGACAGAGGACTTCCAGATGTCCCCAGGTGGCCGAAGTCTACTTTCCATGAGGCCACAGAACTCACCCACTGTCGTCTCCTGCGAGTCGTCTCTGCACGAGCATGTTCCTAGTAACGAACACAGTCCCTGGAGAGCATCTCTTGGTTTTCAAAGCCCAGACGTCAGAGAACAGGCACATCTTTTCATACAACACTTACACCCACATCCCCAGAGGTGAACACAGCCCCGTCTAATGATGTGGGAGAGGGGCAGACAAAGCCCGATTGGGGGACATCCTACAAACTCCCCGACCAGTGCTCTCCCAACCTGTCATGGTCACCAAAATCAGGGGGCATCTGGCCAAGAGGAATCACTGTGGCCGCTTGTGTTGTATCCTGGACAGGGTCCTGGAGCAGAAAAGGGACATTGGGCCAGAGAAGTCTGGATAAAGTATGGATACAGTTCACAGTAATGTATCAGCATCGGTTCCTTAGTAGTGACCAGAGCCTGCAGTGCTGTCAGATGTTAACGGTGCGTGTGGAGTATAGGAAGCCCCCGTCCCAGCATTCCAATGTCTGTGGATCTAAAACTACCCTAAAGGAAAACCTTTGCTGATTTTTTAGGACAGTAAAGACAACATTTGTCACAGAAGGACGTTAGGAAAAGACCTCCATTTACTCCCAAGTACAGTGGATGACCTGGGATGGTGAGAAGCACACTTGGGGTGAAGGGGGGGTACCATGGGTGAGGTCAGGGCTAGGGGTGCCAGGCCCAGCTCTAACGGCACCTGTTGCTAACAGCCAGGAAGCTGTCCTTGGCCATCAGGAAGCTACTTGCCAACGTTTCTCATGCTGACCAGCCACGATGGGTCCAAGTCAGCAGGGGAGGGAGGCTCAGGTTTGTGACGGAAACCTCATGGGATGGTCTCGCCAGGATGGTCCTCAGAAAGCCACTTGGTCCTCAGTTCTTTGGGTTGTGATTTCACTGTTTATCTGTCCAGCATCAAAATTATAAATTCCTGAGGGGACTGTGTTTTGTTGGTCTTCCCCTCCCCTCCCATAGGCCATGTACATGTGCACATGTGTGTTTGTGTGCACACAGGGATACACGCTCCCACACACATGCATCGTGTAGCCTGCAGGAGACCCTTGTGAACTCTGGGAGTGCGGACAGGAAACATCTTTTGGGGGAAAATGGAACAAGGCAGATATACAGGTGGAGGGCCCTGAGCCTTCTGCCCAGACAAAGCTCTTCATTTGGCAGGACTGGGGGCAGGGCAGTTTGTGGAAACCCAGATAGAAAACCGAGAAAGCAGGGAGTGATGCATTTTCTCCAGACTTATTTTTTTTTCTTGAACATATGTCAACCTTCAAATTGCTAAAAGAGTTAATGTTTTATTTTTTCCCCTGCAAGGAAAACGCAGCAGTAGAGGCAGAGAAAGCCAGCAAGTGGGTGCTGAGGTAACAGCCTGGCTTCGTGATGGGCCCTTAAGAAAGTAGCATTTCATGGGGCCAGCACCAGCACGGTCACAGCCGTGTTTACTTTCCTGAGAATGTGTGTGTGTGTTGTGGGTTGTAAGAGGAACCCTGTCCAACCTGGGTCAGGCATAAAGGAGTCATTTAGGGCCCTTCAAAATCATTAGCACTATTAGTCCTGACTTGAAAATGAGTGAAACGCAGAGTCCTGCCAAGAAGGGAACGGGTTCTGCTGCTTTTCACAGTCATCAAAGCCATCAAGCTCCTCCAGGGTGACATACGGCAGAGCAGAGCGCTTTCCTGGGTGACCCCAGGTGACACGCAGCGCCCAGGCGGGGCTGGGGCTCTCAGTGGCCTCACAGCCCTGCACACGGTGCAGGGGAAACTGGCATCAGCCACCCTCCTGGTGTTAGCACGTGTCCTTCAAGAGGCAGCTGATCCCCTTGTTTTACCTGGGGGTGTGGGCTGAGGGCGTGCGAATGCTCACCGGCATCCCTCCGAAAGAAGTCAGCACCGGATCCCAAGCAGCTCCCCACGCAAGGCCCTGCATGAGGCGTCCCGGCCTCAGTGCCCTGCTTCTCGGCAGTTGTCCCTCTGTCTCAGCACAAGACTGTTTATTTTACTGATTATTGAATCGAGGTGCTTCCTGACACCCGTGCTATTAAAAACCTTCAGAAGCATGCGCTGTGCATGTGGTCGGGAAGGGAACATGTGGAGAGAGAGAAGAGCTGGGTGTTTTTTTTAGTGAGTGTACACACCCACATCGCCCTAAACAGTCACACACAGTGTAAACTTGGACGAGCCCCTTCACCTGGCAAGGTCCTGGCAATCTTACTGTTTAATGGAGGGATTGGCCTTGGCCAGAGGTTTTCAAGTTGCGGGCTGTGAAATGGGTTTAATGGGTTGCAGCCAGCGTTGAAAAACAAAGACTAGAACCGAGGAGAATGCAATGAGTTTGCAGCATCTAGGCCGGCGCCCGCTGTGCCGTGACGTGAAGTCCACTCCCCGCTCCGCTGTCACTGGCTGAGTTGATACTCTGACCTCTTTCTTGGGGCCCAGGGCTCTCTCTGAGGGAGCTGGCGGCCTCTCCTTGCCTCGCCATCCTCCACGCTGCTCCAGCTCTTGCAGAATGAGGCCTGAAGGACTGCCCTCCTGGGCCTCTCGCTCTCTGGTCTGGTCGGGTCCCCGGCCCCGCAGGACGTGGAGGGAGAGTGGAGAGGTGGGGTCAGGCTCCCTCCCAGGTCCCTCTCTGGGGCTCAGCACGAAGCACCCCCTGCCGGGCCACCGCGTCCTCAGCTCCTGTGATTCAAGTACGCCAGCTGCTTCTCCTGGAGTTGGGACAAATCCAGCGAAGTAGCCTTAAATTATAGTGGAGAATAGGCTTTATCCAAGAATAGTTTTATATATAAATTAGAGTTTATAGGGAGGAGGTAAGGGATTACTGTGCTCCATCAAGTGCTCATTTGGTGGCAGGGAGGCAACTGTATTAAAAGTGTGGAGATAGCAGGTGTGGCTCTGTGATGTGTTCAGTGTGAATATCTGAGATTAGCCGGAACCCTGTTTTCTTGGCTGAGTGCGTTCCCAGATGATCGCTAGACAATTTAGAAGAATCCCAGCAAACAGTATCTAGATTAACACATTCCAGTTTATCATATTCTGTGAAAATTTATTGTTCTTTTTGATTTTCTGCTCCCATGAGTGTGAGATTAAATTTCATTTGACAGCTCCTATCTGCCCATCACTGGTCTGGGTGTCTGGGATACATCAGAAAACAGCAAGGATTCCTGCCCTCGTGGAGCTGACCTTCTGGTGGGAGATAGAATTAAACATTTATTATAAGTAAATGCATTCTACTAAGGTGCTAAATTGTATGAACCAAGCATATAAGAGTAAGGGTTAGGACTGCTAGGGGTGGGGATGAGTTACAATATTCCATAGAAAGGTCCCCGAGGACATTTGAGCAGAACTTGGAGGGAGATAGAGGCCAAGACAGTGTCCGAGAGAACAGTCCGGGCAGAGAGGGAGCGGAGGCCCCACCTCAGAGAGGCTCGCGGGGGCTCATAGGCAGCGGAGGCCCCGGGGTCGCTGCCGAGTGGCTGCAGGGACAGAGGCGAGGAGCCGGAACGAGGGGCTCTTAGAATTGTGGTGAAGTCGAGGGACGGAAGTGCCCAGGGTGGCGGAGGCTCCAGCCGGTGTGTTGAGAAGGGCCTTGGGGAGCCCGGTGGAGAACGGAGACCGGCGGGAGGCGGGGCTCAGGCCGGGAAGCAGCAGGGGCGCGTGGTGGCGGGATGCGGGGCATCTTTTGCGGGGAGAACCAAGAAGACTGAAGAGAAGGAAGGAAAGAGGGCTATGCCAGGATTGTTGGCCTGATCGGACGCCAGGATTTTTCACCTGGTCCGACTGGAGACGCTGCAGGAAGCTCCTGTCACAGGAAGCGGTGGCTCCGCAAATCGGCTACAGCTCTCCTCCGGGAGGGTGGCGCGGGCCTCGGCAGATGCGCTCCCAAGGAAGTCACAGTCGTCACAGTCACCGCGACGAGACGCCGTCCCCACGGACACGGCTGCACAGCCCGACCTCACTCTGTCCCTGTTCATTGTTTCAGGCCGTCAGAGGCGCTCGCTCTCTGGCCCTACCCCGGTGGCTGCCGAAGGGCTTTGAGGGGGCCGGGTGCGGGTCTGGCGCCCTGGTTTTCGAGTGACCAGCGTCCTGTCCTATTGAAGCCACACTGACAGCTCACTTCCCTGGTAGTGCTGATCGGGCAGGGACTGTGGGAAAACAGAAGGAATAAGAAAAGGCCGCCGTGCGCAGTTCACCCCAGAGGCTCTGTCTTATAGTCCCATGCTGGGGACTCGGCGGGGGCGGAATGACAGCCGGAGGGACCTTGCAAGTCCCAGAGCTCCGGGCCCTGTGCGGCAGCGAGGACAGGCCACGCTGGGACGCGCCGAGCCGAGAGCAGGCGCTGAGCGGGCGCATGGGCTGCTGGCCTCTCGTCACCACCCGTCCGTTTCCCTCCTTCCCATCCTACAAAAGGGGAGACACACTGGGCTTGTCCTCCAGGGGTCAATAGAATGACCTGGAAGCCTGAAGACCAGGGCTCTTGGGCAGTGAGACCCATTGGAAGAGCCTCCCGGTTTCTGCCTCGTCTCCCCTCGGAGTCCACAGATTCCCCATCTCCGAGCTCTGCGTGCTCAGTGTTGGGAATAATCCCAGTGGAAGCAAATCCAGTAGCCTGGCTCCCCCTCATGACACTAAGGGACAGGCCTCTGGTCAAGACTCTGTCACTCAGCCCCAGGCTCCCCTCAGTCCTCAGACCCAGTTCTGGGACACTCAGCTGCCCCCCCCTCCCTTGGATGGGTCTAGGGTGGCTTTGAGTGATGGAAATGACAGGCGACCTGCTACTTGCTTCAGTACAGCCACTCCTCAGCACGGGATTGGAGACATAATAGCCACACCCAGCAGGTAACTCGGTGTCACCACCTAAGGAGTAACCTCTGTCCACTAGCCCGATTACCTGTAGTTTATCAGTCTGGTCTGGAATTCTCTACAGAGGTCTCCCTCCCACGCCACGCCACGCCACGCCACGCCACGCCACGCCACACCACGCCACGCCACACAGGTGGTCCTGCTCCCGGACTCCCGGTCATGCCCAGGGAGGTGGCTGCTGCAGATAAGCCAGTGCCCCTGTCCCCACCGGCTCTCTGGCTCATGGGTCTTCTACTGGTTTCCATGCTCTCTTGTCTCTTCCTCCACATGGCTGCAGTGTCATGAAAGAGTTTGTCTGTGATCACGCCTAGGGACACTATACTTTCTTAGCGGAAGGAACGTGGACGGGAGTTAGGAGAACATAGGTCTGGGGAAGAGGAATGATGGGCCCTGCTCTGTGGGCCTGTCCCGTGGAGGTGCTGTTAGCAGCACACGAATTGTTAACGGGAATGGAGGCTCTTTGCAAACAGTGACACACAAAACAGATGTGGGGCGAGATTATAAAAAAGTGGTGTTGCCTTTCATTTACAAATAATTCCATTGAAGAACCGGATTTGTTTTCATTCGTTTTCTTACGCACTCAATATTCAAAGTATTGTTCAGAAACAGGTGGTAGGCAGAATTCTAAGATGACCCTGGACATTTCTGCCTGCTGGCATACAGTCAAGCACTAATCTAGGTGCTCCTGTAAAGGGACTTTGCAGATGCCATTACGGCTTAAAGTCAGTTGGCTTTAAGAAAGGGAAGTTATTCTTGGTGGGCCTGGCCTTATCAGGTGAACCTCTAAGTGTGACTGAGCTCTTCCTGGCGAGGGATTCCCTGGGAGGGAGATCCTTCACCATGGGCTTGGAAACAGAAGGAATGTGAATGGACTCTGGGTGCTGAGTGTGGCCCCTGACTGACAACCAGAAAGGACATGGGAACCTCAGTCCTACAACCTCAAGATGAGTTCTGCCAACAACCTGAATGAGCATGCAAGCCCATTTCCCCCCCAATCTCCAGATGAGAACACAGCCAGCCAATGCCTTGATTTCAGTCTCAAAACGCCCAGAGTGGGATACCCAATCATAGATTTTTGCCCTGCAGAACTGTGAGCCAGTAAAGAAAGGGTATTGTTTAAAGCTGCAAAGTTTGTGGAAATTTGTGACAGAGCCATGGAAAACTAGTACAACGCTCCTAGAGGCAAGAGCTATGACATCTAGAGTCTTAACTTCTCCAAATCAACACAATGGCTTCTAGGCACTCAAGTAATAAGCCTGTCCTGAAGGAGGCAGGTGAAGGCGCCCCATGGCTTTTCCAAAGCAGGGATTGATTCGGCTTCTCTGGTGCCACGTTGTATCCCCAAGGCTCCCTCGAGAATGACAGGAGGTCCTGGGGCCAGGGGCCAGTGTTTCCAAGCATTTGGTCATGGGCTGTGCAAAACCAGGTGGGACACTGGGGGACTGGGTCCTTGGCCTTGAACTCTGAACTGCCCAGGTCAGCTGGTGGTTAGTGCTGGACCGCCAATAGATTTCTAATTTCATGAGCATTGCCGTGAACGCTCCCAGCTTGCGGCAGAGAGGAAGCCAGGACGATTGCCCGCCTTCCTCCCAGGCATGCCCGCCAGATGTGACCGCCACCCTCCTCTGGGAAGAGGCAGCGGTGGCGCCACTTCTCTTGGTATCTGGATGACACACGTTTATTGTGAAAGATCAGAATATGCCACCCCCCAGAATGCAACTTGGCCTAAGGACGATCTTGAGTTAAAGGCGACCGAGAACCCACTGTTCAGGGGGAGTTCTCTGCCCTGCCTTTATCTGCCTTTGGGCAGGGCATACATTTCCCTTTGAGAAAGGTGCCCCACACCCCCCAGGGGGAAGGAGAGGATTCTTATCATCCGAGACAGGAGTTAACACTGAGATGAGTTTGCGTAAACAGACCTCACTAGAACAGCGCTTATCTTCCATTGGCTCCCCCATGTATTTCCTAGTAACTTCCCCACCATTTATCATCTCTTAAGGCCTGAGCCCTCCTTCCTTTGTCGAAGGGTATGTAAGCCCCGACGTCTAACCACTGTGCGAGTTTTACTTCTGTTCTCTGAACTTCATAAATATTAATAGAAATTGTGTCCCCCTTCTCCTGTCCACGTGTCTTTTGTTAGTTTAATTTACACGTCCCTAGTACTGAACATGAGAGGGTAGAGGAGAAGTTTTCCCTCTTCCACGGCTGATTGGAAGAAAACCCTAGTGGCACGTGTGTCATGTGAGTAGGTAAATGTTAGCTATCAGCCTTCTCATTTTTCCATCTATTCCTTCCAGTTTTTCAAAAACACATCACTCACATTCTGCCTTCGCCACACAGCCTGCTCTGCCCAGCAACCGCTGACCCTCTCGAGGACAAGACGCCTTTTAAAAGCTGCACCTCCCGCTGTCTGACTCAGAACTCGCCCGCACCTGGGGGCGCAGTGGGGTCTCCACTGCCTTTCTCTGCTCGGGGCCTTCTCTCCACTTCGCAGTGTAGCCAGACGTACATTGTTTTTTCCTTCACAGGATCCGCTTTACCTCTTCTGTGTGCAGGAGGAACCCCCTGCTAGACATTGTCCTGAGCCGCTGCCCTGCCTGTGTCTGTGCTGTTTTCTAAAATCCTAATGTCACATTTAACACCCTCCTCTTAAATGTTTCTAAATTTTGTTATTTTTCCACACTGTAATTTTAATGTTACCTCATCTCATATTTGATTAAATCAACACTATTGTATGTTTTTATTTGTTAATACATCTTAAGTCTTGACAATTGAACAAAGTTTTAATGCTCCCAAGGGCAAAAACAGTTTTATGTTGGTCCTGTTGGTTTTTGTAACTTTATGTTTGTTTGTTTGACTCCTAGACAGAAATACTCACAAGGTCATAGGCAAAGCAAGAATTCATAAATATTTTGTTTATTTGAATCTAACTGAACAAAAAAATGCCCTTGTTGAAATTATTAGATACTTTAAGAAAAAATGGAAGTGGCATAAGGAAAGAAAATATCTTTTAATTTTTGGGAGCCCAACCAATGAAATAATATCCCCACCTTCCAGAAATATCAGGAACCTGTAAACATGGCCTTCCAAGGACAAGGGACTTCACAGATATGACGAAGTCCATGCCTCTGACATGGAGAGATTATCTGGATTTTCTGGGTGGGCCCTAATCCAACCATAGGATCCATATGAGAGAGGCTCAGGAGTGTCAGACGCACAGAAGAGGGCCTGTGAGAGTGGGGCAAAGACCAGTCAGTGTGCCCCGTCACAGTGGAGGAGCGACAGCCACCGGAAGCTGGAGGAGGCATAGAAGGGTCCTCCCAGAGCCCCAGGGGTGCTCAGCCCTCTGGCACCTTGATTTCGGCCCAGGGACATTGTTGAACTCTGGCCTTCGGCGCCACGAGAGAGCACACATCTGTCCTCTCATGCTCGGGGTCATTTGTGACAACAGTGATAGAAAACTAATCTAATCTGTCATCTTGAATATCTTCTCATTGTGTGTGTTTATATTTCTAATAAAAATGGCATCTTACCATGCACATTTTTTTGGTAACATGCACTTAAATATCTTATATAACATCCTGGAGACAATTTTAGGGGCTACATGGAATTTAATATGTGGATAATACAGTTTATTTCACCAAGGCCCAACTGTCGCAGATTTTATAAGCTCTTGCCAATTCTTTGTCATCATAAATTATATTGAATAGCAGTCACTTCAATGAAATCTTTGTGCACATCCGTGATTGTCTTAGGATAGAAATCCTGAATGTAGAATTTCTAGATTAAAGATAGATACAGTTTAGAAAGCTTTTCCTACTTATCTGGTATATCAGGCCTCACTTTTATTTTAATATGTAAATTTCAGTAACTTAAGGTTCCCATGGGCAGGGTAGTGTTCGGAGATTTCATCGGCCCCGGGTGGAGCACCTTCCCTGCTTCTCCCCATCTGGCTACCACGTGGCTGCACCCACCCCGGGCTCCACCTTGGGGATCACTCTGCCTCCATGGCAGGCTCCCATTATGAAATGAAGTCCTCACTTCTAGGGTGCTGTTTCCAGAAGCTTCCAAAGTGACAATGCTCAGAGTGCCTCGTCCACACTCAATCCCATGCTGGAGCTGTTTGTGTGGAGGGCAGAATGGCTTCCCCCCGGGAGACATGCCACCTGTGGACATGGAGGCCACCGGGCCCTTCCCCCACCCAGAGGCCGGCTCTCAGCTATGTAAGCAGCTCTTCAACTTTTCTGTCACCCATGGGCCCCGGGGCCAAATGCAAACCAGAATGAGCCTGTGAATGCAAGTAGGGCAGGCTGGATGTGACCACAGGGAGGTGGCAGGGCGGCGGGACCCAGGCCAGCTGGAGCGGTCACCTGCTTCTCTCATCCACACCTGCAATTGTTGACTTGTGGGAATGAGGGCCTGGCACAGCCAGACGGGCAGAGTTTTCCAAAGGAGCCAGAAATCTCCATCTCTATGTAAAATATCTACATTCCTAAGTGTTGAAAAGTTGTGTTGAAAAGTTGTGCAATATATTTTAATACCGAAGGGCAAAGCAAGATGCAGTGGCCGCTCAGTCTTGCTCAGGGCTGTCTTCCGAGTGCCCCCTTCCCCCACCCCCAGGTCATCTCCCCAAAGATCTTTTTTCAGCACCTTGGAGCTGAATCTCCAAACATCTCCATGTTAGCAGGGCCTTTCTTTACCTTTTTATAACCAAGCATCTCTCTGGTACTTTGAAGAGACTTTCCCTCTGCCCTGCCCACAGTCCCCCACATCGGGAACTGCCCTGAAACCCAACTTCAAGGCCCTGCAGGAAAGTCGGGAACTTTGAAACAGTGGGATTTGTTCTTTCTTGCTTCTGCCCCCTGAGACTCCAGTGGGATTCGTGCCCATTTCTGTGCAGAAGGTGAGCTCTGTGGAGTCTGCGCTTTTCGTTGCTTCTCCTCAACTCTCCTAGGGGGAGGCAGACATCTCCCTGGGTGGCCCTCCCCTTTCTGTCCCTGCGTCACAGCCTGTGCTCCCTATGACAGCGGCCTAGGGTCAGCCGGCTCACCAGTGAGCTCTGTCCACGCCTGTCTTCCTTCGGCCTCCCCCTGCCCAGGCCCCGCAGGGAGCCAGACTGCCCCCCTTCCACGGCTCTGCCCATCCCAGCTGCCAGGAGGCCCCTCTGCAGTGGGGTTTGTGAAGCCTCTTAGCTGCCTAAAGAGTTCACATCTCTTATATGGATTTAAAAAAACAAACTTTGCTTTGAAAACATTGAGGTTCGTTTCAGTAGCTTTCCCTTGCCTGGTACCAAGTGTCTCGCTGTTGGAGCCTTCAGACTCCTGAATTGCTCAATCCCTTCATTGTCTAGGATGTTATCTCATCGCGTTTCAAACACGCCCGGAAGTTTAGAGGAACCCGCTGGAAAACATCAGAAGGGCTGGGCTGCGTCCAATTTAAATGACCTTGAAAATACAATTTAGCGAGGCCCCGGCTGCTCCCGGAGTCTGCTCTCGCCCAGCTCGCCAGATTTTCGGCTCCAACCTCTACTGTCCTTTAAGCCTTTTCTCGTGGTTCTCACTGCTGCTGCCTTGGTCCTGCCCTGGGTCAGCTCTCAGAGGCCCCTGCTGCCACCTCCCATTCCGGACAGGTCCTTACCGACTCCAGCTCTGCCTGCTTGTTCCACATGCACTTGGTCCTGTCACCCCGGTGATCTCGGATTCCCACGGCCGCAGGGGCGAGGCCCAGCCCACGAAGCCGTGGCACGGAGGCCTTTGTCTCCAGGCTCAGCCCCTGCCTCTCCCAGGGCTCACCCCCTCTGGAGTCATTGGCTGTCCTCAGGGAACCTGAAGTAAGACCCCTCTCTGAGAGAGAAGCTGTAAATCAGAACAGAGGGGATGAGCAGAGAAATCCTCCCAGTTCCCCCCAGGCAGAGGCTGGAGGTGGGGGCCGCTGTTGAGCTTCACGTGTGAGTGACCCGATGCAGCGACACAGCTGAGCAGTGATCAATCAGGAGACTGCAGGTCACTCTGGGTTTTACAAATAACGATACAAACCCGATGACAGAGGCAGACCAGCTCACAGCGATGCCTTCCTTCCAAATGTCCCAGTCTTGCCATCCCAAGCCTTATTTCCACAGTGACCATGGATGAGTCAGGCTGCCTGCGCCCAGAGATGGTGCCCCTGAGGCTCACCTGCCACTGCTCTCAGCCGGGGGCGCTTCAGCTCCCCCGAGGGGACATTTGGAAATGTGCGGGGTGTTTGGTTTGTCACATGACCAGGGGCGTTTACTAGTATTTTAGTGGCGGGGCCAGGGACTCCCATTGGCCGGCAGCCCACAGGACGTGCCCACGCCGTAAGAACTGCCCACCCTAATGCCAGTAGTGCCCCCACGGGGAACGTGGTCTTGGTCCTGACCTTGCTTCCTGCTCTGGGTCTGCCTGCAGGAGGAGTGTCACGCGGGCTCAGTGTTCAGAGACCCCAAATCTAATTAGGTGGCTGGAGAACTCCCCTCCCACCCCAATAAAAAATCCAAGGATGAGCTCCAGTTGGAGCCAGCTGGTGCTTTTGCCATCAGTGTGGCTGCAGGGTGGGTGCTCTGATTGGCTCAGTCTGGGTCCACCTACTTCTGTGGCTGTGTCCTGGGTGTTCCCCAGGGTGTCCGGGTGGGGGAGCAGGGGTGAAGCAGACGGGGTACCAGGGAGACACGACAGTAGCCCCGCAGTCATTTCTCTCCCAGTGAAGTCTACGCAGAGCTTGTGTCCTGACCTGAGCACTGGGTCATGTCCTCCACTGTTCTGAGGAGTCGAACGAGTCTTCAGTCTTCGGTTCAATGTCAGAGACTCAAACCAAGTGCATGAGGTTCCTGGGGCTGCCTAGGAAACACTTCACGCGCGTTGGCTTAAAACAGCAGAAATTTGTTCTCCTACAATGTGGAGGCGAGAGTTGGAATCCGAGAGAGGCCAGGGTTGGTTTCTGTGGGAGGCCCTGGGGGAGGTCATTCCTGTCGCAGTCGTGGCTTCCTCTGACTGCTGGCGCCCATTGGCTTGAGGCCGAAAGTCTCCATCCCGGCCTCGGTCTTCACGTGGCCTCCTCTGTGTCCCTGCCTCTCACATCTCCCCATCTTTTCTTGTCGAAGGACACTTGTCCCTGGAGTTAGGGCCTTTCCTAATCCAGGATGACCTCATCTTGAGTTCCTTAATTACACCCACAAGTACCCTATCTCCATGTGAGGTCACGTTCACAGCTATGGCTGTCAGCATGTGGACGTGTCTTTTGGGGGACACTTTCCCCACCACACTGAGCAATGTGACTCTGTACCCCCAGGAAGCCAAGGTCGTTTTTCCTTTGCTGAGAGACTTGGTTCTCCAAATTCCTAACCTATACCCGTCGAACACGAATCATTCACGACAAACACGCTTTCTGAGAGTAAAGCTTTAGAACAAATGTGCAGATGGAGAAAATGAGCCCAACTAAGCTCCCTTTTGTGGCAAACCTCTTAGAAAAGCATTAACTCTGATCTTCGGTGAAAAGCACGTAGTCAGGGCTGGACGGGGAGACGGTGCCCGGGGTGGCTGGGCTCCCTTAATGGAGCTGGAGAGGCAGCACTCCTGTGACTGTGACCTGCTTTTAGCCACATGAGGAGTCAGGGTCAGAGAATTAAGTGAAACCAACCAAGCTGTGGCCACTGTGGTTTTGTCTTTGGGAGAGTTGGTGAGTTATCAGCAGCCCGGGAGATGCTGCCTTCCATTCATGCTGCCTTTTGGGGGGGGGGGGGGGAGCTCTGAATAGCTGCTTCCTCCTCCGCATGCATTTCCAATTTTATTCTTTTGTTCTTAGAGTGTCGAGAACAGGGTAAGAAATTATTTCTTTGGCTGGTGCTGGTGGCAAGAACTTTTTCAGTTAAGCTAAGAAATTAGCACATCATTAATTTTACTATAAAAGCAATAATGTTCCCCAGACCTTCCCGGGGCCTTCTCCATCTGTCGTCAGGCTTGGCTCAAGGCTGCTTCCTCAGAGAGCCTTTCCCTCTGTCAGACCTTCCTCCCCATCGCCCGCCACCGTGCCCCGCTCCACCCGACGCTCGCACTCAGTCCCCTGCTATGGTTTTCCCTGCGGCACTAGCGATGCGTCGTTGAAGATAAGCTGATCTGGCTGTGGCCTGTTTCCTTTCTAGACGGCACGCTCCAGGGGCGCAGGGACCTTGACACGCAGGTACCAGAGCAGCACCTGGCACGTAGAGGTTTTCAATCAGTGTCTGTTGAATGGATGAACGAGTGTGCGTTCTGTTTCTCCAACAATTATGATAATTTTTTTAAAAATTTATTTTTATTGTTGAAAGTATTACGGATATTCCCCCCTTTTTTCACCATTGATCCCCTCCCCCCCGCATCCTCTCCCCCCAGGTATCCATCACACTATTGTCTGTGTCCAGGGGTTGTGCACATATGATATAAGGTCTTTGCTTAATCTCTCCCCACCCACTCCCCCACCTCTGCCTTCCCTCTGAGATCCCTCAGCCTGTTCCCTGCTTCTATGTCTCTGGATCTGTTTTGTTCCTCAGTCTGTTTTGTTTATTAGATTCCACAAATGAGTGAGATCATGTAAAACTGAATCAGGAAGAATCAGGAAACCTGAATAGGCCAATAACAACTGATGAAATCGAAGCAGCAATAAAACAACTCCCAGAGAACAAAAGCCCTGGTCCAGACAGCTTCACAGGGGAGCTTTCTAATTCTTTAAGTTGTAGGGTTAGAGAGTTCACCAAAAATTTTTCTTGCTTTTTGAGGGAGGCCTGCAGTGCTGTGAACTTCCCTCTCAGAACAGCTTTCACTGTGTCCCATAGAGTTTGGGTTGTTGTGTGTTCATTTTCATTTGCTTCCAGGAAGATTTTTTCTTTCTTGATCTTATTGGTAACCCCTTTCATTGTTTAATAATGTTATTTAACCTGCATGTGTTTGAGGGTTTCTGAGTGTTTTTACTGTAGTCGATTTCTAATTCCATGCCCTTGTGATCTGAGATGCTCGGTATGATTTCAGTCTTCTGGAATTGTAGAGACTTGTTTTGTGTCCTAACACGCGGTCCGCCTTTAAGAATGTCCCTGTGCACTTGAGAGGAATGTCTATGCAGCTTTGGAGTGAAATGTTCTGTAGATGTCAGTTAAGCCCATCTGACCTAGTGTGCCGGTTAGTCACTGTTTCTGTGTTGGCTTTTTGTCTGGAAGGTCTGCCCAGTGAAGTCGTTTTCATTGGAGCAGTTTGGGGACGTTCGTGGGCATCGGCTGGAAGCAAGGGTGAGATTGTCCTTCTTCCCAGAGACGATGGGCAGCACGGCTGTGATTCGGAGCCTCATGGTCGCACCACGTGTGCGAGTGTCCTGGTCACCAAGGCGTAAGGATGCTGGACTATCGGCCACCAAGGTCTTGGCATCCAAGCGGGGTCCTTTTCATCTGCTGACCTTCCACCCTTATGTGTGGCTTTAGAAGTAAAATCTGTGGAAGACAGCGGACCGCTCAGCTCCAACAGGAAGAGCTAAAAATAATTTGCTTACATATTTATTTATTTAGCTCATCACTGACAGTTCTGAAAATACCAAACTGAAAAATGCACCCCTTTCCTCTCGTTGACAACACGATTAAATAAATAACCACTCTACCACGAAGCAATAGTAATAATCCAAACGTGTCAGCTTCCAAGTGCCGATTTCCTGAAATTCTGAGAAACATTAATGGATTTCCAAGCTGATGTATTTTTTATTTGGTTTCTCGCTGTCTTCGGGGGTCTCCAGGGAATAGTCACATAGTTTTCTTATGAACTTTGTTCACTATAAAAAGAACCACTCATTTTTTTTTCTACCCTGGATGTTGGGAATTAGTGTTATGATCTAAAATGCAGTGAAATTCCATGTTAATAAAATGGCTTGATGTTTTACCCTATCTTGCACTGCTTTTCCACACACATTTCATGTTCTATGTTATAAATATCTTAACTTACTACAATTTGTCCCATACTTAGAAAAACCTATTTAAAAAAATACCTAGTAAATGACCTGCTCGCCCATCAGTATTGTGTTAATATTGTACTGTGCCTTGGAGACCGTAGCGGATGAGAGTTCTCGTGCCAGTTCCTAGCAATGCTGCGCCTTGGAGAGACCTAGAGCCCTGTGCCAGCAAGCGCGGCCTGGCTCCGGGACCGAGCGCTAAGTGCTTCGGGTCTCTAGAGAAACGTCCTGACTCGCTGGGCCCAGCCTGAGCGCCCAGCTGGGGCCCGCTCGGCCAGAAGCCCGGCCGTGGGAGTGAGCGAGTTCGTGCTCCCTGCTCTGTTCTCCTGGTGAGTGTTGCTGTTGCCAATGGCAAAGTGCAGGGAGCGCCCCGAATTCATTCCCTTCCACCTTCCTCTCCCCTGAGCAAACCGAAGGCCGTTCTGCGGCGGGTGAGTCCGTGCCTCCCAAACTCCAGAGAATTCAGGGACAGCAGATCGCTTTCTCTTTAAAATGGAAGGATGGAACCCTTCACCAGGAGCAGAAGCCGGTCTAGCAAGGACACACAGCCCGCTGGGCTGATCGGCTCAGGCCCGGCCGCTCCCGGTGTCACCAGATGGCCTCCAAGATCATTTCTGCATTTGCTAAACTGTCTACTCAAATAGTTTCTATAATGCAGTTTTATTACTTAGTAACTTCTTTCATTCTCAGCTTCTCCTTTAACAAGGAAAACAGAGACCTCAGTGCTCACAAGCAAATCACTGTTCTGTTTGGTCTAAAGTTAGATGGGTGGCCTCCAAGGAAAAGTCCCTTGTAGCGTTTTCCAGGGAGAAAGTGCTGCACCAAGAAACTGTGCTCTTCCCCTCCTTCCAGGTGCCTTTATGGCCATTATTTATTTGGGAGGATCATATTTCAAGGAGGACTTTTTCCCTAACCAAAGGGGAAAAATACAATTCTTATTTAAAAAATAAATCCAGCAAGCCCAGACCCAGTAGGATGTCCATCCTTTCCAAGCTGTGACATTTTGAAAGGGGATTTGAATGGGTGGGAGTTAGGCGGAGTGGTAGCTTGTGAAAGCAGCTCGCTGGACACAGACCCGTTCGGAAAGCTTTTAAAAGGTGCATTATTTACCTACTGGAGCTGTCCGATTCCTGTGTTACTCAAGGGAAGGCAGATTTTCTCTTTTTAAAAATCTGGCTTCAGCTTTCTTAAAACAGGCTATTGACCGGAATTGATGCAGTGGCTTAAAAAACACAGCCGCCCGGCCTCGCTGGTACCTAAATAAGTTGTCAGCCCAAGGTCATGCCTTCCATCAGCATCGGAAGTTATTTTCAATTGGCCTTTACTGAATGTGAACTGCCGGAGGCCAAAAATATAGACATGGCAACGTCTTCGGGACTGGACAGGAGCCACTCCAAGCAGCTCCCTAAATCCATCAGGTGTCCCTCCAGGACTTGCAGACAGGAACACATTTTGAGTGTCCAGGGTTACAGACCTTGATTATTAAAACTAACTAATTTTGTTTACATGTAACTGATTGTCATATAATTTAAGCAGAATTGAATGTGAAGTGTGATTGGTCGGTACCTTGTCCTCTCTCTCTTGGGCAGACCAGTGCTGTCGCCTGTGACTGGCTCTTCGTCAGAAGCGTCCAAAAAAAAGTCCCGGGTGCTCAGGTGTGACTGTGGACCTTGTTCCTCAGTGGAACCGGCACATCACAGAGTCTGTGGGGCTCACGGGTGTAGGTACCAGCATGGCAGACGGTTCTGGGCCTGCTTTCTCCGGGATGAAGGTTTAAGGGTACATCTTGTGTGGTCAGGAGGATGGGCACTGCCGTTCACAGCCCTGAAAATGCCCCTGCACAAGTGTTCCCCTCCCTGCCTTGGCAAGGTGCTGCCTCCCTTCTAGTCTGGCTGTAATTACCCCGAGGGAAGGGCCTCAGGCAGGGAACTCTGAGGGGCGTCTGGGTTCACAGAGGGCTTCTATATGTGCTCCACCCTGCAGCAGGGCTGTGTGCTGGGTGGGCGCCCGCTCCCTCCCCGGCACAGATGGCAGTTAAGCTAATCGCCCTGTGGAAAGGCCTGCCCCGTCCGGCCAAGGTGGGATAAGACAGAGAAGTGATCTGTGGGCTTAGGGGCACTAAGGCAGAGGCATGGGCGCAGGGCAGCGGGCGTGGGCACAGGATGCTGGGTGGGGGGAGCAGCCAGCAGCTCAGACCTCGGTGGGGGGAGTGCTGCCCTCCAACAGTGGCCCGGGTCCCGCCAACAGCTCTTGTGCCTGTTCTTTCTGTGTGGACACGCAAGCAGGATTGTACCTGCGTAGGGACGGAAATAATAAGGGCATTACACTCACTCTCAATTTAAAGAGGGATTGAGGACGAAAAGTCGTCCTGAATTATAAAGGAATTTTCTCCTATTCCCTTGACCCGAGGTGAGACCTGGGTCCCCGGGTCTCACCATTGATGTGACAGCTGCAGTCTCCTGTATAGTAAATGTCCCGTCGGGAGACTTCCCCAGGCAGCCGAGCGACGGAGAAAGGGGATGAGTCTGGATTTGGGGGTGTGGTTCTTTGCTTCTTGGCAGGCCAGCCTAGACTAGTGTGTAAGGAAGGTGACAGGGGTGGGCCACAGGTAGGGTGACCGTGGCGCCGCTATGTTTTCTCGTGTCAGGGTGGAGGTCATGCGTGTAAGCGTGTTGCTTTGGCTCCTCCAGCATCCTTCTCTGGGACCTGGGATGCTCGGGGCTGTTTGTGTAATTGCTTCTTGTAAATGAGCTCCCACCCGCATCCCTTACAGGAAGCCACTCCTTGGCCATCTGGTACCCAGTTGTTTTAACCAGGTTCCAGCATTCACACCCGTCGTCCGTTTACAAGAACCTTTTTAACCTTCTCACGATGAAATAATGGAAGGCTACCCTTTCAACTTCACATTTACCTGTGAAAGGCTTTGAGATCAAGGAATGGAGGGGCCGGGAGATGGGGTGAGATGAAAAGGCGGGGGCTCAGCCCTCCCCTCGGAGAGATTCAGAGGCACTGCCTTTGAGGCGGGGCTCCTGAGGCTGGGACGGTTATCGCCCTGCGGGGGGCTCATCCTGTGGAAACTCTCTCCTGCGATGGTGAAGTGCAGAGGTGGAGGAGCGGGAAAGGGACTGCCCTTCCTCTGACCCGGGTCCAGAAGCCTCCTGATCTAAATCGGTGCCTCCCTGCCCGGGCTTCTCCATTACCCTCCCCTTTCCTGCGGCTTAGGCCCTGGGCTCCCCGCCTTGCTCAGAAGGAGAAGACCAAGGGCACCCACTCTGCGCACTGTGGCCTTTCCCCTCCTCGGGTTTACCTGAGTAATGCAGGGTGGGGGCCAGACCACTGAATAAAACTGGGCGGGTTTTACCGCCTTCTTCAAACAGCCAGAATAGAGAGCGCATTAGCTGCAGGTGGAGGTAGTTCAAAGGCGGTTGGTCTCCCATTTCTAGTCCTACTCACAGTAGGGGGCACACAGCCTCCAGAAGCCTGGGTGAAGGGAAGCTTCAGTTGCGGGCAAACTCGCCTGTTACCTACACCTTGACGCCACAGTGACGGGCTGTCCCCTGGGCGGTAGCAGAAATTCACTGCTGGCGGCAACAAACCGTGATTTGCTTGGGTCACTCTGATTATTTTCTGATTAATATGCTCACGCTCTCCCATAACTCAGAAGGCGATTCTTCTTAATGTAACGCGGCGTTCTCCAGAGTTTCCAGTGCCGTCCTAGGGAAGGGCCCTTCTCCTCTGCCTCCCTGCCTCTCCCTTTCTGCCCCTGGCTGGTGACGGGAACTCGTCTTTGGGGGGAAGCAAGGAGCACGTTCATGAGAAAGAGCTCAGCCTTGCGATATGAATAACACTGGATCCTCACGGGCGTCCCAGCCAGGGTGTGCTGCCCAAGACCCCGGGCTCCGGGAGACGTGCGGGGTGTTTGAGGACCAGTGGAAACGCACCGGCTGCAGGGGGACTGGGCCTTTCCGCAGCTGTTTACTGCTTTTCCTTGGAAGCAGGGGACTGTGACCCCATTGTCCAGGGACACTCCTAGACAGCACTGGATCCCCTTGAAGTCCTTCTCCTTGTAGCATTTGCTTCCCTTGCCGCTGGCCCTCCATAGGCTCCCCAAACTCCACTCCCTCCTCCTCAATGGCTGTCTTTCCCGCCTGTCCTCGCGCCCCCCCACTTCTTTCTCGCTGGAAACAACTCGGGCAGCCCCTCCCCACTTCCCACGCAAAGGTCTGGCGGCGGGTCCCTGGGTCCAGGATCTATGTCCTTCAAGGCTGCGGGTAGAGCAGTGGTGCAGGGACTCAGAACTGAGTGTCCTGTGACGCAGGAAGTGGCAGGACCCGGGAGGATCTGCCCCTGAGGGGTGTGGCCAGCGGGCTCCTCCCCATCCTTTCGGGGCACGTCTGGTCAGGTGCTCATGTCGCTGAGACTGCAGGTCGAGATGTCCCCGTGGGCTGCCTGGTGCCCTGATGGGTCCCTTGCGAACCCCATTCTATCAGGGAGAGAGGGGACAAACTTCCCAGAAATCTTGGTTTTCTGTTTCTTTCTCACTTTCTTGGTCCTCAACTTATTCCTTCGTTTTCCTGGCTCCTTTCAAGCACACAAGAAAATATCTCTTTGCGCCCAAAGAGCAGCCTCAGGTTGCAAAGGTTCATAGGCCCGAGCTGGCTTCTGTCGGTGCTGTTTCTGTGACGCGGTTAAGCCGCGCTTCCCTCGCAGTTTCTCTCCAGCGCTTCCTCGACCCGGAGGCGCGGGCTGGTTCGGAGGTCCGACCAGAGGCCCTGCCGCGGGTTACATTCTGCAGAACTTGACTCAGAGGAAAGGTGGGGTTTGTGGAGGGAGCAGACCCACCCCGGAGGACAGAGTCCCTCGGGGACGTTGCTGTGCGAGCCGCGGCCTCTCTGGGTGGAGGGTGCTGCCCGTGAGCCCCTGAGCATCAGCTGGGCTGGTGTGGGCAGCGGAGCCTGGGGCAGGGTGCGGAGCGCTCCGAGCTCACCAGCGAGCCCCGTAGGCCTGGACGCGGCGAGGTCACGGGCAGGGTGTAGAAACGCAGAGTCACAGTACACCTGAGCTGGTATCGCATCCTACACCAACTGGCTCGCACGGAAAGGAATGAAAGAACTGCGCCCAAGTTTGTCAGCTCTCAGTGAGACACACAGCCTGAGTGGCGTCGAGAGAGCGCGGTGCCAGCAGGGCTGGTGGCAGAGGCTGCCTAAAAAACCGCCCTTTAAGGACAGTGCTGAGGTTGGACAGTTTTACTGGATGCAGCGGCTTCCCTCAGCCAGGCACCGGGTCTGCCACAGCCTCGCGCTCACTGAGGACACTGCTTTCTGTGGGTGCCTGGTGGCCGCCCCTGGAATACCTCCTGAGGTCGCCAGCACGGTTGCCCTAAAAGACAACAGACCCGACCTGAGTCGGAGCCTGTGCTGGAGCCCGAGTCCCGTATGAGCGGAGCAGGCCTGGCTCCGTGCTCCGTGTCTAAGTGAGTGTTTGCAGAGAAATACTAAGTATAAGCGAATGTCACCGGGGCGCTCTGGTCCCGCTCTCCTTCCAGGGCATCTGATCAATCGGAAACCGAGAAGCAGAAATAAACAGGAGGGACCCGGCCGGCGACAGGCACAGAGGGAAAGCGAGCTCAGCCGAGGAAACGGCTTTCAGAGTAAATAGGGATAAACTGGGGAAGAGACCGGGAAGGGAGGCCGAAGCCATGCAGAGAAGAGACTCCCACTGCCTGGCCCTGGGTCGGCGGCCAGGGCTCCCGGGGCCGCGCCTGCGTCCCCTCTGGGCCGGCCTCTCGGGACGCGCGGCTGTCGGAGGCGACGCCAGGACCAGGCGACATGCACCGCAGTGTAAAACGGACTAGACAGGGCTGGAGGCAGGGGAAGGCCAGTGAAGCTACTTAAACAACTGTAGGAAAGAGACGTCAGGGGGAAACGATAAACACAGCTTCGAAACTCTCAAGTCAATGAAAGTGTTACTTTTAGGGGACACTGGCAAGTGATGATCGGTGATAGTCTGGGGTGGGTGAAGGAGAGGAAGAGCCCGGGAAGTGGCATGAGAATTCGGCTCCGAGAAGGCTGCTCTGCTAGTGAGGATCCTGGCACAGGGGGGTGGGCATCAAAGGAAGTTCTGGAGTCTTCTCCTGAGGTCTTTAGTAGACACGGGCCCTGACAGGAGTTAGGGATGGGCCAGCGAGTAGGGGAAGGGGTGGCTGGAGAGATGGGACAGACGTCCCTGAGTCTTTAGTCTGCGAGTCTGAGTCCTTTCTCAGTTTGAATTAGGAAGCCCAGGTAACGTCTCAGACCTGCTTGGTCTTATTTCTAAGGAGAAAAATTCACTGCAGCACCTGTGCCAGGGGAAGGCGTTTGAGGGCTGGGTGGAGAAGCCGGATTCAGCTGTACAGCAAAGGACAGAGAGGCTGCCCCTGGACTGTTTGGGAAAGAAGAGGCTTTGAAAGCTGTTTCCACGGGCCCTGCTGCCGTGAAGCGCACACACATCCTAGATGTGGGAGCGTCTGCCTCATTCTGGACCCACATACAAAGTCAAGCTCAGGCTCCGAGTCTCTCCTAGATCCCAGACATTTTCATCTTTGAGTCTTATGTAAATATTTGTAAAATCAAGGAACCATCTTGAAGTCCCCTTACCTGGTTTGGAGTAAGACGCTTGGGTCTGAGGCCGGGATGGGAACCTTCTCTGTACCTGCGGCTGCTCAGGAGAGACAGAGGGGCCTCGCCCGAGGCGGGGCCCCTGGCACCCTCATAGATCGAGGAGAGCTGGAAAGCAGCTAGAGAAGGGAAACAAGCAGATCTCGACTCCAAGGTCAGTGCTGACTGTGTTCCACTCTCCAAGGCAGCTGTGGTCTGGCCGGCCAGCCGGGAGCCTGGTGATCACAGGGGAGCCTGCAGGAGGGAGCAAATGGGCTCCAGTCTGGGCCAGGCCCTTTGCGCTCACCTGGGCTTTCAGCGAGGGCACTGGGGCCCTGAATTATTGATGCCTGCCTAAGTAAATGGGTGCAGAAAATAGGAGCCCCCTCCTAGCCCTTCACCACAGGGAACTGGAGGAGGGAGCACCCGTTTCAGGGGTGGTAGCAAATGTCAGCAGAACTCCCATGGAGACCTGGGCCAAGTGCATCCCCCACAGAGCCACCTCTGTGGAGGCCCCCCCATTCTGCTTCTGAGGTGAAGACAGTGACTAATGGGCTGGAAGATCCCACAAATCTTAATACCCTGAGCCAATGGAAAAATAAACATGATGCTAATATTGCAAACAAAATGCATTGTTAAAAAACCTTTAAGGGAGTAAAGAAAGAAGAAGGCAAAGGAATATCTATCTCCATGGGTCCCCAACAGATAGAGTGAGGGGCAGGACATGGTACGACTAAGTGATTACAGGCCAGGGAGGGTGGGAAACGCTTGACCATATTTATTGTTTCGTTTCCACCCACTGGCTGCACACGTCTACCATCTGAGCTGGACCAGGGCTGGCAGGAATGAGGCAGCGGCCCCCTCACCAGGTGCTGAGGCCCTGCCTCCCCGTGAGCTCCCTGACCACAGAGCTGGCTGCCGAGTAGGGCCAGTCCCTTCCGTGGGCCCATCAGAAGCCTCAGTGCTCATAGTGCATTCAACCAGTGCATCCAGAGCGCCTACTGTGTGCAGTGCCTACTGTGTGCCGGGCACATGCTGCATGGCCTGTGCTGAGTTGGATGGAGCATGTTTGAGTTCACTGTGCAGCCGTAGGAGCGACTGAGGATAGATGACTGTTGGCTTAACCATTGCATTTACTTTGAGCAGTGGGAGTTAATTGAACACATTCCGCACTTCCCCACAGCTTTCACCGGGCCTTCGGAGGTTTCAGACGTGCTTGCTGCCAACAGCAGCCCACCAGGGACAGATGCTGTGTGTAAAGGAATAGTTGTGTGTTTCCTCCACAGAGCTGGTTAGGAAATGATATTCAAAGAAGTGGGATGATGCAAATAAAAATAAGATGTTAAACGAAGAGAAAGACCATGAAGCCCATCATGTGTCCCTTGGACAGACGTTGCTGAATCCTCACGTCTAGGCTGCCCCAGTTGCTGACCCTGAACCGGGTGAGGGAGCTGTGGCAGAGGCGCCCGGGTTTGCCATGTGGACGATCACACGCAGAGCCCAACACGGCGCTGAGCCCAGTGCAGGCAAACGGTCAGGCAGGCGGTGCTGGGATGTTTCCAGGCCCCAGAAGACACATTTGCCAACGTCACAGCTCAGCATCAAGACAGCATCACAGCCCAGGGGGGCGACAGAGTCACAGCCCAGCATCGAGACAGCGTCACGGCCCAGCATCAAGACGACATCACTGCCGCGTGCCTGAGTGAGTTCAACAGCCTATGGTTAAAATCGGAGGAGACATGACACGGTGATAAACTCTGCCTCGTTAGGGTAGAATTCCTATGTCTTAATAATTAAGATACCATTGCAAGGGACAAACATTTCAACTACAGTCTGAATTATAATACAACTAAAGAAAAGACTCTTCCATTAAATATACATTTTAAAAAATGGACGGGCAGGTTGTAAAAATAATGGACTAATCCCAAAATAAAATGTGAAGCATTGGTCCCACCAACACTGTCCCTGTGAATAAAGTAGGAGTTCTGTCTAATTCCACTCATGGTCCTATGGACACCTTGGGGTGTCCCTTCCCTTCGATGAAAACTGACCAGTATTATACAGAGCAGTCCTGCCCCTACCCGCGTGATTGGACCAGGGAGCAACCCCGGCCTGGCCTGAACCAGTCATCTTCTCCGAGAGGGTCCTCAGGGCTCCCCTAGGTGGCGGCCGGGACCAGGGGAGGGGAGGGGCGAGCAGGTCAGCTCTGCAGACAGAGAGGGTGAATGGACAGCAGGCGCAGTCACCGCCGCGGTGCTCTTCTCCAAGGCTTGCGGCCCCCGTCAAACCCAAGGAAAGCACCAGGCAAACCAAACAGGGAGGCTCCACAAACACTTGCTCCCTCCTCAAAACTGCGAGGCCATGAGCAACAGGGAAAGTCCGAGGAAGCAACAGACCAGTGGAGACTGAGAAGAGGCGATGACCAAATTAATGGGGGTGGGATCCTGGAACAGAAGATGATGTCAGTGGGAAAACTAGTGAAATCTGAATCGAAGGTAGAGTCACATCCCAGTGTTAGGCTCTTGGTGGTAGCAGATGTTCCACGGCTAAGTGAGACGAAGTAAAACGTTAACATGGGGGGAACCAGGTGAGGGGTGCACAGAGCATCTCTGCACTATCTTTCTCTGTAAACCTAAAACTCTTCTAAAAGAAAAAGTTTATTTGGTTTTCATAAGACCCACTCTCATGGTCATTAATGAGCAGGGTGGGCCGTTTGAATGCTTTGGAGGAATCGAAGTTGTCATAGTTGAATGGATTTTTTTCCTGTCTGATCCTGTTTCTCTCACTGCGTGTGGTGAGTGGTGAATTACTTCTGTTATCGGGCCATTTGTGCTCTTGTATAACTTGAAAATTATTTACAAAATCACTTTGAGAGCACTCACGTTGGAGCAACTTGGGCCTGGAATTGACATCATAGCCTCTGCAGATGTTCACGCTGCATGTGAAGGGGTTTCGCGGCTTCTTTCTAGATGTCCTTATTTCTTTCCAAACAAGGTGGTAAATATTTCTAGCTTTCACCTACCATGACCTCAGAGTGTATACAGTAAAAGTGTAAATTAGAAGATAAATACAACCTAACTTGATGTTTACTGAGCATTCATTTTTTAAATACTTAGTTCCATACATTGAAAGCTTGTAGATCTTCAACTTTACAATAATTTTGAACATATTTATAAAGTGCTTTTTAAGTACCTGCAGCACTCATTATGCGATGGCGATGGTTTTCTTCTAATCTTTCATGGGGGCTCTGAAACAAAAAATAAAGCTGCGTGGTTATTTCAGGGATCTTGGGATTCTTCTGAGTCTGACTGGGTTGATGGATAAAAGTAATAGTCAATACTGTCTGAATGCAATTATCTCCCAGAGTTTCAGATCTAGAGAAAGTTTTAAGTTTCATCAATTAACCAGGATAGAATGTTTAAACTAAGCTCATGTTTGTTTCACTCTGTGTATTAGGGTTCTCCAGGTAAACAGGACCATTAGGATGTGTGTGTGTGTGTGTGTGCGCGCGCATGTGTATAGATTTATTATAAGGAATTGGCTTACACAATTATGAAAGCTGGAGAGGCCAAGATCAGGGTAGACCAGCAGGCTGGAGAGCCAGTGCTCTGGATCAAATACAAAGGCCTTTTGCTGAAGCATCAGGAAGAGCCGATGTTGCAAGTGGACTCTGAAGGTAGTCTGCTGGAGAATTCACTCTTGCTCAGGGAAAGCTTGACTTTGTTCAATTCAGGCCTTTGACTGATTAGATGAGGCCCACCCACATTAAGGAGGGCAATCTGCTTTATTCAAAGTCCACTGATTTAAATGTTAAACTTATTTAAAACACCAGAATAATGTTTGACCAAATATCTGGGCACTTTGTGGCCCTGCCAAGTTGACACATAAAATTAAGCATCTCACTGAGGATCCCTTTGTCAGTTTGAGTAATAAGCAGGACGAATAAGGGTCTGTGTGCCTAGATTTGTACCAGGTCAGTTGTGTTCCATGGAGTCCTCACTTCACCATCCCATGATGGCTTTATCCCCTTGTCTCAGAAATGAATAAACAGAAGCTTGCATACTCCATACCCGGAGCCCCACACCTGAGAATTAGTTCAGCTTTGATTTGAACCCAGAATTACCTGCTTCCAAATTCCATGCTATTTCCTGGTGAGTGAACTTCTCTCACTGTGCTGCTTCGTGGCCTATGTGTCTAGGTCCCAGCCCTGACCCAGAGGCCTAGACCAGGATCTCTAGTCCCCTGTAAATTCTTCTCTGGACTGGCCAGCTTGGAAGTGAGTGGGGAGGAGAGGCAGATGCCCAAGAAATGCTGGTCTTAGCCCAGCCCAAGAGAGAAAAGGAATCTTTCTTTGATCAACATAATTCTCTTCACATAAAGAATTGCTCAGAATAGATTCAACTGTCCAGTTGTCATTGTGCTTTATTGTTGCTGTTACTTGTTTGCTTGTTTTTGTTTGTTTATTTTTCATCCAGTTCCATTCAGCATTTGTTGTTTTGGGCTCTCTGTTAAATGCTGGGGATCCAGATTATCTTTGGCTAATATTTTATCTGCAAAGTTTATGAATTTTATTTGTTGGAATAGAAAACACAGCCCTTGTATCTAAAAAACAAAAAACCAAACAAAAACCTCACAAAACAAACAAAACAAAACAAAACAACCTGAACAAATTCTTAACCATCACATGTTAGGTAGGATGATCAGGGCTAGTAGTTCACTATTGGTCATTACTGGCTATGCTCCACCCGGTGACTCAGGGATCCAGGCTCCTTCAGCTTGTATACCAGCAGCTCCATGTATAGCTCCTGTGGTGGTAAAATAAAGGCTCCCAAATATGTCTACACTCTAATTCCTAGAGCCTGTGTGTGTTACCTCACACTGTAGATGGACTTGGCAGATGTGATTAAGGTTACAGGCACTGAGGTGGAAATTGTTCTGGATGATCTGGGTGGGCACAATCTACCACATGAGTCCTTGAGAATAGAGAACGTTTTCCAGCTGAGTCAGAGAGAGAGGTGTCCACAGGAGAAGGGTCAGAGGGATGTGTTGTGAGTGGCACTTGGCACACCGTTGCTGCCCTTGAGCACGAAGGCGGGGTCGTGAGGCAGGAAGTGCAGGTGTCGGTCCCCTAGAATTTGGAAAGCTCATGTAAACAGACTCTCCCCCTGGCCTTCCAGAAGGAACCTGGCCCTGCTGACACCTTGATTTGGGCTAAGTTATACCTGTGTTGAGCTTCTGACCTCATGAACTGTAACATAGTAAATCTGCGCTGTGTAGACACCAAGCTTGTAATAATTTGTTACAGCAGCATAGAAAATACAGCCTCTAAGTTTCTCCAGTAGGTAAATGGGAGGAGATAGAATTTTCAGTGCCCCCAAGTAAAAGGGCTCATTTCCTTTTTTCTGGACCTTGAAGAACTTGGCCACTCTAAGTGAAGGTGGGCCTCTTGGGAAGTAGGAAAGAACCATGGGCATTTGTTGGGCACAGTCGTCTCTGCTAAAGCCCAGCACTTCTCCTGGCACATGGTGGACACACACTAATACTGAGGGAAAGAATCAATAATTATACAACGGACTGGACCTCAATTTCCTGAATGTATGTGGGGTGAAAGGGCACACACACCACAGGTAGATTGTTCCTCCTTGAGTTTTCATTTCTTTTTTCTATCCCAGGTCCAGCATAGCCACAGGAGAGATGCATAATTAGGTTGACAGCTGCGTTCATGTTTTTCAAAAATACTGTTTCTGGCCCAAAATATTTTCCATCCTCTGAAGCTAAATGGAAACTATCCATTATTCAAACACTATAATTTAGGCAAATGATGATTCTAGAATGTGATTATTGGAAGCATGAATGCATATATGTTGCTAGTTCAGACCTGTTCTGAAAGAGAGCTAATAATTGGTTAATTGAATTTTCTTGAAATTGACTTTGAATTAAGTAAAATGGGAAAGTGAAAATATAATTACTTTAATGTATTAGACTAAAGAATCCATTTGAAAGTTTCAGGGGAAAGTCTAAGAATCCACTCTGGAAAAAATCTCTTCCTGCATCAAGGAGGTGCCTGGTTAATGCTCACAGATAAATCATATGTATCCTCTGATCTCTTATAACTACCGGCTCCAGATCTCATCATACAAACACTGACGAGTTGCTCGGTGCTGTTACTCATTTCTAAAAATTGAGGGAGAAAAGAGCACTTTATATTCACATGTCAAAATTAGATTTCTCTCTTATGTCTTAAATTGGTAAGTCTCAAAATGTTCAGCTTTATATCCTAAAAAGCTTTATTACATCATTTACTGTTTCACTTTACTTAGCTTTCTCAATTTTTGTGTCTGCATTGGAAGCAGGCCAATGCGATATCTGATTTGTGTTCATTTCATAGAATCTGTTCCTGTTTTACTTTGAAATATTGATTTGCTCATGATTCCAAATTTAAAATCAGTAATGTACCCGTTTGTCTCTGGTACTTAAACCTGTCCTGGGATATTTGCTAAAGATAAAAATAAGATCCTGCTGTTAAGTGAAATTTAGAGACAGACTCGGTTTTGAGGACCTGGAACTTAGATCACTGAAGGGCACATTACTATTTCATGGTCTGGGCAGGATAAGGGTCTTGCCAGCGTCAGAAGGGGCCCAAGAACAGAGGATTCCGCCCTTTGAACCACATTTAAAATCCTGAGTTCAAGTTCACTTGTTCTTGGCAAAAGTCAACTTCCTGTTTTTAACGAAAATGGAGTTGAGAGGCCCAGAAGTCTTACGAATATCAAGTAACTTGCTACGAAGCAGCGCTTTGCTGAGTCAAGTGAAAATGAATCATAGATCTGTGGGTTTCCCTGAGGACAATGGAAACACGAACCCGAGGGAAGAAACAGTCCGTGAAAAGCTTCGGGAACTCCGCAGACACTTGAAGATTCGTTTGATGGGACAGCAGTCACCCTTCAATGTTATTCCGATTGTGGTTGTCATCAGAGTCCGGTCGGTTGGTCTGCACATCAACGATACCCCGTTTCGGATCGATGGGGCGTGTGCGACAGGCGCGTGCCCCCAGAGACAGGCTCTGAGGAGCGGGCGCTGCGTTTCCGCCGGACCCGGGACAGCGGGAAGAGCGCCGCGCTCACCCGCGTCCCGCGGCGTCCCCCGGGGCCTTGCGCCCAGCGTGCGGGACAGGGCGTTTATGTGGGCAGGGTTGCGGCTGTTTCCCGTTTAAAATGCACAGCCACTAACAGGCACCCTGGGCCTGGGGCCTTCCTCTACTCCCTGGTCCGCTCTGGCAGCCGTGAAGTGCACGGAGCACTCGCCGTGAGCCCAGCCCTGGCCGCAGTCGCCCGTGAAGTAAGCCCGCGGGTTTTTAGAGGCAGCTTATTTTGTGTCTTCTTTGTGAGTCTCTTGGCAGATTGAAGGTGACCAGAAATTCTGTACCCTGTCTCCTGTGGACACTGTTGTGTCCCCAAATGGCAGATCTGGGTGAGCTCTGTCACTTGCTTGGCCAAGAGACTATGGGAGAGTGACAGGGTGTTTTTCTTCTCACGCATGGTCTCTGAGAAGACTTGCTCTCAGGACCCAGAGGCGCCATGTCAGGAGCCCCTGTAGATGCAGCCGTGAGTGTTGTGGGGACACTCGCTCTAAGAGTCCAAAGTGACAGCAGCAACCTAATTGGCAAGATTTGGGGCCCTGTGTATTACTGTGTGGACACTTAAAAATAGCTAACTTGAACCAAAGGCTGCTCTTCTTACCTAGATCACCTGACAAATGAACAGTTGGCAATTTTGCCTCTTGGGACACCCCCATGGAGATGCTGTTAGTGGTAAATGGGACAGTGCATTGAGCTAAATGTGTATTTGTATTGTTTGTATTCAGTACGACCAGATTTGTTATAATTTGACTGGGGCCTGGCAGTATTCTGTTGGTGTTGTCTGTCTGTCCCAAGATCCCAGGACGCCAGCTGCATTTGTTGTCCCGACTCTCCAGTCTCCTCTGGTCTGGGACAGTTTCTCAGTGTTTTTTTGTTCTTCTTGACCTTGGGAGTCTTAAAGGCACTGCCCAGGCGTCCTGTAGAATTGCCCCAGCCTGGGTCTGTCTGTTTTCTTCGCGGGGTTAGAGGGCTTGGGGAAGCCTGGGACAGAGGTCCGATTCCGGCCCTTGTCATCACATCCTGTTAGGAGGCACCTGATACCCGCGCGGGTCATGGTGACTGTAACCATCCCTTGGCGAAGGTCGCGGCGTGTGGGTTTCTCCTTTGTAACGTCGGTATTTCCATCTTCTAGTCTTTGGAAGCGAGCTAGTAAGTGTGGGCCACCCTCCAGGTGGGAGGGAGGTAGGGCAGCTGAGCCCCCCCCAGCAGGGGGCATCTGCGCAGGTTGCTCGGAGCTCCCCGGTGACGAAGGTTCCACTCCTCCAGTTACTCTTGTGCCCCGACGTTAGTCTATGGCAGCGTGGACTCTGGGTGACCGAGTTACAATCCAGAATGTTTATTTCATCGCTCCAACTATGAGGTGTAGCCCTTGGGAGCGCTTTCTGGTTCGCTCCTTGTCTCTCTGACACGCCCTACCCTGTCGGTCTGTCTGCGTGCACGCATGTGTGTGCAGGCATACATATGTGTGTGCATGTATGTGGATGTGGGTGTGTGCGTGCATGCATGTCTGTGTGCATGTATGTGGATGTGGGTGTGTGCATGCATGCATGTGTGTGTGCATGTATGTGGATGTGCATGTGTGTATGTAAATGCTTCTCCCCTCTTGGTGCCCCGAGGTGCTCCAGGCACCCCTTTCACCTTCCCTGCCTCAGCCCTAACACCAGCGACTCCTCTAAAGACTCTGAATAACTGGTTCCCTTAACATATTGTGGAAAGGAAAACACATTCTCTTTTCAATCAATATGGTATAATCATTGGGTAAGCAAATTATTTTAAAACTTTCTGTCAGTGAAAGGAATTTTTAAAATTTCTAAATGTTAATTTGCGTTTCCTAAGATACTATGAAATGTTATGAATAACCCATTTATTAATTAGGTCACAATGACTTCAAAGTAGAAAATGGCTCTTAACTTCTAAGAGGATTTTAATAATAAGTTTTTCTAAAGAATTTCTAAGAGTGCAGGTAAAATATTTGATTTATGACATCTCAGTTTCCACACAGTTTCTCTGTAACACATTTACCGCAAAAGGTTAAAGTGCCAGGTTACAGAAAATCCCACATCTCAATGGCTCAAGACAACAATGATTTGTTGTCACTCAGGGCCCATGTCCACCGTGGGCAGTCACGAGGCTCTGCTCCGTGGTGCCCCCACTCAGGGCTCCAGGGTGAACTAGCCCCCACTGCCAAGATTGAGCCTTGTCACCCTGACAGGTGGAAAGAGAAACAGGCTTGTGAACAAATGTGGAACAAGGCACTGCTTGTGCATCACCAGCTGCAGTGAGCCACACAGTCATGCCAGGGTCACGGGCTGCGACCCACATGCATCTAGGAGGACTGGACATACAAATGCGTGGCTCCAGTGACCACCCCACCTGGGCGTGTGTCTACTTCTAGGTGACCCAACAATCTCCAAGTTTCCGACCTGCACAGGTAACCCTTTCCCTTAATACACAAATATGATTCCTTGGAGCTCCCGAACCACACGACGAAAGGAGTCTTGCGTCTTTTCCCAGTAAATCTAAAGTCACGCAAAGGGCCTGTATTTTCTTGGTTGTAAGTTGTGACCTCTAACTATAAGCTGCTGCTTCAACTTCAAAACCACTGTCTGCTTTTGAATTCCTCCGCCACCAACGCAGTGGTCTCTGAGGAGTGCGGCCCAGAGAAGCTGCGCTGCCCATCGATTTACTCCAGGTACAGACACTGGTCAGCCCTCATTCTTCACAGAGAACGTTCAGCTGGGCTAAGGTGATTGCCAAGGTTTACTGAAGATCCAAGGTACAAACGCAGTAGGTAAAGTTAGAGACCCGCCCTTCTCAACTGAGCTGTGATTAACATATAACATCATATTGCTTCAGGTGATTTGATGATGTCTGTTTAATGGATGGTCGCCACAGTAGGTCTGTTAACATCCATCATCACACAGGTACAATTCTTTCCTTGTGATGAGAACTGTAAGATCCACTCTCTTAGCAACTTTCAGATAAACAGCACAGTATTGTTAACTACAGTCACCCTGCTGTACGTTGCGTCCCCAGGGCTTATTTTGTAACTGGAAGTTTGTTTTCTGACCCTTTCACCCACGTTTCACCCCCTGAGCCCCTACCCCTAGCAACCGCCAATTCCTGTTCTCTGTACATATGATTCAGTTTCTCCTTTTAGATTCCACATGTAAGTGAGATCATGCGGTAATGTCTTCCCCTGACCTATTTCACTTGACGCAGTGCCCTCGGGCCACCGTGTTGTTGCAGTGGCAGGATTCCTTCTCCAGTAGCTGACGAGCTCCGCTGTCTGTCTACCGCTCTCTTCACCCGCTCGGCCCTCGCGGCCGCCCGCTGCGCTCCCGCCTCGCTGCTGGGACTCCCGCTGCAGTGCTCGGGTGGTCGGAGGCCTTTCAGAGGAATGGTTTGTTCTCTTTGGAGAAACACTCAGAAGTGGAATTTCTAGATCCCGGGGCAGGTCCGTCTGGGAGCCTCCACGCTGCTGCCCACAGTGGCCACGCCAGTCCGCACTCCCACTAACTCCACACCCTCAGACACTTGTCACTTCTTGTCTTTTTAACAGTAGCCATAGTAACCGGTGGGAAGTGACATCTCACTGTGGTTTTGATTTGCATTTCCCTGATGATTAGTGATGTTGAGCACTTTTTAAGGTTCCTGTTGGCCATTTGTACGTCTTATTTGAAAAAACATTTATTCAGATCCTCTGCCCATTTTAAAATTGGATTTTTTTGCTATTTAGTTGTGTGAGTTCTTTATGTATTTTGGATACTAACCCTACTAACCCCTTATCATGTGTGTTTGATTTGCAAATATTTCCTCTACTGATCTTTCCAATCAAAGACAAAGACAAGGAGCCAGACCCCGCGTTTCCTTATTGCTTTCTTCCATAGATACCTGTTTTAATGATGTAGTTTCAGATTCTGCTTTTTTTTCTTAACATTAAAATGTTTTATGTCATTACATAAATTTAAAAAATCCTGCTTTAATAATTGCATAATACTCTGTCATATGGGGATTGCGTACTATGTTTAAGGATTTTCTATAATGGACATACTTTCTCTGCTGTCAGCTCCTGTTTTTATACCATAAGCAAGTGCTCTGTGATGGGTAGATTTGCACATGTATCTTTATGCAGATCTTTGAGGAATCCCACACCATAAATTCCCGGAACAGAGACAACTGCGTCGAAGAGCTCAACTGTTTTATTCCCTTAATACTTATTGTTAAATTGTTTATCAGAGAGGGTGGTGCTGGTTCACCGCCTCCCTCGCAGAGTATGTGCTGAGCTCTCATCAATATTAGATGATCTCGGGATAGTGATTTTTAGTTGTGTTTTGAATAATAAACTAATAAACCCTATGAAGATAAATAAAAATATAAAAATGGGCATGGATAGATTTTGAATAAATATGAGATCATCTTATAGTTTAATTGGAGAGCAGCGGAGCGTCTGTTTGGCTGACCAGTAGCCATGAGTAAAGATGAAACAACACGTTGGTTTTAATAGACCCAGTGTCAGAAGAGCAGCCTTTGTCTAAGTCCTTGTGGTCCCCCGACTGGCAGGTTTTACCCACCTGCCCTCTTATACACAAAATGCATTATTTGTATGGTTTTATTTGTTTTTAGGGGAAACTGAACTTTTATGTAATGAAAACCAGAAACATAACAAAGAACATAAAAACAACATAAAGCACTAATTTAAAATCTGATAAAATGCTTTCGATCTGGATAAAAAATGAAGTTCAAGATAATAGAACTGGGCTTGTTAGTTTCCTAGAGAAATGTCTTCTTATGAGTGAACTAAAACCATCAGAATTAACATAGAAGAGTTAAGTTTTACATTTTCTATGGAGAGGATTTATATGCTATAGCTGCCATCATGGAAATCATCTCTAAAAATTAATAATAGGGATTTTTACTCTCTGTTTGTGGGACTTGGAAACAGTGTCAAGTTCCCACTAGAGGTGGTGATTCATATGAGAAGATTTAAACCAGAAGTGGGAGCGACTTGTGAGGGATCCCCACACGCAGGCTAGTTTCATGAATTTCTGTGGCTTAGTGATAGTGACCTGTGGCTTGTGTGACTGTCACCTAGAAATATACCCACATATACATCCACACAGAACTGTGAAAAGAAAACCAGACACTATAACTTAACCACAACATCCACAGTTGCTAAAAACCAAGACAGCTCCAATTATTTAACCACAGAAATACAGAGTAATTTAACAACAGTATACAATGCATATAACCAGGAATATTAATTTAACATTCATGTCCAGAAGAGTTCATGTCATAAAAAGATGGTAATATTTCTTGCCTCCCCAATCCAGCTGTCTGGAAGAGCCCTACTGCGTGGCCCAAACTCGATGGGCAACATAGTGGACAGTAGTGGCCTGTATCTAGGCAGCCTCCTCTGTTCCAGTGCCTGTCCTTTGGCAATGCCACATTTCCAAACTTCTTTTAGAAACTTTGGTACATCAATAATTTTATTAAAATATGATAATTTGGTTAAGTGTAATAGTGAAACCAAATACATTTGTTTTGCCATGAACATTTAATCTTGTCTAAAGGAAAATGGTATATTAGGGAAAACATTAAGTAAGATAAACGGTCCCCATGCTGTGCTATTTCACCTTGGCTCCGGGCCTGGCTCAGCGGTTGAGCATCGACCTAGGACCCAGGAGATCACAGTTCAGTTCCCGTTAGGGCACGTGCCCGGGTTGTGGGCTCGATCCCCAGCTGGGGCGTGCAGGAGGCAGCCGATCAATGACTCTCTCTCCCCCCGCTTCCTCTCTCTGAAGTCAAGAAAGATATATATATATAAAAGTATTTTGTATGTAATAATCTACATATTCCATGTAACATCGGGCACGTAGAAGTAAGAGACCGATGTTCCCAAACCGTGGTTGCTTCTTTAAGGACTATTGATGGTCTACAAGGCTCATGCCAATTATGAACTCTGGCATAACAGCGCTTGGTTGGCTGAGCAGCAACTTTCTCTCAGGCATGGGGTCAAGGACATGCATGTCCGAGTCAGGACAGATGTTAAAATTGCTGCTACAGGCTCAACCCAGCAAGGCCGGTTCAGAGGTGAGCACAGGTGACCACATGGCTGTGGCCCGCGGCCACACTAGAGTGGCTCGGGGTGGCCACGAACCCAGGGGCCAGCGTGTGTCTTCTGACATCATCCCGGGCTGACCAGAGCGCGTGGGCAGTTCCTCAGGTTCTGCTGGCCGTTTCTGTACCACAAAGGGAATATGGGAATTAACGAGAGCTGATGCTCTGAGGATACCAAGAACAGACGTGACGAAAGTAAAATGAGGAAACAGAAACTGGAGAACTGAATCTGAAACTTGTCCACTCAACAGATACTAACTTTGAGTGCTTAAGACATGCTCGGCTCTTGGGCCAGCTGTGAGGGGCCTAAAGACAGACAAGACAGAGTGGTCCCAGCCTCACAGAGCTTAATTCTACTGGAGAAGGCAAAGATCTAAACCAAAAATCAAAATAAAACTGTAATCTGTGGCAGTGAAACATGCCGGCCCTGTGACCCAGCAATTCCACGTCCAGGTATCGACCCAACAACAGAGCTGAGTCCTGCGTCCACCAAAAGACGTGTAGCTTCATTCATAACAGGCACAGATTGGAAACAGCCCCAAAATGGAACGAATGAGCAAGCGTGTTGCAGGCGCAGGATGGAGTATTCCACAGTCCTAAGAACAAGTTATTTTACAGAGCTGCCTGCAAAGTTCTGTCTCATGAGGCCACACGCAGCAGAGTCCCAGCCATGTGGTTGCATTTCCCCGGCGCTCAAGAGCAGCAGAGCTGACCAGGGTGGAGAGAAGTCAGACGGTGCTCCCCTCCAGACCCAGCGGGAAGCACTGCGGGCGTGGAGCTGGAGGGGCCCGGGCACTGGGATGGCAGGACGTGCTCCTTGGCCTGGGCACACATGATGTAGGTGCAGATATGTGAAAGCTCAGCCAGCTGGGCACTTAGAATCAGTGCACTGCCTGCTATATTGCAATAGATGCTGAAGCAGATAGAAGTGATCGGAAACGGTGCTCCCCGAAGGAAGAGCATCGGGCTGAGATGGAGGAAACGGAGCAACGAGCTGCCTCCGGGGTGGTCTGCATGGGTCTCCACGGAGGCGCCCTTTCCCCGGGACCTGCGGCATTTGAAGGTCAGATGGGAGGGCAGTCCAGGCAGAGGTCCCTGCAGTGCAAAGGCCCTGAGGTGGATGAGCTGAGCATGGAGTGTCGTTCAGAATTAATGTATGAGAAGTGGCCTGAGCGAGGTGAAGATGAGGCAGGATTGGTCACTCAGGGCCTGGAGGCTGCTGTGGGGTCTGGGTTCCAGGAACCCTAAGTACCCAGGAACCACTGCAGGGTTTCAGCAGGACCAGGAGCGTGACATGAGCTCACTGCAGTTCGGGAGGCAGTAAGTCCGGCCTCGGGCACAGGGGTGGGAGGTCAAGGGTGCAGCACACAGAGACTCGTGGGGGAGACAGGAGTCTTGGGTGAGGTGGAGGATGGCAGGTTTGGGATGGAGTCCTGACATGAGCTCAGCAGAGCTGGAGGGGACTGCGTGTGGGACGAAGGTACTGGCTGGGCCGCTGGGTGCCACGCACCGTGTTCTGAGACGTGGAAGAGCAGGGAGGGGTGGGGGAGGGGGCAGGAAGCAGTAAACCCACCCTGGACATTTTATTTTGAGGCACCTGCGTTTCAGGGGGTGGAGGGGCTGGAGCATTAGCCTGGAGCTCAGCAGAAGGCGTCAGCCTCAGGGCAGGGTGTTCGCCCTCGGGGACACTGCGCTCACGGGTGATGGGGGGAGGGGTGCGGAGAGGGAGAGAGGCAGGGGGAAGAGGAGGACCGAGGGCAGGGGCGGGGAAGGGTGAGCACGACCATCCCATCCTGACAGCTCACACCTGCGCCATTTAAAGGGGACAGGGCACACCTGTGGCATCGCTCTGGGAAGGTCCTGGGATCTGACTCCCAGTCTGAGGTGTCCCCTCATCACTCGGGGTGTAACCTCCCCACCCCTCCCTCTGCAAATGCCAGGGTGGGTACATCTCTCATTCTCACGTAAAAGAGACTGGCTTCAAAAACTACTCTATTTGCTGCTCACTAACCTCCTGAGAGGTTAACATGCCCATTTGCAGGTGAGGGGACTCTGTTGAGAGGTTGGAATGTGTCCCGTGTCACACAGCCGGGTCTTGTCGTGACCAGGACCTGGGGCGCACACCAGGCCACAGAAGGGAGGCAGCACCTGGGCGCAGTTTGTTCCGTAACAAATGGGAGACGGGAAACGGCCCTCGTGTTGACACAGTTGGCAGAGCAGAGCCCGGGCCTCGGGTTCAGGCCCAGGGGCTCCAGCTGGCAGTATCCCGTCCCCCCGGCTCCGAAGGGCAGGAGCAGCCTTGACCTCGGGCAGAAGCAAAGGCGGGCCTGGGACGAGCTTCCCTAGAGGAGCAGGCCGACCGCCTGAAGACAATGGGCTGAACAACGGGGCCCCGACTGGCTGTCCACCAAGTTGGGCTGTGGGTCACCCGTTCCTTCCTAGGGACAGAGGGTGACTCATCTTGAACCTGCCAGCACGTTACAGATCCCCTTTGGCAGGGGTGCACCCACTTCCTCCTCTGGCCCCGCCGTGTTTACCCAGCTCTGTCCTCCTGACGCCCTGAGTTAAAAGCTCTGGGGGCCTGTTATCGACAGCTGAGTGGCGAGCGGGGTTGTCGATGTGGCGCCCAGGGCGGGATGTAAATTTAATGAGAAATTTCCTAAAACATGCAGAGTGCACGACATCACCCACGTGCACACATGCACACTCACACACACACACGTGCACACACATGCATTATGTGATGTTAGTGATGATGATACACGGTTGGTTCCACTTTTAAATGACACTCTCCATTTTGACTAAACCTACACATCTGCATGACAAGAATTACGGGTGGTTTCTGTGACACGCAATTCACACAAACGTTTTTCTGAGTATTTTGAATTCTAGGGAAATCAAAACAAGAAAGTAGGTGCCTCCAGACTTCCTCTTCTCCCAGAACATGTCACCTCTTTCCCATGTCACTGTGATTCCTCTTCCCCTTTCCTCCAGCGCCCATAGTCCTTTCCTCCCACAGCGCCGCCCTTTCCTGCCCGCGCCCCGAGTTCCAGTTTCCAGGGGCTGCCATAGCAAACGCCACAAACCAGGGGCTTAAACAACCAGATGCCACAGACGGGGCTTAAACGACACAGTAGAGTGGTCTTGCAGCTCCAGAGGCCAGACGTCTAAGATAAGGTGCTGGCAGGGCCCCGCCCTCTCCGAGACTCTGGGCCGACCCTTCCTGCCCCTCCTAGCTCCTGGTGGTGATGGCACCCTGGGTGCTCCTTGTCTCGCGGCTGCGTCACTGTCGCAGGGAGTCCTCCCTTGTGTCTATGTCCAAATTCTCCTCCTCTTCCGAGGGCACCAGTTATCTCTGGCTCAGGGCCCACCTCGATGATCTCGTTTTTGCTCCATCACATCTGTGGAGACCTGTTTCCAAGTGAGGCCCCATTCACAGGTACCAGGGGTGGGGACTTCTACCCGTTGGTGGGATGCAGCTCCACCCACCGCACCCTGCGTCACTTATGTGTAGCTGGTATGATCCAAATCCCAAAGGAAATATGGCTTAAATTTTCCTTAATAATCGACATACTGAAGGTTTTATAACTAAAATTCCCCCCAAGGACTATTAATCACAAAAATCACCTTTTCAGCATAACAAGCCAGTGCCTGGAGGACACCTGCGTTCAGTGCCTGCCGGCAGAGCCCGCACCCGGCTCTTCCTCTTTCTCATTACTTCTTTCCTGGGGACTGAACAGCGGGTTATAATATGTGTCATGCGTGTGCATTCAAGAACAAGTTTTATTCTGGTTTTGCTGTTTTCCATTTATAGCAAAACAAAGAAGAAAACTGAAATATCTGACCAGTGAACCCGGCCCCCAGAGGCGGCCCTTCTCACTTCCCACTCTGGCCCTGCGTCCATTTCTGACACTCCCGGGACCAGGACGTCATGGGATTCAGTGCTTTGTTGGCAGACTGGTGTATTGGTTAAGAGCACAGGCCTTGGGAGCCAAAGAGACGACAGCTGGGCTGTCCCTGACTGTGGTATGTTTAGGGATCCGTTAGTCGGCCACCCCCCGTGGTGGTCATGAAGATGAAATGAGATGACAGGTGGAGAGGGCTCAGTGTGGGGCCTGGAGCCTAATAGATGCTCAGTTAATACTAGCTAGTTACCAAGCAACATTCATGTAATGTGCTACGTGACTTCTGATTGTAATTTTTACAATATTGTCTGTACATGTGATAGAAGAAATTCTGCAATTAAGTGTAAAACCCCGGTTTTTAAAAAAGCATGTGTTTTATTTTTATTTTTTATATTTTTATTTATTTATTTATTTATTTATTTATTTATTTATTTATTTATTTAATCCTCACTAGAGGATATTTTTTCCATTGATTTTTTAGAGAGAGAGGAAGGGGGAGAGAGAGGGAGAGAAACATTGATGTGAGAAGGAGACATGTGTTTCAAATTTTGAGTAGGAACAAGGTTTGGGAGTTTATTAAAGAGTTTCTGAAGATTAGAAAGTTTTGTTTTGTTTTGTTTTATAAGTCCTCAAAAATTGTGCTCCTAGATTTAGGTGAAGATGGTCAACTGTGTGACCTAGGTTCCCGGTTAGAGTCTGGAAAGCACCTAACGTTGCTGTCAGTCTTACCAGCAAGAGACTGCCTTTTGCTCAGGGTGCAGGATTTGGGGGCACACAGACGTGAATTTGTGTGTGACGCTGGGCGATCGCTGAACGTCTCCGAGCCTCAGTTTCTTCACCGTGAAACTGGGGTTGTTAGGAGCTTAGAAGACTGCAGCTTCCATGCTGTGAGTCAGGTTTTCGGAAACAGGCCGTTCCGTATTTCTCGTGGGTGAGCTCACTCTGCCCTGGAACTTCCCTCTCCCCGGAAAGGGGAAGAGGGGACTCGGACTGCTCAGGATGCGGCGCGGTCCCTCCTGGTTTGAAACCGTCCTTCCAGGTTAACGCAGCCCCTCGCAATGAGCGGCCAGTCTTTTGAGGATTTGAGTTCAGTCCGGTCAATTTGTGGTTTCTCCCCGGGCTCCTCGGCATCCTTGGCGGGCTCACGCTCGGTCCAGACATCGGGGAGGAGGGGCGGGTGCTGGAACCGCGCCGGTCCCCGCGGCCGCGGGTTCTCTGTGATGCCCAGGGCAGCCTGGCGCGAAGGCCACGTGCTGTGCAGTGCCGTTTGTCCGCAGGGCCCACGTAGGCAGCCCCGCAGGGAGGAGTGGAAGCAGCGTCGGGGGGCTGGAGGAAGGGCCCGGGGAGCGGCCCTAATGGGCGCGGGGTCGCTTTCCCGGCGGCCGAAATGCTTCGGAATTAGCCGGCGGGGCAGTCCGCGGTGGCGTGAACATACCAAACGCTGGTGCATTAAATACTTTAAAAGGGTGGGTGCTTTGGTGTGTGAATTATATTTCAGTTTTAAATGATTAATGCTCAGGGTTACAGTCGCTGCATTTTACTACGTTGTTAGTTCTCTGGGCACATTTTATCGGACTGTAACTGGAGTCCACATTCTGTGTAAAACGGCAGCTGCGTGCATTCGTGTGGGCTGGTTCCTGGGCTTCCTGGGCTTCCTGGGCCATGCCACTGGTCGGTGGCTGTCCCTCACGTCCTCAGCCCCGCTGTCGTCACTGCGGCCCACAGTCAGCTGCCCCTCAGCTGAGTCCTCCCACTTTCTTTTTCTCTGCCAAGGTTGTTTTAGCCGACATAGGTCCTGTGCCTTCCCATGTACGTTTTAGAGTAAGTGTGTCTATGTCTGCGAAAGGCCGGCTGGGTTTTTATTGAAATTACATTAAATCTATAGTCAGTCTGAGAGGAGCTGGCGTCTTTGCTGTGTTTGGGCTTCCGAAGCGTCGAGAGAAGTCCGGCCGGTAGTCGGGATGTCTGATCCCTGTCCGTGTCCTGTGGTTTTGACAGATTCTGCGCATGTTGTGTCGCGTTCGCACCTAGGTGTTTAGTTTCCTTTCACGCAGTTGTAGATAGCGCTGGCTTCAAGTCCGGTGTCCGCGTGTCCCTTTCTAGTGTCCAGACACGCAGTGAATTTCCCTGCTGCCCGTGACCTCCGCGGTCTTGCGCGTCGCTCCTTGGGTCTAGTTCTGGCTCCTTTACAGCTTCCTCGAGCTCTTCCGTGCAGACCCTGTGTCATCCGCGGGAGGCGCAGCTTCGTTTCCTTTCCGGTCGGCCTGCCTTCGCTTCGCTTCCTCGCCTGGCTGCGTGGCCGCGGCTCCCAGCCCGGCGCTGACCAGGAGTGGGGAGCGGACGCCCTGCCTCACTCCCGCCTTAGCGAGGAGGCAGGTAGGCTCCTCCTGTCCCACGTGAGGTGATGCACAAGCCATTGTTTTTTAAGTTTTTTAAAAAAATATATCTTTATTGATTTCAGAGAGAGGAAAGGAGAGGGAGAGAGAGACGGACAGAAACATCAATGACAAGAGGGTCACTGGGGATCGAGCCCGCAGCCTGGGCATGCGCCCTGACCGGGAATCGAACCTCGGTCTCCTGGATCCTAGGTCGATGCTCAACCGCTGAGCCACGGCCGGCCGGGCACACAAGCCATTCTTCATTGCATCTTGGGCAGCACCGAGTTGTTCCCAAGCCGTGCTGCGTATCAGACTTTCTCAGGAGGCTGATGTTCCCTGGCACATGCCGAGGGAAGTAGAAACAAGTCTTCTTTCTTGGGGAAACCCCCTCAGATCTTTCTGGTTGTTTCAGACACCATCCCTCTGCCCCCCCCCATCCTGAGAAGCAGGAGGGGATGAGCCCATGTGCCTGTTGCTTCCGCTCGCCCTTTGCTCCAGCGGAGGGACCAGAAGGCCCTCCTTCCTCAGAGCCATGGGGGGCTCTCTCATCCCACCTCCTGGTGGCTCCAGGGCAGCCGTCCTCAGAGTGTCCTATGCAGACCCCCGAGGGCTCTGAGACCCTTTCAGAGGGCTCTTGAAGCATGAAACTATTTTAGTAACACTAAGGCATTATTTACCTTTTGAAGAGGTATTGACATTTTCACTGATGCTGCAAAAATAGCGTTGGGTGGAACCAAACACTACTAGTCTTCACCACCATCCATTCACTAAAAAAAAGTCAAGTTAATGAAAGAATGTCCTTGATGAAGCAATGAAATGATTAATGCTATTAAATCTCAGCTCTTGAGCAAACACGTTTTTCAGTTTTATGTGGCAGGACAGGAAATGTGTATAAATTTTAAGTAGACTCCCCTGCACTTATTCAGTGAGTATTTGTTGACCCCAGTGCCCCTCTCGGGAGGGCTCTGAACTGGTCTCTTTTTCACCGAGCACCACTTTTTCTCGAGAGGATGATTGACAGACCAAGTACGGCTACTCAGACGCGGGCATTTGGAAGACGTTTCCTGAAAAATGAAGCAAGTGAGCCCATCACTTCAAGAAAAACAATTGAGAGCATTCGTTGCCAATGATAAAATTTGGACTTTCAAGTGAAAATTAGAATTTAGAAATCCTGTATCCCCTACTGTGAGCTTACTTCCCAGTACTTAAGGCACTGCCGATGGGATGGGCAGTGATCTTAACAAGTGTCATTTTTTAGTGTTGAGTAATGAAATGTGTCAACATTTGGAAGATCTGAATAACTTAGTGAACTAATATTTTCCAAATCACTAATGTGTGATGTTACAAATGCACACATGAGAAAAAGATCTATTCGAAGTGCAAGATGGATTAATTTTAATATGTCAGAGAATGAAAAATCATTGACATGGTTTCAGATTCCATATTATAACTAAACTTTAAGTTTTGTAGTATCAAAGAATGCCACAATAATCGGAGATGGTTATTAACAAATTCTCGCCTTTTTAAACTATATATGTATGTGAAGCTAGATTTTACTCATATATTTCAGCCAAAACAATGGATTGAAGCAGAGTAAATGCAAAATCAGATACAAAAATCCAACTGTCTTTTATTAAACTAGGCATTGATGAGATTCACACACACAAAAATGTGAAAAAAGTCACTTTTTATTTGGGCAATAAAATTATTTTTATAAAAATATATTATTAACGTTAACATGTAATAGGTTTACCATTGCTATTTTTAAATGAATTAATAATCATTTTTAAAACTCCTCAATTTGAATGTATAAATATGATGACTATTGGTAGATAGAGCCGACATAAACAAGCAAAAACTCTTCAGGGTTTGCACTGATTTTTAATAACCCCCAAAGGGGTCCTGAGACCAAAAAGTTTGAGAGCCTGCTGGTTGTTCCGTGGAGCTTTCTCAGTTCCGCTAAAGGGAAGCTTTGGGTATTTTTCAAATTCTTCTCTCTCCAGAAGCCCAGCTTTCACGGCTGTTGTCTCCTGTGACTTAACAAATCTTGTTTACCCCACAAAGCTGAACAGAATTTTCTTGTTTTAGGCAGCATCTGTCTTCCCCCAAAGCAGTAAATGCCCCTGATTCCATCTGTGGGGAACCACAAGGCAAAATGACTTGCGAGGAACTCAGAATCCATACCGGTGACCGTCCTGAGGCCACGCCTCACCTTGCACGGGCCCTCGGTGGGATTTGCGTCGCCGGCAAGCAGCAGAGCTCCTGGTAGAGAGGAGGACTCGGCGCTCGCGGTTCCACCTCTTCAGCCTCTTTCCCCAAACAAGATGCAGATCTGAATCCAACCCAGCGACGCGGTATCGGGGGTTTCCTAGCGCACAGAGTGGCCTTTCCTAAATCGCTGCTCAGGAAGGACCGATGAGTGACGTGCTCAGGGTACTTAGCTAGGGAGGTAGCCGGGAACCAAACACCGATAGGACACCACGCTATTTTCTATGCCCCAGAACAGTGGTTCTCAGCCTGGATTCTGCATTGGAAACATCTAGGGAGCTTTAAAAAGGTACCAACACCTGGGCTCCACTCCGAGAGGTTTTGATTTAAACGGTCTCAGCTGTTCTCTGAGCATCGGCATTCTGTAGAATCCTCCCTGGGTTTTAAGGGGCAGCCAAGGTGGGGAACCATGGGCTCAAACATCAGAATTTTAGGTAGACTCCCCTGCATTTAGCCAGTGAGTATTTATTGAGCAGCTACTATGTTCCAGGGGCTCACCAAGGGCTGGGGATACAGCAGGAGCAAAACAGGGTGTCTGCTCCTAAGGCTGGTGTTCTCTGGAGGACAGCCGGGGTCTATATATAGAAACAATAAACACGTAATTTCTCGTTTGTGATGAGAAGGACCTGTCATAGACAGATGTCAAAGTAGAAAACTGGTTGAATTGGAGGGTTCTATTGTTCGTGGTAGGGGAGAGTGAAATTACTGAACTTGAGGCTGAAAAGATCATTTAGGTCCAGATCATGGAGACAGTAAATGCCCATCAAATAGTAAGCGAGCCCCTGGCCTCTTCATGGAGATAATAGAGATTAGGAAAATATTAATGCAATTTCAAGGTGATAATTAAGCTTATTAGGAAAGCAGTAATAAAATCTTAATTAAAACAGGTCAAAACTATAGTTCTAATTTAATAACAAGCGGGATGAATCGGCTCATCCTCAGAAGTTGCACACTCGGGGGAGCCTTTGAACTGGATGGGTCATTACCGCCAATAAGAACAGGTCCCTTTGAAATCACGAGACATTAAAATAAGGTGTAAAAGCAGCCTCGGTGCGAGAGGCAGGGCGGCAGGGAGGGAGGGAGGCGTGGCCGCCGGGCCTGGGCAGCGGAGTGGGGGCTGAGGCTCCCGCACTGCCACTCACCTGCCGTGATCCACCACGGGCGTCGCTACATCCCCACGGGCCCTTTATTTCTAAAGCGTGAGTGCTGACTGCCTCACGCGCGTGTGTTGCTGTTTCATTTTATTGGCATATAAGCCCGAGAGCTTTAAGGGAAGGAGCGTGCGTTAATCCTACTGAAAGTCAGACACTGCTCCCGCGGGCGGTGCGTGACCATGTCCCGTGGCAGTGGTTTGGGTGGGAAGGTGAGGGTGACCGTGCTCCCCAGGCCTGCGTTGGTCCTGGCTGGCAGGGCTCTGCCCCTCCTCACACCCAGCCCTCGAGGGGGCTGGAGGGAGGGGCTTGTTCTCTGGTTTTCAGGGAAGGAGAGAGGCTGGAGGATGCTGGGGTGGAGTGTGAGGGGGCGTGGGGTGAGCTTCCAGGTGTCTGGCTTTCTCACCTGCTAAAAATCCGTATGTTCATGTCCAGCGGACAAATGGCCTACTTCTTCCAGGTCTCAACCACAAACTGCTGTTCTTAAGAATTCATGCTGCCCGGCCTGTGGCTCGGCGGTTGAGCGTCGACCTGGGATCCAGGCGGTCGGGGTCTGGTTCCCAGTCAGGGCACAGGCCCGGGTTGCGGGCTCGATCAGTGACTCTCTCATCATTGATGTTTCTCTCTCCCTCTCCCTCTCCTTTCCTCTCTCTGAAATCAATGAAGATATATTAAAAAATTCATGTTCTTCAAACTCACAGTGTTGTAATAATAAGAGAAAATGAATATTGTTTCCTTGCGTTTGTAACAGAATAAAACTAAGTAAATTTTATTTACTTAACAGGATACATTTTAATAAGTAAATTTACCTAAATGCCATGTAAGGGATTTTACTGTGATGCAGGAGCAATTCCTTGTGTTCTGTTTGAACACCATGCAGTTCTGCTGAGGAGGCTCATCTGTGCAGGATGTGTTGAAAACAAGGCAGATTACCGCCTAATGTTGATAAGACAGATTCCATTTCACTTATGCTGGTTTATTATGTTTGGTTTGGTAATCAGTACAGTCAACCCACTTTTTCTGACATAAATGGTGTATCATTAATTGAGTTCTCACCAGAACATGACTGGATTCAGACTAGAATGCAGCCGGAGGTCATAGTTCATATACATGGTCTGCTGGGCTGCACAGGCCACACAGAACGGTTCACAGGTCCCCAGACCTCTGTATACCATGGTTGAAGGAGGAAATTCCGCCTGCTCTCCACTTAACAACATTCTCCTAAACAAGAAGTCACACAGAGACATCAAGTAGGCTCATAACTTCCCTGGAAGCTTCCACAGATTGCCACTGATGGCTCAAATTTTATATTATAATTCCTATTTCTTATACCACCCATAGTAGTAAAGCAATAATTTTGGTCATAGTCCATCTTTCTCTGTACAATAAGGGATTAGCTAATTTATGTTCTGAAGAAGCAATAGGTCACGCACGAGTGATACCAACTTATTAAAAAATTGAAATTATTCTCTTGGCTTTATTTAATTCCAAGCATTTTATGATGAAAACTTTGATGAGTGGTTTTATATGTCAACTCGAATGTGTTTTTTGGATGAAATTAGCATTTAAATGGAGAAACCTTGAGTAAAGCAGATTGCTCTCCATACTGTGGGTGGGCCTCATTCCATCAGTTGAAGGCTTGAATAGAACAGAGACTAGCCCCTGGGAGCAGGAGGACATTCTTTAGAAGACGGCCTTCAGGCCTCATCTGCACCATCACCTCTCCTGGATTCCCAGCTTATCGGCCTTGGACTAGAACCTGGGGTGCTGGGTGCTTTCAGAAAGCAGGAAGGTGTCCCTTCAGTCACAGTGAGGAGGCCTGGATTCCCAGTGTTGTGTCAGCTCCGATACCCACTGTGTGTCTTGGGTGGCCCAACCACCTTTCTTGGGTTATCATCTGTGGGGTGGGTGAATGGCTCCACCTGCCACCTGGGAGGTGAGCTGTGAGCATTTACTAGGCAAAGCTTGTAAAGCGCTTTGAAGACAAGAGGAGTTGTCCCCACGCTGTTTTATTGCCATATCCTACCCTGGATTATATTCTTCCTAAAAGATCTCCCCAGGGATGGATGCCCCCTTTGTGTTTTAGTGGCTGATTTCTGTGGTAGGTTTTATATCTCAATAAAAAGACTATATAATGGTTGAAATTGTTTGGGATTTTTTTTAGACATCAAAGGCATACTTTCTAAAACCTCTAAACCAGTTTCTTTTGGCTCCTCATAGCCTGTTAATGTCGATAAGCAGGGTCAAAGTCATAAGGAAGGAAAGAGCAATAGCAGGTCAAGGTATCTTTTCTGTAGGCCAGGACACCACCCCAAGTTCAGGGATGCTACAGCCTGACCCACAGAGTCTCCGGACCAATGGAAGGTGAGGGGGCTGGCTCCTCGCTCTACAGCAGGAGATGATCCCTGACTCCAGGTGATGGGTCTCCGATCAGCGATGTTTGGCCCTTTCGTTTTCTCTTGTTCCAGGACCTGAGGCGTAGCTGAGATGCATAAAGAGCAGAGATCCAAGACCTTTAAACACTTATGCCAACATTTCTCATTTTTCCAAATCCAGTTTACAATTTGGAAATACAATTTGGAAATGTATGTATTTGGCAACCTTTGCTTCTCAGATGCATATTAATCCTTGCGTTTTCTTTCAAAGGGTGCCAAGAAAAGAAGAGGGAACTAAACAAATGCTCCTCTGTGTGATGAGGAAGATGGGTGGGGTACGAAAACATTTGCCAAACCAGCCCCAGATTCCCACATTCCAGGGGCCAGACTCAGTGAAACTCTGGATCAGGCCCGTGGGGCCTCTCTAATCTTGAGCGTCTGCCAGAGCCCGACCTGCAGCTCAGACTCCTCATGACCGGCCTACTGTTCTCTTCCCAACACCACGAGTTCAAATTATTTGTATTCCTCACATTGGAAAATCTCTCACAAGAAAGACTTACTAGGGTCAGCAAACAAATATTCATGAAAACATTAATTATGACATCACACCCCTGGACGTTGACTTGGCTTCACGTGAGGATAGGACGTCATCTGAGAGGATCTGCTCCTCAGCTGAATTATTTCAAAATGATGCTAATGACACATCACCAATGTGTCACCAAAGGCTGGTTCCATTTAAAGTGAAACTGCAGCAGGTATGTCAGATTTCTACATGGCACAGAATCAAAACAGGAAGTTCCCCTGATAGATGACAGACTCTGGATTTGGGAATCTCTCCGCTGGCCACAATGATGACCTAAAACCAGAGATGAAATCACCAGGGTAACTAGGAAAGTCTGCTTTGAGGTCAGAGAATCCACCACGCAGACATAAAACGGGGGTGACCTACTTAAATTGAAATTCCTCAGGTGAAGAGACTCGGTTGGCTTGCAACTCCCTTCAGGTCCGTGTGACCCAAGCTAATGTTTTACCGATTACATTGCAGGGTTGACCGTGTTCGGACGAGCAGATGCAATGATATAATCCATTCACTCGCCTTTTCATTCCCCGGTCGGTGGTGTATGGGGAGCCGTGGGGCTAGGGAATCAGTAAGGGCCCGTCCAGGCAGCGGGTCTTCCTCAGTTGAAGTCAGTAGTGCTGCTGTAGGAATCCGGGATCTGTAGTCCAGATCTTCACTTTTTTTTGGATCTTAATAGAAAAAAACTCAGATTTTCCAAGCACTCTGAAAAAGAAGGGTAGGTCTGTCTAGCCAGCAGGCCTCATGCTCAATGCTGTGTTGGACGCATTGTTTGGGTCTTCGGAGAGGGACGTGGACTGAATGTGGAGGTTCAGGCTTTGTCCGTGGACATGAGTAAAATCAGCTGGGAGTGTACACAGAGGAGAAAGTTAACTCTTATGCCTGCTTTATTTGGGGCTATGTTTTTTTTTAAATTTAATTTCTCTGCTTTTTAGCTACACTTCTTTGCATTATGTACTTTTTTAGTTGTTGCTCTAAGGACTCATTCACATTCATAAACTTCCAGTCTGCTTAGAGTAAGTATTGTACCATTTCATGTAAAATGTACGAACTTGACGGTCATATAGGCCCCTTTGCCCCCCCATCCCTTACGCTGTGGTTCCCGTACATACTGTCACCTGCATGCTTCATAAATGTCAAAGTACAAGGACGTCATTTTTTGCTTTAATTGTCTTTATATGCCCACATATTTACTGTTCCCAGGTTCTTCACTCTTTTTCTGGAGGTTCAGTTTGCATCAAGTTTCCCTCCCCATCAGTCTGAAGGACTCTTAAAACATACTTTGCACTGCAGATCTGTTGGCAGGAAGTTATCTTAGTTTTCATTTACCTGAAAATTCTGTGTTTTGCCTTCATTCTTTTTTATTGAGCGTATTGGGGCGACACTAGTTTATAAGATCATATAGGTTTCAAGTGTACATTTCTGTGGCCCACGATGCACTGCAGCCTGTATATCCCCTTCTCAGCTAAACCGGCAGCACTCAGGCAACCAGCGTCCTCGCTGAGACCCCCGCCTCCCGAGCTGCTCCCCCAGAATCCACGTTCTGCACGGCCATGAAAGTGGGCTGTACAAATGTAGACTCTGTTAGGTCAGTTCTCAGCTTAAAACTCCTCCATGGCCCCCCGTTTACCTGTAGATTAGAAGAACATCCTCATTCCTCAGCGCAGCGTGTGGGATCCTGTCAGGCTCAAATCTGGACATTCTGCCCCCTCCTTTGTCACCGCCCCTTTCCCACCCGCTGCCACCCGGGCCCCGAGGATGGCAGGTCTTGCTCGTTCGTGAACATCGCCTGTACTTTCACCCCTCTGTGCACCTGCAGCGAACCTCATCTCACCAGCGGTATTTTTCTCTTTAGACCTTCGAAATTGTATTTTATAATTATATGATAGACTTACTGTATTATGGCCATTATATTATGTCTACTATGTTGACATAGTAGAGATCTGTATTTTCTTTGTTTATCATTATTATGAATATTGTTATGTGCCTTCCACACCGAAATGTAGGCATCCTGAGGTCAGGGACTTGCTTGGGGTCACAGTGGTATCTCAACCGTTCAGAATAGTGCCCGGTCCACGGTGGCCACTTCAGTACGTTCTGGTTGGGTGGACATTGTTGTTGTTGGCTGTAGTTTCCTCTCACCCGCTGCCCGACCTGGCCTGGCAAAGCTCGCTGAGAACCCCGCTCAGCGGCTGTCTTCCCTTGGGGACCCCCTCTCCCCGCCCCTCACTTATAAAGTTATTCGGTCTTCTTCACTTTCCCATGGAGCCCATCTCCCTGATGCCTCTGCCCGTCTCTGTCTCGCTAGCGTCGTGTACGCAGTGCGTGGGGAGCAGCGTTGCCCGTGGACTGACTGTCATCTCGCCCGCGGCACGTGCTCCCTTCTTGGCTGTCTCCCGCGTGGCTCTCCGGGCCTGGCTCCCCTTCGGGAGAAAAGCCCTTTTGTTTTGATCAAGCCCATAAATAAGGCCCGAGGCAGGCCTGATTATACCAAATTCTGGATTCATCACACTTATAATTAAGCCTGACGTTTTAGCACCTTGGGAAAACTGATAATCGTTCATTAATTGTCCTAACAGTCTTCAACACGAATTAGGAAATTACAGGAAAAGCTGCTCGTTGGTTTTTGGGCCCCAGATCAAAGCCTTCTTTTGGATTAACTGTTTTCCAATGTTTGCCTCAGGAGTCAAACTCCAGGCTTTCTTTTCCTATTGAATCTGTGATCAGATCTTCATTGGTGACTCTGAGATTAAGGACTCGTTCAGTGGACAGTCGCGGCATTTGGAGAACAAGCTGTTTTCAGCCCAAATGTACCCAGAACCGGAGGAACACAGTGAGGGGCAAGTGCGCCCACGGCACAGGTGGCTGTGGAATAACATCCCCACGCTCGCCGTCGGGGAAAATACTCGTAAGTGCTGAGATTGTGTTGAAAACCTACAAGCCTATAGTCACATGAAAGAAGGTGAGAGCCAGCCTGTCTGTGGTCTCTTCTGAAATCTCCTTTTAAGAAAGGAAAACAAAGGGCTGGAGGGAACTTCAAAACTAAAGAACGCGCTGGCCAGCGTGCTCAGGGGTTACAGCGTCGGCTCTCACTCCTGAGGATCACGGGATCGATTCCCAGTCAAGGGCACACACCTGGGTTGCAGGTTCGAGCCCCAGCCCCAGTTGGAGTGTTTGCCAGAGGCTACCAATCGATGTGTCTCTCTCACATCGATGTTTTTTTTCTCTCTCTCTCTCCCCCCTTCCTCCCTTCCACTCTCTCTCTAAAAACCAATGGTAAAAATATCCTCAGTGAAGATTAAAAAAAAAAACAGAAGAAGGAACATTTTTCCCCCTGCTAATCTATTTTCTACTTCTTGGTCAGCCCCAGAAACCCGGGGTGCTGTTTGCTCACTGCCCACAAGATGGTAGATAAACATTCCCAAGAGAACAAATGTGCGGTCACCTCCCCAGCCTCTCCGGTAATATGAGAGTTTTTAAAAAATGCATGCGTGTGCTTGTGTGTGACAAGGCACAGAGGCATCGTGAGCTCGCTCTGAAAGGAAATCCCGAGGTCATGGGAGCAATGGCAGCCTTCAGCTCGGACACTCAGGCCGCCGCCCGGCTATGACACGGCCGTGCCTATGTGGCCAGTTCAGTCCCAGCTGTTGTATCAGTTGCCATCGGCCCACGGTCTGCCCCCGAGCCCTGTGGCCCCCGGGGGGCGGCCTCGCATCTGGCGCTGCGATTTGCACTCCCTCAGTAGTTCCCGGGCCTCTATTTCAACAGGCCCTCTCTCTTCATTTTATTACAAATTCTTGAGTCCGGGGATCATGTCTGATATTTCTCCCAATCCTCATTAATGTCTAGTCCAGAAGCCTGTCCTGGCAAATGCTCCGAAAAAGTTGTTGATCAATTCAAAGTGGGTTTTCAGTTTATTTTTAGAGCAAAGGAAATATCCACTTTTGTGTTTGGAAAATAAGATGGATTTTGTGTGTGTTTTTAAAAGTGGAACTGGGGTGATATCCTAAGGGCTGCGTATGTTCCCACATCAGCACTTGTACTAGGAGACAAATCGCAGAGACTATGGAAAACTGACAAATTTCCACTATTTAAAACTCGTTTCCACCATAATCAACGGAAAGAAGCAGCTGTCCGTCTTCGAGGGGAGGCTTTGTGCTTCTCCCCCCCCCCCCCCCCGCCGTCTCCCCCTCCTGGCCCTGAGTCAGGCCCGGCCACACTTCCAGTTACCCGCTGGCGCAGGAGCCAGGCAGCTGCTCAGAGACGTCCACGCGACGGCAAGTGGCGCTGATGGAGGCAGCAGCAGTGACCCTGGGGACATCCGCAGGGGCCCTGGGGCCATTCCTGCTGTAGAGACTCGCCCCGGCCAGCTCCCGGAGCTCGTCCCAGGTCCCCAGCGGCGCGGCCGCCCCGTCCTCAGCGTCCAGGTTTTCCAGAGGATTCTTCTGGGTGGGCGAGCAGCCAGGCAGCTGCCGGCTGTGGGAACAGGCGGAGGCTGGCCCTGGAAACGCCGCTCGCGGCTTCGGGGATGAGTTTCCCACAGAAAACGCTGGGTCGGGAGCAGGGAGCCGAGCTCGGCAAAGGCCGGTGGAGGGGTTTCAGAGGGGCCTGGCTCCCGGGACGCCTGTCTACAGGATGTTATGACGTTTTCGCATGTGCTCAAGCTAGCAGCAGCCACAGCAAAGCCAAGCCGTTCACGCTGAAACGTGAGGGGGCAAACTCGCATTGTCCTCAACACGGAGGGGAATGTGTAAAATATGGTAAAACTGTTGTGTTTTGGGTTATAAAATATGATGTGAAAGACTAATAAAGACATTTTTGGAGGAATAAACATAATTGCCTGAAATGACACAAACGGGGCACAAAACCTATTTTTATTTTTGTCTTTTCTCCAAATTATTTTTTAAAAACCCCTTTAAAACAAATATCTTAGATTTGCTTCTTACGGGTAGAATTTTAACCAATGGGAAATACTGATACCAACGGTCATTAGACTTAACTCCACTTCCCTGAAATGCTGGCTGAGGTCATGGTTTCTGCTCGGATACGAGGTCTCAGTTAGAGGGCACCTATTTCGTAGAAAAATCTGATTTGGTGATTTGTGTTCACATAATCGACTTCCTTTTTGTGATTGGACCCAAAAGCTCATTCTGATCGTTTCAGATCAGGCTGGAGCCAAAACAAAGAATGATTTAACTTCCTTTCCCATGCGTAGACCTTTGCGTTAAGCGGAGCTTGGTAAACGAAATGACTGCCCATCGACAGCGTGGTGTGTGAGGTACTTCAACGCATGAAGCAGTTTTAAAGCGATAGTGTTAAATGCACCGAACAATTGTTTTTCAGCCTGGCCCCTCTTAGAAAATATATTCTAAGTTCAAAGGAGAGCTGTGCTTTCTGTATCTTAAGGACTCTGTGTGGGGGGCTCGTGAGGGCAGAGGTGGTGTTGGTTGCTTGCCCACCGCCTACCCCATGGGAGATCTGGGTAGATGTGGGCTGAATTAATGTTGCCCACAGGACGGGAGAGATGCCAAGCTGTGCCATCCTTTCATGGCAGGAGAGCAGATGAGTCCTTAGGCTCAGGTTGAAGAGAGGATGGGATTCAGCAAGATTTAAATCAAAATTACTGAGGCCCTTAGAAGGCAGGGCCGGTGGGAAGGTCGGGAAAGCGGACAGGGGCCTGCATAGGACTGTCTGGCCCCGGCTGAGCTCACTGGTTCCGTTGGTGTCGCAGGCCACTCGAGAGTCCCAGGAGTGGAAAGTGAAACAAACAGGGCGGCGGGGCCTCGGCGGGGAGAGGGGGGGGAATAGTCGCAGGGACAGAAGCAGAGGGTCGGGGAAGTTAGCCCTTGTGTCTGTGGCCTCTGCCCTGGAAAGCGACGGGCTAATGTTAGGGACACTTCGGATGCTCCTGGGGCGCTGTTTGCTCCCCCTCGATCCCGCTGACCGTCCAGACCCGCTCCCGCCTCGTGGGTAAGGCAGGTGGACGGCGCAGGGCGCGGCGCTCGGGTGACACAGGATTGCTCTGTGTTTGTATAGACGGAGGTGTGCTTATCTTTAAAAACCAGTTCTGTTTCTCTATTTATATGACACAGATGTTATATATATGAGATACGTAATACATACACACATGAGATGATCTCTGTGTGTATATATATATATACAGAGAGAGAGAGAGAACTTGTTTTTAAAAAATATATCTTTATTGATTTCAGAGAGAGGAAGGGAGAGGGAGAGAGAGAGAAACATCAATGATGAGAGAGTCACTGACCGGCTGCCTCATGCACGCCCCCCACTGGGGATCGAGCCCGCAACCCGGGCCTGCGCCCTGACCGGGAATCGAACCCCGATCTCCTGGATCCTAGGTCGACGCTCAAGTTTTTACATTATAACTATTTGGTGCATAACTTCTGTTTTCCTTCAGGCATATTTCTAATCGCTACTATTTGATCTGTGCCTGTTACGATATTCTAACATCTTAATAATTTAATATCAAACAATACCTGTTTTAATTCTGCTAAATACAAATCAAACTATGCTATTCATCACGGCGGAGCAGGCACTGACTAGGTCTTTGCAGCGCTATCGGATTTCGAGAAATGCAGGTTCCACACTAATGTGTGGAAAGGCATCTTTGATGGAGAGATATAGGTATAAACACACACATGGTCACAGTCACTGGAAGCAGGAAAGGTGATTATTGGATGTCTCTGTGTTTATGTGTAAAAAGCTGACGTCAGAGTCCTGGAGGTCCCTTCGTCTTATTACCTGTTTTTGTGGAGAATGGGACCAGCATCTCCCGATGGAAACCGGCTCGGTGCCTGTCCCGTCTGTATCAAGCGTCTGGACTCATCTTTATGAGCAGCATTTCCCCACCGCACTTCCTGTGAGTGGAAATGAAAACACGCAGAAATTGTGTCACCATGCTGGCGACACTCCTTGCGAAAGCCGAGGGGTATCGAGAGCTGGAACTGGAGGTGATGGGCTTATTAGTAACGGGGAGAGGTGTTTGGGTGCCACTCCCTGATCGGGGGCCTGCTAACCTCGAGGCGTGCGTCACTCAGACTGCGGCACAGGGCCCCCCCAGGCCCCTGTCGCCTCAGGAATGCCTGAGCTGGCCGGCTGGTCTCCTGACACAGCCGGAGTGTTGAGCTGTCTGTGAGCCGGTTGCTGAGATACGTTTCTGGAATATGCTGAAAGGGATCTCCTCTCCAGCTCAAGAAGCCAAGGGAACTGTGTAATTTGTCAGCTGAAGAGGGGGAGTCTCTAGTCTGATTTTAGGTTGTTTCTGAGACGAGCTTACTCCCTGAGGTGGCCTCGCAGCCGCCGTGTGTGCTTTAAAGACTCAGGATGTGTCGGGAGGAAACAGGTCTTGGGGCGTAGGCCACATGGAGTGTCACCTGGGGGTGCACCGTATTCCTCACAGTTTTGTCAGGACCGCATCTTCCCAGCTGCAGAGCCTAGAGCCGGCACTTCCACCCAACACGGGCTCCCGCTCTCAGCACCGTGCCTCAGTTGTACCAGGAGAGTGTTTAAAATGAGGCTCTTGTCCTGGCCAGCATGGCTCAGTGGTTAAACCACCGGCCCGTGCACCGAAGGGTCAAGAGTTTGGTTCCCGGTCGCTGGCACATATCTGGGTTGCAGGTCCCATCCCCAGCCCTGGTCAGGGCACGTGCGGGAGGCAACCAGTCGATGCTTCTCTCACACTGATGTTCCTCTCTCTCTCTCTCTCTCTCCCTCTCTCTTTCTCTCTCTCCCCCCCCTTCCTTCCACTCTAAAAAAATCAATGGAAAAAATATCCTCGAGGGAGGATTAACAAAACAAAAAAATGAGCTTCTCGCTGTCATTGTGACATACTCCTGCAGGTCTGTCTAACAGGAAGAAAGTTAACTTTTCCTAAAGATGATCTGATTGATTGATTATTGTCGTAACCCAGCGTGTTTGGAGTTAGCGCCTTCCTAAATGCCTGTCCTTGATGCTATTGGAAATGCCCAGGGCTCGGACCCCCGCACTGAGGGTCCCATGGAGCAGGAAAGGCCAATGCTGTCGGCTGGGCCGCCAGAGCCACTAAATTAAGTCCCAGCAGAGGTTAGGGCCGACCTAGTCTGGTCAGAACGTTTACATCAACATTCTTGAGCCAGGGAAGGGAAGCCAGCAGGTGACGGAGGGCGTGGGGCTCGGCTCCGTCAGTTGACCAGCTGTGGTTTGGGGCACCACTGTCTGTATTTAAATCCTGGCTTCATTTTCTGGGGCTGTGGTTCTCATGCTGGATGATTGGGGACACCAAATCGCCTGGAGGTCCCATTAAAACAAGGATCATCAGGCCTCCATCCTGGAGTTTCTGACTCTGGAGGCCCAGGCGGGCCCCAGTGGTTTGCGTTTCCAGTGAGGCCCCCGGAGCTGCCGATGGCGCCAGCGCAGTGACCACACTCGGAGAACCGACTGAGGGCGGCTGACTCAACCCTTCTGTTCCTGAGTTTTCTTCTCTGCCACTTGAGAATGAGGATAATACCCACCTCACAGAGCACGTCTGAGGTTAAGTGAAGCGCACAGGGAAGGCCTTAGACGCCTACCCAGCGTATTGTGTGGACTGAGCGATAGCCGCTGTCAGTGATGATAACAGTGATTGAAGATCCTGTCCCCAAGGCTGTCTTATGTTTATAGACATAAGCTACTCCCCATTGGAGAAGCCCCTGTCGAACATACCGTTAAATAACACTGTCCAGGCCCGGCTGGGCGTGGCTCAGCGGTTGAGCGTCGACCTGGATCCAGGCGATCGGGGTTCGATGCCCGGTCAGGGCACATGCCCGGGTTGCAGGCTCGATCCCCAATGACTCTCTCATCGTTGATGTTTCTGTCTGCCTGTCTCTCACTTTCCTTTCCTTTCTCTGAAATCAATAAAGATATATTTAAAAAAAGAAATAATAACACTATCCAACACCACTGGGTACGTGGGCTCAGGAAAAACCACTGTGCCTTTTGGTTTTTTAATAATAGCACTTTGCGATTGTAAAACCTCTTTGGGGACCAGAGGCCCTTTGAAGGCTGCGGAAGCACACTTGGGTTTGTGCCAGCCTCCTCCCACAGGTGTGAACATGACCTTGTGCTCACACAGTAGCTCTGCTTTGGATGCCCAGGTGAAGTCAGAGGGGCAGTGGGCCCTGCAAGCAGCAACCAGCTGTGCCTTTTCCTAACGATTTCCACTTTCTCTGATGACTTACCGCAAAATGGGGCAGGATAACAAAGAATCCTGCTCTGGGAGCAGCCACGGTATCTCAGGGCCAGCTCAGGGCCCTTTGGACAGCTGCCAGGACACTGAGCAAGACACTGACCCTCTCTGAGGCTCAGATTCTCTCACTGCATGAAAGAAACATGGCAGATAATTTCTAATCCCCAATTATCTTAGGAGATAAACACATTGCTCGGTCTTAACAACAGGCCTTTCTGAGCCAGTCTCTGTGATAAGTGCCTCTCACATCACTGCTAAATCATCATGAGCCCTTTGCCTGTTATTGAACTCGTGTGAATTCAGATTCCACAAACTCAAAGTGCTCTCCTTTCCAGATCCCGTAATGTGTTAACGCTGGTGCTTTGCCATTTCTGCCTGAAGCGCCTGGAACATCTCATGTTCATTCTCACCTGGAGCATAAACATATTGTGTTTCCTCTCCGGGCCTTTGCACATGCTTTTCCCCTTGCCAGGAACACTTTCCTTCCTTCTTTGCCTCCTTTCTAGCACCCCTGCCCTCCCCTGGACTCCTTCCCTCCCCTGGCTCCTCTCCCCTCCCTCGGCACCCCTGTCTGGACCTCCCAGCCTGGCTCCATGCTGTCCTCCAGGTCACAGCCTAGGTTCACTTCCCCTGGGAAGCCAGGCTTGGGCTAGCACTCCCCACCTTGCAGCCCCGCAGCCCTCACCGCCTCCATTGCATCCCAGACATACTGACTTGGGAATATGACCCACAGGCGCTTGCGTCTTGATTCTCTTACTTATAACTGTGGCCTTGAGCAAGTTTCTTCGCTGACCCCCAAATTCTTACTCCACAGAATACGGAAAGTCAGTAGCTACCTTGTTGGGTTATGACAAGGGTTGAAGAGAAAGTGCACAGCATGTGGCCCGGAGGTGGTGAGTGGTGGCTGCTCTCGCGACCAATCCATCGTCATTGCTAGACAGTCTTTCTCAGATGTCAGCCGTCTGAAGTAACTTGTGAAGAGTCACGGACAGTAGCCAGGTTATGGGTGAAGCCTGGATATGATGTTGATCAGACGGGGTTCATGGGCTGTCTCAGCCCTGCCCTGCTCCAGAATCCCCTGGGGCGTTAAGTCCGGCCCTTTCCCCCAGTCCCCGGAGTCAGGCAGCGGACCCGGGAGGAGACCTCGCCTTTGGTATCTCCCAAGGCACCCAGACAATTCCAGCGAGCAAGGAGGTGGGAGCCACTGCCCGGGGAGGCCCGCGGCAGGGGGAGCAGAGGCCGTGGCTTGGTGGAAGCCTCATTGGCATCTTGGAAAGTGCACCTTCTGCCCTTTATTCAGAAGTGGGTCTCGGGGGCACTTCCAGAGAAGTTGGGATGGAGGGGTGAGAACAGACCACAATCTTGACATACACTCCTGCACCCTACACAACTGGACCTCCAGTAAAATATGGGAAACGTTAAGGTGGTCTGCACTTTTTAAGTCACAACACTTTCCTGGTGGCCATCTCAGCCCTAAGAGTGGCGAATGTGAGGTCGAATACACCGATGGAGAGAAATTAGCCACAAATCGCATCCTGATGCAGCGGAAAGAGCTGAGTGACTGGCTGAGGTTAGATTACAGCTCCTGCTCCGTGTTGCCAAGTGAGCCCCGTACAGGGCCTTTGGGTTTGGGGTGACTGGTGCTGATCCGCTGTTTCTGAGCATCATTCCCCAGCAGGTCCAGCTACTTGGTAAGCATGGCTCTGGTTCTTTTTTTCTTTTCTTTTTTAAAAAAATATGTCTTCATTGATTTCAGAGAGAACAAGGGAGAGAGAGAGAGACATCAATGATGAGAGTCATTGATCAGTCGCCTTCTGCACCCCCCTCCGGGGATCGAGCCCCCAATTCGGGCACGCGCCCCGACCTGGACGTGAACCATGACCTCCTGGTTTGCAGACCGATGCTCAGCCGCTGAGCCACGCCGGCGGGCACAGCTCCAGCTGTTAACGATGAAGCCAGGCTCTCAAACCGAGTGGCGAGCCTGTGTCTTCCCGTTGGATGTGGCGTCTTACTGATGCATCAAATTGGCTAGATGTGTTTCATTGGTGCCCGGCCCGGCGAGGCTCAGCGGTTGAGCGTCAACCTGGGATCCAGGCGATCAGGGTTCGATTCCCGGTCAGGGCACATGCCCGGTTGTGGGCTTGATCAGTGACTCTCTCATCATTGATGTTTCTATCTCTCTCTCTCCCCCTCCTTTCCTCTCTCTGAAATCAATAAAGATATATTAAAAAAAAAAAAAAAAAGATGTTTCATTCGCTTGTGGCACATGACTTCATATTAGAAAATAACGTCTCAGAGGACAGTCCCGCCCACGGTGAATGGGCTGCTGTGTTAAGATACAGGGTTTAAGGCTACACTTGAAGCCCGAGATGGTCATCACATTAGAACAACATCACCAACCATAAAAGGAAATAAATAATATGGGCAAGTGATTTTACTTTCTGTAAACATAACCACACGTATCGGTTTGAGGCTCCATCCCTAGGGTTTGACTCCATACCTGGTGGCTCCTGAGCCCATGGTACTGACTCTGTTCCCAGGGCCAGGCAGTAACTGATGCATATTTATGTTCTTAGTAAATATGGGAATTACAAGTTACCAATTGACGGGAGGTGTCTTGTGCCAGAGGATTACATAAATCGAAGCTACACTTTCCCATCCTTGAGGCTGAAGGGCTCAGTCAGTGGTTGGGAAACTCAGCTCCCTCTGAGAATCACTGGGGCTGCTTTTTAATTAGGGAGGAAGCTGGGGCCCAGCCCGGACTCACCCAATAATCAGAATCTTGAATCTCTGGAGGTAGGGCCTATGCATCCATAATCTTAAACACTCCTACTAATCAAAGGAAACAAAGTAAACTGGGATAAAAGATATTTAGATAAAACTAAATGCTTTTTGAGAAAAAGTCTGTAGATTGAAAAGAAACATCACCAGGGTGAAAATAGCCTAAAGCGGTTTATGGACCACTCTGTGCTCTGGAGGCAAGAAAAGCAACAAGGCAAAGACAATACACGGTCCAGGGATAGCACCAGGGACAGAACCTACAGCGGCCCGACCTGCCTTTCCACCTGGGTCCGGCCACATTCAAAGTGGCCTGCGGGGGCACAAAGCTCACTGTCAAATGCAAGTCAGAAGGGCATTTGCAGCTGATCCTCCTGCCAGACCACCCACGGGCACAGTCCTGTGTCAAGAAGCCACCTGTGTCCCTCTGTAAACCCCCATCACCCACAGCATCTCTTATCTGCCCTTGGATGCCCAGCCTTGTCCTGGAAATAGTGTGGACACACAGGAGCTTCTGTCAATCACGTGTGTACCTAAGTGTAGAGTTCCCAGGTGTGGGGCGTGAACTAAGCATTGGGGACCCTGAGCTACAGTCCTGGTTCATATAGTGAATACAGTGAATAGAGACCTGTAGAGGAAAAGATGAGCACTTGAGCTGGGCCAGCGTGGCTCAGCGGTTGAGCATCGACCCATGAACCAGGAGCTCGCAGTTCGATTCCGTCAGGGCACATGCCCGGGTTGCATGCCCGGGGGGCGTAGAGGAGGCAGCCGATCCATGACTCTCTCATCATTGATGTTTCTCTCTCTCCCTCTCCCTTCCTTTCCCTGAAATCAATAAGAAAAGACATGTTAAAATGTTTAAAAGAAAAGATAAGTACTTGACAAGAGAACCCTTCCAAAGCCACCTGTCAGCATCTAGGTGACAATGTGAAGTGAATTCTTTATTTGACACTGAGAGGGAAAGGGATACTTCGTTCCTTAAGATACTCGGTAACTACAGCAGGCAAGGTACCACACAGCAGGGAATCGGGATGCAGGGCAACTCTGTCAGGGGCACAGTCGAGTCTTCTGATGAACCAGGAGGCGTCTGTCCTTCTGAGCCACCTGTAGGACAGTGGTTAGTGTTACAGCAGAGCTCACTAAATAGGTCAACCTAATAATTAATATATTGATGTAATTAATAGGCTGACAGAACACCCTTTATCAGCATCGGATCTGTAGGTGCATATTCTCACCGTATCTGTTGGATATATTGCATAAAACATTGTAAAGCAGCGCATCCATTAATAGATTGACTCATACCTCCGGCGGAGTGAGAGAGGCGAGGCGTGAACCTCGGATGAACCTGCCGGGGTGGGCGGGACAGGGGGAAGCAGGGTGTTTGCGGAATGAGGGCAGGAGGCCCCTGATACTGATCTTACTTTCCGTGTCCCAAACGCCAGTCTTCCAGGGGGTGACTCACTCGCATTTGGAGCCAGTCGAGAATGAGTTTTGGGGGTTGGATGGCTGGGCCGTTGGGCACGCGGGGCGAGCGCTTGGACAGTGCAGGAAGAGGCCAGGTGTCCTCAGGTTTGGGAAGGTTACCGGGGGCTCACAAGCCCAGTTCCGGCCCCTCTTCCCGGGTTCACCCCAAGGTCAAACAGCCGGAGTCTGTGTGTCACCAGCGGGGAGAGACCCTGAGTCAGCTAATTACTGCGTGGTGTTAGCCAGGCGCACACCCAGACTGAGCTTGGCAAGGTAGGAGCTACCCACGTTTTGGCCCAAACTGAGAACTAGAATCTATTTTCCTAAAAATGAAAATATCTTTACTTTTTTTTGCAGATTGCAAAAATAATAGTGTGACTTATAAAATCCCAGGTGACACATGGACTATATAGAAGGAAAATCTCTTGAAACATCAGTAGGTAGAGATGAGCACAGTTAACAGTGTGGCAAGGATCTGTCCAGGCACATCTCTGTGCGTGTGTAACTTTATGTAAATAGAATCACAGAGTTTATTAACTGGCTTTGTTAAGTAATGCTGTTAAGTAACATTGTAATCATCTTTCTATGTTAACATGTATACATCTACACTATAGTTCTTAATAATTGCCCGGCATTCTGTTTTGTGGCTATACCAAACTTTTATTATCTATCCCCACGTTAATAAATGCAAAAGTTGCCTTGAATGTTATTAACAGTGTTTCCATAGCCGTCCTTACATATACCCAGTGAATGCGTGTGCTTCCTCCGTAGGATCACTTGTTGAAGGTAGATTTGCCGGGTCTGGGGCACACACATTTCTAAGGCCTTGGTTCCTGTCGCCCAGTCACCCTCCACAGAATGCTCGTCCCAGCTTCTCCACCTGCAGTTGAAAACCACGAGAACATGATTTCTAACCATCAGGCATAGTCCACCTAGTGCAGCTGCTATTTGAACAGACCGAGAGTTAACGCAGCCCTCAGGAAACCAGCAGGAATGCTGGGGACTGAACTGGAGCTCTGGAATGAGGCCCACCCTCCCCAGCGGTAAGGAGCGCAGAGGCCCAAGCCTGGGCATCCAGCTCGTCCTCGCTGAGGAGCTGACCTCTCCTCACCCAGTCAGCCGAGAGAAGAGGAGGGAGACCCCCTGCTCTGGCTCCTACCTGCTCTGCCCCGGGGCACCTGCTTCTTGCTCCCGGCTCCGACTTCTGCTCGTGAGCGGCTCCCCGGACAGCAGCTCCGTCTCCCTGACCAAGCCCTGCCTGTCAGTGGCCTGAGGCCACTCCCCTGGCCACGGCCTCTCCACCAACCTCACACCCACTGTCTCTGTGGCCAGGACAGGATGACAGTCTCCAAAGCTGCAAGGACCAAAACTGACTTCTCCTCATTTGAAGTTCCACACGGACACAGCTCTGCCCTGTGCATACCCGAGCGCCCGCTCTGCAGCCCTGTGCCTGCCGTGTGTGGACGCCGGGACCTCCCTGCCTGTGTGTCCTACACCCGCGTTTGGCTGTAGGAGCGTCAGCACAGGACCCTGACCGGCAGCATCCTGCCTCGGCTGCACTCTGGGCTCTTGCTCTCTGGGTTTAGTTCAGTGATGCCCCTTTGGATGGGCATTTTCTCCTTCCATCTTCCTGTCCACTCTTCCATTTCTGTTCCTGGGGATCTTTTCCCAAAATAAGCTACCCATAAGGCTCTCTTTTATGGAAAAACAAAAGCTAAGATACGGCCCAGCATCCAGCGGTCAAGTGAAGCAGCTTTACTTAGTCTCAGATGTTTCCGTCTTGATAAACCATTGATATAAGATGCACCGAGCAGCTCTTTCTTTTTTTTATTAAATTTATTGGGGTGACATTGGTTAATAAGATCATATATGTTCCAAATGTACGTTTCTATGGTACATGATCTGCATATTGCCTTGCGTGCCCACCAGCAAAGTCAGATCGTCCTAAAGCAGCTCCCCTTAAAGGAAAGGTTGGCACCAACGGGCTGTGAAGGCAGCAGGTGCTCAGAGTTAAGAGCCCACGGCCCTGTTGAGAAGCCCAATGGCCAAATGTGACTGAGTTATAATTAGACTTTGAGAAGCTAGAGATGAATTATTTCAGTGGCCCTATTCTAGTGTTTAATTCTGGAGCATATAATCGAGGGCCTCAGTATACACACATATTGGCTGGTTGTCAATTAGCTGCCTTGGCTAAGTTAATTTAAATTCTTTATGCTTTTTAAGAAAGTAAAAATGTTGTTAAAAGGTTTTTGTTCATATTTTTCTTTTTAAGACGCTATCCAAAATACAAAAGATTTTTTTGGTAGACAAAGATATGCAGCCTTAAATTAAAAAGCTCCAAAATACAGACTCAAAATGCAAATGAAATTGTTTATTTCCTCAGCAAATTGTCACTGTCCTAGTTAAAAATAAAAGTAAAAATGACTTTCGCACCCGCAAAACATAGTCTGCGTTTCTGAGAGGTTTCATGGCCCCTACTTTTCGAAGGCCAGGGAGGGGACGACAGAGGCCGATGTATTCATGACCACCTTTGGTGGCTCTGTGATTGTTTCATGAAGCCCTGGTTATAGGTCCTAGATAATTTCCTTTCCCTCCAGTTTTAATGTCACTCTTTTAATAATAATTGCCATGTCTAATCCATAGTAGATATGTAAAAACTCTTTAATAAAAAATGTTTATAGAAATGTCTGGAATGGGCAAATCATACAGTCAGAAAATAGATGAGTGGGTGCCAGTGCCTGGGGTGGGGTGGGGAGTGATTGCTAATGGGCGAGGGGTTTCCCTGTGGGATTATGAAAACACTCGAAAATCCAGCAGTGTCGACGCTTACACAGCTCCGTGAACAGACTAAAACCCCTGGATTGGCCCCGGCCGGTGTGGCTCGCTGGTGAGAGTGTCAGCCTGTGTGCTCAAGGTTCTTGGGCCAGTTCTGGTCAAGGGCACGTACCTGGGTTGCAGGTTCCATCCCCGGCCCTGGTTGGGGCACATGTGGGAGGTAACCAGTCGATGTGTCTCCCCCACATCCATGTTTTTCTCTCTCTCCCCCTTCCTTCCACTCTCTGAAAAGCAATGGAAAAAAGATCCTCGGGTGAGGGTGAAAAAACTAAACACTGAATTGCACACTTTGAAAGGGAGAGTTTGTTGTATGTGAATCACATCTCAATAAAAAAATAAACCTTGAAAACAGGAAACTTCCTAGAAGGGCTTGATGTCTTTCCCTGGGAAAATATTTCCAAGCACTTGTGCTCACTTTTCCTTCTGTCTCTCTGCCTGAGAAAGGAGGAGAGGGGAGGCTCCCGCCTGACCTCCCCAAGGGCAGGTCGGTCGGGACCTTTGCTCTGTTCTGTTGCAGGAGGGCAAGCATCCCTCTGCCCCCGAGTCTGGAGTTTAACCCCGTGACCTGCCCAGGGGCAGCCTCCACGGTGCCCTGCACACTTTGGCCTCCTGACTACCCCAGAGCTTGGACCTGGATTTCCCGAGTCACAGACTCAGGGCTGCAAAGTGCAGCAGGAACAGTCGCTGGGACCTAATACTCCAGGAGCCCCTGAGCCGCAGGTTAACAGTCGGCAGAGGAGTCCTGGTGGCTCGGATTTTGACTCACAGGGAGAAAGCCCTGTTGGCAGCTGGAGAGACAGCCCCTCTGGGAACCAATTATTCCATCCTGTGCTGCGCACACTGAGCCGGTGGCCACCAGCCTTGGGAGCCGCTCGCTGGGCCTCCCTCCCCAGGCCCGCTGGCGCTCAGAGAGGAGTTCTTCATGTCAAAACTGCCGTTAATGACACAATTAAGTAGCTGGGGACCACAGAGAAGCTCTTAATTAGGTAAACACGGCCCTCAGAGACGTGACTGCCCAGTTTGAGGCCACCTGTTGCTTGCAGACTGCTCGGAGATGGGGCTGCGTGGAGAAATGAAAATCATTTGAGGACCCAGTCTCTGCCGGATTATTTCTCATTTAATAGTAGAGGGTCCTTAACATTTTATTAGAAACAGGGTGGGTTGCTCCCTTCTCAGAATCCTTTAGTTTTGCAGGAGGGTTCCTTGGGAGGAGAGAATTGCTGAACTCTGCCAGGCACTGAGGGATTGGCTGCTCGACCGTCCTGGGAACCTGGGGGCAGCTGGCGTGGGCTCACCTGCCGGCCACTGGACCCGCCGCGCTCAGATTAATCCCGTCAGACCCTCCCTGCCCCTCGACCGCTGTGAACCACATGCCCCAGGACAGGGCGGCCAGAAGTAGGTTTACAGTTGTTCATATGGAAAATAATACAACTAATAAATAATAACAAGATTAACTCTGGCCCTGGCCAGTGTGGCTCAGTTGGTTAGAGCACGAAGGGCCTTGGGTTCCTCCCCGGCTGGGGCGAGTATGGGAGCAACCGGTCGATGTCTCTCTCTCACATCGATGTCTCTCTCCCCCCCTTCCTCTCTCGCTGGAATCGATGAAAAACGTCCTCTGCCGAGGATTAAAATAAAAGAACGAGCTGTGTGTTTCACACACTCACAACCTTGAGCCTGCGCTTGCCCCGCTCTGTATTTTTCCTCCTAATCCTTAGATTGGCTTTAATACCAGGTTATATGTAGGGATGGTTGAAGTTGGTGGCAGGCACTTTTCCGACACCCAGCGACTATGCTTTGAGCTCCAGGTTAGCTGGGAAGCGGGGGGCGCTCCCCCCAGGTCGGCGCCGAGGCCGTTCGCGGCCCTGCAGAGCAGCTCTCATGCTCCCACCTCTCGCTCGCTTGGGTTCTGGCGTCTTTACTTGGCTTCAGTATGGAGACCACGTGGCGCACCCTCAGGGGCCCCGCCGGTGCTGCTTAGGGCGCCACTGGTGGTCGGTTATATTTTCTTTCTTTATAAACAGACCTGGAGTCGAGTTCGATTGTCTTTTCCTCTAACAAAATGGGAAACTGAGCAGTTTTCCCCCAGCTATCTATTAACCCAGTTACCTGCTCCTGAGTAGTTGCTGCTATGCAATAACAATGTGCAGGTCCACTTGCATTTCTTTACCACCTTGGTTCAGTCTTAGATTAGACGGCCTGGGTCTCTCCTGACAGGAAGCCCGGATGGCCCTGGGAACAGCCCGGTTGGGTGGCTGTGGGTAGGAAACCGGGGGGGCGAGGACCGTATGAAGCACTGAAGACGGCAGAGTGGCCCTTCGCCATGGTTCTCGCTGGTGGCTCTCAGCTGTCTGCAGTTTCCTGTTTGTCCCGTTAGTGTTTTGTGCTTTTACTCACCCGACCTTCCTCCTGTAACGTTAGGGTCGTGGGTGGATGAGAGAGGAACCTGCCTTCTCTGCTCCCCGCTGGTCTGTGAGCCCCAGTCCACCTCCCCTCTGATGTCCCTGCCATCAGCTCCTCCAGACCCTCCCCACTGTCACCCTCCGCCTTGTGACTGAAACACTGACACCGTCTTCATTCATGGTCACCGCCAGTTCATTCACCGGCCCCGCTCTGTGTCCCCGGTGGGGCCTCCAAGGTCTCCCGTCCGGCTTCGCTGTGGCCCCACGGCCACTCCGCAGCCCGGCTCCGCTGAGGTCTGCGGTCAGATGCTCCGGCTCTGCTCTCACGCCCGCCGGAGCCTCGGGCCCTGTGACCTACTCCTGGGCGCGCCGGGCTGACCACAACCCCGGCTCCCTCCCCGAGCTGGCTTCTCAGTTCTCGATTTTGGACCTCGGAGCGTCACTGACGATGGTTGCAGACATTCGCCGGCCCGGTCCTGACCCTTGCGCGGCGCGGTCTTGGTTCTGACTCATAAGTGCTCCATTCCTTCAGGCTGTGGAGCTTCAACAGGCCCCCCGAAGAAGCTGTGTCATGCTCCCCTCTTTTGAACCCTGCATCTCAGATGCCGTTTGGTCGTCTCCTGTGCGCCCCGAGTGAGTACGCAGATGCTGCAGGGCAGAGTCGGGGGGCCGGGCACCGCGCCCCCTCGAGGAGTTGATGGCCTGGCGGCGGTGGCGAGTCGCGGACACCGGTCAGCACGCAGACCTCCCGGAGCCCAAGGAAGGGAGGCAGCAGGAGAGCGGGGCTGGGGGAGGGCTCGCGACCACTTCACCCCTTTATTTGGTGAGATCAGCAGCACCTCCTTCTGCTGATTTCCTTGAACATCAAAGAGCTTCCCTCCCTCTGGCTCCACCTCTGGTCCCGTCCCCGCCTCGGAGGGGGCGCTGCTCTTTCTCACTGCAAGCCCCCCACCCGCGTCTCACTGCCCTTCCCTCCAGCCTGCCTGGGCCCCCGTGGAAATCGTCGCTCTTGACACACCGTAAACCTCTCTTGGGCCACCGGTCTCCCTCCGCCTTCCAAGTGGCACAGGTCCCCTCGGAAACGAGTCTGCTGCCCTCCTGACGGGTGGCTTCTCTGCGGAGCATCTGGACGCCCCCCCGTTCCTCGCCCATGACCTCTTTCTCTCTTTTCAGTGACTGTTAAATATCTCACATGTGGACAAAAGTGGTAGAATAACTAATGTGTTGATTAATATAATTAATTAATTAATTAAAATAATATAATACGGACTCTCACGCTTACTGTCCAGTGAGGTCCTAGAAAGGAAGCGTCACCCAGTCGGTGATGCCTCCCAGTTGCCTCCGTCCCCAGCCCCAGGGCGAGAGCCACTCCCTGCGTTGGGCATCTCTCGGCCCCGCGCATCCATTCGCATCTTTCCTACACGACAAAGCGTGGACTCGCATGCAGACTGCAGTGGTGCCGCAGCGATGGATCCTCCTGGAGGCGTTTCATCCGACACTTGGTGCTTGGAGATATTTCTATGCCGATACAGTCGTCTCGCTCCTTAGTCGCATTCCGCCGTTTTATGTGCGTGTTCTCACACCACACTCACACGCGCACACGCATGTGTCCCGCTTATAATCCTTATAATCCGTTCTCCTGGTGTTAGAAATTCGGGTATATTTTTTAAGGCTGACATGTTGGCCATGACACATGTTCTCATGTGTCGTCTTGTGCGCAGCGTGAGGATGACTCTGGGGTAGGGACCTGAGCTGGATTCCTGCGTCGTTTGAACGAGCGAACGGAAACACCGCCGTTACTGACACCTTCATCACACGTCGCCTGGAAACACAGAGCCCCCTTTGTGGCTGTAAAAAAAGTGAGACAAGGAAGTCGTGTGTCACGATGGCAGAAGGATGGCGGGACACAGAACACACGTTCTGATTTCAGATGTATTTGCGACAACCTCTGTACCTGCCTTGTGCCCGCAGGTGAGGTGAGAGATACCGAAACCCAAAAGCTAGATTCCAAAAGTTGGGTATTCTGTAAGATATTTTCCATTTGAAAGTATTGCCATGCATTAGCTTTTAAAATGCCTCTTCTTATCTCTCTGCCTTTTTTATTTTAAAAACCAGAGCAGTGTTTCCCTGTCGTCCTCACCAAGACAAGCTCGGCCAGATAATCCGGGAAGGCGTGTGTGACTCTCACGTTCGGGGTGCAGGTCAATCTAAATTAGCCTGCTGCAGCAGTTTGCAGATTCCTTTCCCTGCCCTGAGCAGTTTTTTCTTCCGCTCGAGTATGGTAACTAACAACTGTGGTGGTTCTGAATCCAAAAACCACAATTGCAGTGCTTAAATTTAGGCCATTGCCTTGTGCTGCCAATTTAGAGAAGATGTGGTTAAACCAACAGTCCCTTCGACTGCTGTCATGGCCAATGTTTCGAATTAAAAATAAAAGTCACTTTTTCTCTTACAACAAAATTAATTTGCCGCCGACCTGAGAGTCAAACAACACATTCATCAGGGCATTTCTCGCCCACTTAATAAATTGAACATCTCAGCCCCAAAACCTCATGAGATAGTCCTTGGCCAATATTTAGCACTTAATCTAATTCAGTGTTTCCAGCGAATGTAAAGAAACCTTCCCTATCTTTAAAAATTTGCTGTGTGTGACATTATTTTTATAATTGGCATTAAGATACGACATTTTGTATCTGTGTTGACAATATTCTTGCCACAGGAGAGAAGTCAAAGCCCAGTGAGCTGGCTGGGGAGGGGGCCTCCTGCGGTAAATAAGCAGCATTGATCGAGCCTCCTCTCGCCTGCACAGAGCCACTGACGGGCACGGGAAGGTGCCGGGGGACATGCTGGCACATGTGAGACAAAGCTAGGTGGCTCCTGGACCCAGAGCAGAGTGGAAAATGCGTTGTCCCTCCCACCAGAGGACACAGAAGTGCTGGGAGAACACTGTCCTCAGCATGACGCCTCATCGGGTTTCCAGGATCTGCGTGTAGAGACATGATCCCTCGTTCCACCTGCGCGGACGGGGAGCTTGGTGCTCTCCGGGTCTGGGATTGTAAAGAGACAATACGCATATTAGATAGTCAGTGATGAAAATAATAGCTGTCGATTTGCAAAAAGAAGGTACTTTTGGAAGAAACTCTTGCTTTGCAGTAAGAAACATAGTCAAGCAGGTGAGGAAATATTTTTGATCTGGGTCTGTGGAGGTCGCTCTGCGTGGACGTGGCCTCTCGATGCTGATTGGTCACCGGGGCTGCATGCGTGACTCCTCATGTCGATAGGAGTCGTGAAACCAAACCAAAGTTTGATTCACTCACGTAGGGTTCTGGCCCAAGCTCCGTTCCTTCTTTTTGTGACCTGGAAGTCATGTGTCAGTTCTAAGTCCTCGAGAGTCAGTCTTCATTCTTTCAGTGGTGACAGATGGGACAAAGAGTCACATATCTTGAATAATTAGGAGCAGGTGACAAAACCTGTTGAAGACCGCGTGCCCCCCTCACATTATCAATAAAAATAGTTACACTGGACCTAAACCGAGAGGGTAAGCGCTCACCTTCCTGTGGTTTTCTGTCTGCTCATTTTATTTTTATTATAACGCGGAAGCCTAATATTGACACATACTCGCAGCAGCAAAGTTTCCTTAAGCGCTTTAGACAATAGGAGTGTGTGCGGAAGGCCCTGGAACCTAGTGGCTGGTAATAGGGGAGGTGAACTGAACGGAAAGTCAAACCTGGATGAGAGCTGTTCCGCTTCAGAAGGAGGCAGGAGCAATAAAGGATTAAATTAAAAGGACATAAACTAATTTGCAGAGGCTTTGCCTTTAGATTAGATTACTGAGAAAGAGTTTCCTTTCATGAAAGTTAGCGTCATTTTTAAAGAGCTGGCAGACTACGGAAGGATCGAGTTAAAGAAAAGAGTTTGAACCTAAGTCAGTGGGCTCCTGTCTCGCCGCCGCGGAGCCGCCCTGAGCCCGGGGCAAACCCGTATCCCACACAGACCTGCCCGGTAAGAAGAGGTTTTCGGTAGGAGAGTGGGGTTCATGGTCCAGCACGGGGCGCTGTCTTCACATTGGGACGGAGGGTCTCCGCTAGGTCTTAGGGAGCAGCTAGGTCAGAGGGCCCCTGGAGGTGGCCCTCTTCCCAGACTTGATGCCATTGCCGGGTGAGGCGTTTGAGAAAGAGCCTTGAAAACCGTCAGTGGCTGCAGCCCCGACACCGCCGTCTCCACCGCTTCCGAACGCAGATTTCATTCTGGTGATCAATGCTCTCTCCTCGTGGCTCTGTTTTAAAGAGATGAATGACTCAGGGTGGAATCTAATTTCCTCTTAAAATTAATGCTGCAAAATTAATGGGCCAGCTGGTCACGTTTCAGAGGGTAAATGAATGGCTATCCTTGTCATGGTTGGGTCACCGAGATGATTTCTCAGTGACTCAGAGTCATGGGTGCACAAACAACGGGGCTTGTGGGCCAAGGAGCTGCCAACAGCAGCGAGGGTGCCCGGCGGGCGCAGCTGGGGAACGTGCCCATCACCTGTCCCGGGCTATGCGGTGGTGTGGGTCTTCAGGAGCCTTTGGCGTGGAAGCTGCTATGGATGGGCGCGCACGGTCCATGGGCCCCTTCGCTTCCTCAGGATGCACATGCATATGACACATGTGTGTATGACACACACAACCCGCTGTATAAGGCGTTAGGGAGGAGCCTGGCACGGTGCCTGCCCCACAGCAAGCTCAGGACGTGTCCAGGGAGGGAGGGAGGGAACGTAAACGTAGGGGCATGAAGTGGGAGGCCTTCCCTCTGACCTCCCTCCATCGCTCTTGTCATCGATCAGTCCTGAGGATCATCTTGAGTCGCACGCACATGCTTGGCGTTGACTAACCAGGTTTACATGCGTGTGTCGTGGGAGCGGCGAGGCTGGCGGACACACGGCAAACACGCATGTCCCCTGCCTCACAGCCACAGCCAGGGCATCTGGAGCATTTTCTACAAACAGGACCAATGCTGACTTTTTCCATTTGAAGGGCTGCCCTCCTCTGAAGCCTCCGTGACACTCTCTTGGGGCACATTCCTCAGGACCCTCGGCCTTTCTCCGTGACGTAGGTGCCACTTCAGGGCCGTGTACCTTAGGAGGTGCAGTGTATGCGACGCCCCCTCTTCTATGTGGCAGAATTGTGCTCAGTGACAACCATACAATGATCTGTAATCATTATGATTTTCTTGGTTTAGTTTTAGTTTTAAACCAGATAATTAACATTTATAAATTTATTTTTTATAAATAAATAAATTTCTATTTTAAAGACACTGATTAAATTCTGTAAAGTAGTTCATGTAGAAACTAAAATTTGCACTTTCCCAGCAAAATTACTATGCCTTGTACTTTGCACCCTGTTTCATCAGGTTTTAAATGTGAACAAAACTTCTAAGTGGAGGCAGAGCTGAGAAATTGGGAGTAACTCCAGCTCCGTATATCCTACTTCACAGGAAGAATGCTCCACCATCGTTTATTTTGAATCTACTCCTTAGAGGCGGCAAAGAACATTCTAAGGGTTGGAGAGAGGAACAGGGCCCAACCAGCAACAACTTTACTGGCCACAGGAATGCGTGTGGCTTGTTTCTCAGGCCAGACCATGGACCTATAGTTGTAGAATTAACTTCCCTACAGAACACATGTTTATTTGAGGATGAGTATTGAAAATGTGCTAATCAAAGTTGAGATATATAAAAATAGATGTATGATCTAAATTCACCAGCAACAGCTGTAATTGTTTATAATAGACCAGGGCCGGCAAACACTTAGTGTAAGGGCTCGGCTTGGCTATTGAAGCCTGAGAGAAAGCTGCCGTGGACGAAGCAGGGATGAGGGAGCGTGACTGTGCCTCCTTCCTCCCTCCCTCCCTCCCTCCCTCCCTGCCTGCCTCCCTCCCTGCCTCCCTCCCTCCCTCCCTCCCTCCCTCCCTCCCTCCCTCCCTCCCTCCCTCCCTCCCTCCCTCCCTCCCTCCCTCCCTCCCTCCCTCCCTCCCTCCCTCCCTCCCTCCCTCCCTTCCTTCCTTCCTTCCTTCCTTCCTTCCTTCCTTCCTTCCTTCCTTCCTTCCGAAGGGAGAGGGAGAGAGTTGAAACATCAATGAAGAGAGAGTCATTGATCGGCTGCCTCCTACATGCCCCCACTGGGGATCGAGCCCGCAGCCTGGGCATGTGCCCCCAGGGAATTGAACCACCATCTCCTGGATCCTAGGTCGATGCTCAACCCCCAAGCCACGCCTGGCTGGGTGTGACTGTGTTCTAATAAAACTTTATTTACAAAGACAGTTGGCCAGATTTAGCCCATTTGCCAAACCCTGACTTGACCAACAAAAGACTTCACTAGGGGGAGGAGGAGTCTTTTATCACTGACTTTGTTTGGAATGATTTGCTTTTTATTTTATTATTGTTTTTAAATTCTCTACAGAAAATACACCCCCTTATTGCCAAAGCGGGGTTGCACCCCATGGCTTGCCCTTGGCACAGCGCTGTCTACTTCTAGCAATGGTGTAGGCCCTTGAAGGCAAGCGTGACGTCCAGGTCTTGGTGGCCTCAGATCAGCCACAGGGCTTTGCAGGTTGACCGTGCTCGGTAACTGGGAACTGTGTGGCCTCCGCTGTGCCTTAGATGTCAACCACGCCTTACATGTTAATGCTTTCATATAACTTACTCACTGTACTTTAAGCAGGCTTTTTAAAAATAAAGTATAAGATATACATTAAATACACTTATATTTTTTTTCCCCGCTAAACGAGCTTCTCCCAGTATTCCTCAAAAGCAGGCCTGTGTTTCTCAGGAGACTGTTTTATTTCTATAAGGGTGGGCAGCTCTGTCTCAGCAAATGGGCTGAAAGTGCCCACTCTTCTCTCCTCTGGCCGCAGCTCCTCTTTTACTAGACTCTCAGTCTCCCAACCTACCCCTCTCGTCTTTCATTTGCAAACTTAATGGCTTCGAATTTCTGCTGCTGCATAGAAATAGTTTATTCTCGTGCCCAATTAGATTTGTTCTTTATCTGCCCCACAGACTCATGCTGTGAGGCCAGAGCTTGCCCATCCCTTTGTTCCGTGATCTTTGCCAACTGTTTCGAAGTCCTTGGTGGTGACACAGCAAGAGGACAGGTGTTGCTGCGTCACCCTCTCCTCGGTGACACAGCAAGAGGACAGGTGTTGCTGCGTCACCTGCTCCTTGCCCTCCATGTCCCCGTCCTGGGCTGGGCTCCTTCTCGGGAAGCGGACACCTGTCAGCTTTTGCCGCCGGCTTGCTCTGTAGTGTGTCCAGATGGCAGCTCCCTCAGCTCTTAAGTCTCCTGTTTCCTGAGGCCTGTTACTCTTTTCCGTGGACTGTTTCCTCTGCCCACTGGTTTCTTCTGCGTGTGTATGTAGATGTCTCTCTGCGTGGGCTTTTCTGAGACCTGGTGGCTTGTAGGTGAGCAGCAGCCCCGGGGCCCGTGTCGGACTGACAGCCAGCTCCCCCTTCTCAGCTGGGCAGCCCTGAGCCTCGGTTTACCTGGTGTTTGAAAGGCAGATGGTAATCCCCGTTTCATAGAGTGGATGTGGAGATGCAATGAAATAATACAGGCAAAACGCCTAATCTAGCCCTGGCCCATGGACTTTAGTGTTATTTCAGGGCCGCCGTGCCCAGTGGTATAATTTATGTTCCGCACAGAGGGCTCAGTCAGCTCCGAGGGGGACAGGCAGGAGCTTGAAAGGGCTGTTTCCTGTCATTTGTCTTCCCAGATGGTGCCCCTTGTTTGCGTCTGTCTTCGGAGCTGTCTGTCTTCTGCTCAGTTAATCTGCAGGGAGGGCGGCCTCTGTGATGGGTGCTCCTGGCCTCCTGTGGGTCCGTCACCTCTGATGTCACTCATGGCTGCTCCTAATTCTCTCTGGTCTTTCAAAGGTTTTCCCTCACCAGCGGGTCACAGACCCTACACCAGCCCCGCAGGATGGCAAACGCTCAGCCTTCCTTCCTCGTGGGCAGTTACCGCTCAGGCAGGTTCCAGCTGTTCCCTGGGCCAGCTCCGTGCTGGGCAGGGGCCCTGAGGCCTCTCTGTGCTCAGGGTCCGTGGAGGAGGGAGGTGTGAAAGGAGCAACGTCCCTGCCATGAGGGGCACAGAGAGGGTGGGGCGCTACACACGGAGCAGGGGTGTTATACATGGAGCAGGGGGTGTTACACACAGAGCGGGGGGTGTTAAACATGGGGGGAGGGGTGTTACATACAGAGCAGGGGTGTTATACACAGAGCGGGGTGTTACACATGGAGCAGGGGGTGTTACACACGGAGCGGGGGGTGTTACACACAGAGCAGGGTGTGTTACACATGGGGGGAGGGGTGTTACACACAGAGCAGGGGTGTTACACACAGAGCGGGGTGTTACACATGGAGCAGGGGGTGTTACACACGGAGCGGGGGGTGTTACACACAGAGCAGGGTGTGTTACACATGGGGGGAGGGGTGTTACACACAGAGCAGGGGTGTTACACACAGAGCGGGGTGTTACACATGGAGCAGGGGGTGTTACACAGGGAGCGGGGGGTGTTACACACAGAGCAGGGTGTGTTACACATGGGGGGAGGGGTGTTACACACAGAGCAGGGGTGTTACACACAGAGCGGGGTGTTACACATGGAGCAGGGGCTGTTACACATGGGGGGAGGGGTGTTACATACAGAGCAGGGGTGTTACACACGGAGCAGGCCTACACGTGGACGAACCCGCCTGGAAGCCACACCTGTGTTGAATCTTAAAAGATGAGGAAGCGTTGCCCAGGTATAGTCAGGTGGACAGAAGGATTCCAGGAGGAAGGAATTTGGACAAAAATTAACGTTTGCATTAGCAGGGTTATGACCTCCAAAGGAGCAGGCCCTGCAAATGGCTTTCCTGGAACTTCTGAGCTGCCCACACGCTTTCTCAGCTCCCTTAGCTTCCCGTGTCCCCAGGGTCCCCAGAAGTTGGCAGGAGGGGTGTTGTCACCACCCCCTGAGGTGAGGAAAGGGGCCGAGACCCGTCCCACTTGGCCGAGGGCGTGAAGGCGAGTTAGTTCCCGACAGTTCGAGGGCCTCTCCTGACCCTGCCCGCCCTCTGCCCGAGGGCAGCGGCTGTAACCAGATCCCCGTGGCCACTGGCGCACATGCCAGACCCTGTCCCCAGCGGCAGAGGTGCCAGCCTCTCCCCGTCACCTTTGACCCGTCCACCCGGCTGCCCTGGGCTCTGCAGGAGCCGGCGGGGCCCATGTTAGGTTTTAGCTGAAGGACTTTCTCCACTAACAGGAGCCCAGAGAGGCAGCGGGCATCCCCTAGTTCCTCATCCCTGCAGGGCAGGCCCGCCGCTGGGCACAGAACCCTCAGCACAGGGGGACCAGCTCACTCTAAAGGTCCCAGCGTCCCCTCACTGGACAAACCCCTCATTCAGATCCTCCAGTGGCCCCAGAACCCCAGACGCAGCGCGTGCCCGGTAAAGGGAGCCGCAGCGAGGGGGCAAGAGCGTGGATTCCTGCCCAGAGCTGTAGCCAGGTCTCCCTCCTCAGGTATCGTCGCTGGTGCGTCGCTTCTGCCTCAGTAGGTGGCCAGAGCAGGCCCCGGAGCAGGGGCACTGCAGGCGAGCGGCAAAGCATTGCGCTCCCCCGGAGCAGCTGTGATTGTCTCAGGATCCTTGTAGCAAATGCCACGGTGCTGCCATGTCAACTAAATTGAATTTACTCTGAGTCAGAGCGAATCTGGCTTTTGTGTGACTGTGTCTCTGGTACGCACATGCTGACAATCTGAGTGCTGTTTCTTTTTAATGATGTTAAATGGTTCTTAGATCTGGGCCAAGGCCATCAGGCTTTGGCACCTAGGATGTCTCTCCGACCGTGAGCCTGACCCAGCTGTGTGGGGCATCCTCTCTGCAAGGCTGACAGATGCCAGAGGGAGAGTGAGCAAGGTGACCGCTAAGGCTGAGGCTGGGTCTCGCCATCGACACGCGCCGGAACACACCTGCCCGCTGTGAGGACAGGAGCTACGTCCCACTCCGGCGGGCACACCGCGGAGACTGCCGTGGGGCCTCGGGGGCTCGAGCTCCGTGGCCAGTGCCATTGACCAGAACGCCTCGGCCTCAGCAGGTGCTCGCTCTTACCAGTTGTTCAATATGTCGGCCACCCCTTTTCCCTGAGCTGAGGGCATTTCACTCACGGCCTCCAAGTACACAAACGACGGTTTCAGCGGATCAGCCAGTTGGGCTCTGAATCCACAGGGAGGAACACGAAAGGAAATGAGCCTCACTGTGGCAGGACTCAGGGCGGACTCCAGGGTGTGGGCAGTGACGCCGACCGTCCCCACTCCCCTTCGGTCACACTCTGTAAACCAGACGGGGCCCCAGGGGCATAGGTGCCCAGCCTGCGCCTGCCCGAGACGGCCCTGCCTGCTTCTCGGCCTGGGACCCCCGAGGCTAAAGCCAGGGGAGAGTGCCTTGGGGAGGAACCATTATCTAATATTAGCCTTGAGCTGACAAGAACTGAAACAAGTGATCGGTTACTGGCATCTCCCACCAAGGCTGCCTGGAGAAGAGAAACTATCAGATGTTTCAGCTCAACAGCTGCACAGCAAAAATAGTCGTCTCTTGGGCTCCGGGAGCTGTGTTACCCGAATGCCGGGGGCAGGTCCAGAGGCTCTGAGGGCTTTTGTTGCTGAAAAGGAAGGAGGCAGAGTTGCTGCCATGGGTCCGACTCAGTGTGTTCAGGGCTGGGGTCACACACGTGCGTGTGTGTATGCATGTGCACACGTGTGTGCACATGTATGCACACAAGCATGAACATAGGCACTGAAACACAGGCAAACAAGGATTGAGAAAACTATGTGTTAAAGGCCAGTTAATCGCCTTCCAAAAAATCTACCCCAAAGGACGGGTGAGTCTCACTTTTTTCTCAGCCAACCCATCAGGAACCACAGTGAAAGCGGAGCTGCTTCTACGGATACTCAGCACACACGCCGGCATTTCTCCAACTGTTACCTACAGATGGGACAGGACGCAATCCCGATGTCGTATACAGACGGCCACTGGGCTCAGCAGGCCGGTGTCACCTCACCAGGCACCAGGACGGGAGCACTAGTTGTCCTACAGCGGTGTCTGTGCTCCTTGGTCAGCACCCCCGACTGTAGAGGTTGATGAAGTTCTGAATGTTCCCGGCCACCACGGGCTTGTGCGGGAGGAACAGCACCACGAGCAGAGCAGGAAGGGGACCCTGCTTTTGGCCTGGAAGACACAGCTGCTCCCTGGAGGCACTGGCTGCTTGGGGCTCATGATGGTCTTCTGTTCCCCCGTGGCAGTTATGTCATGTTCTGCCGTGTGTTTCTAACCTAGATACTTACTGATTTGGGTCTGGTCTTTCATGATATTTATAATTTGCTCAGTTATTTTTAGGGTTATTAAAAAATCTTTAGTTAACTTCAATAAAATGCATACTTACTATTAAAATTTTATTGTGAAAATCCTGCAACAAATACAGCATTGAAAGTCTTTAAGTTCCTTTTTTCCAACTGAAATAGTTGGTGTTGCGGCGTGGTTCTAAAAATTAAGAAGTTTCTTTGAAGTGAAATAACAGAGCATAAAAATAATAATTGTTTAAGCAAATGTGAAGGTCAGAGGGTAAGAGTCCAGAGCTGACACAGTGGTTACATTCTCCAAAATACTGAGGGCCCGAGCGTTTCCAGCTCTGTACTGCGCAGCACTGAAGACAGCTTTGCCACGCACGGTGCTGTGTGGCAGTCGAAGCGCCAGCCATCACGTCTTTATTCCAGGTATCAGAGGGAAAAAAAGAGCACAACACTGAGTGCATCCCAACTGTCATCCGGGGAGAATGCCAGAGTCTGATACAAACACTCGGCAGAGGCTGGTGGCCTTGACCGCACGCATACAGCCTGGACTCGGGACAGAGTGGGTTGGGGGGGGCAGCAGTGGGCTGAGGTGTCATTGGTCAGAACTTACCCAAAACCTGCTTACGTCTTACTGCAAGGGGTGCTGGGAAATGAAGTGTTTTAAGTGACCACGGGCCCAACTGAAAACAAGACTGTCCCTGTGGAAGGAGAGGAGAGTGCGTATCGGGGACAGCCAGTCGTTTCTCCAGCGGAGCCGCTCCGTGAGGGTGGAGCAGGTGGCGCCCTGGCCACCCCTGCGCTGGACACTCGCTTCCTGTCTTACTGTACTCGGGGCCGGCCTCCTAGAACGAGCATGCTCGTAATTTGAGTGCCCTAAGGGGTTTTATAACTTCATTTAGTAAATAAGTATTAACAGGACACCTGTGTGGGATGAGAGCTCTGCTAGGGCGCAGAGGTAGAACAGAGCACAGCCCTGATTTCCCGGAGCTCACAGTCACGTGGGGCCAGTGCGAACCCGTGACCGCAACGGGCCTGGGGCAGGGAGGGCACCGGGAGGCCTGGGGCAGGGAGGGCTCCGGGAGGCCTGGGGCAGGGAGGGCTCCGGGAGGCCTGGGGCAGGGAGGGCTCCGGGAGGCCTGGGGCAGGGAGGGCTCCGGGAGGCCTGGGGCAGGGAGGGCATGGCGCATGGGTGGGTAGGAGCTGTGCATAGTGTCCCAAGGCGAGGGAGCACGTGTGCCAAGGCTTGAGAGTTGGAGAGAACACAGGACTTGAGGAACTGAGTGACTGGAGCATCTCTGGAGTATTGAGCTCAGAGAGAAGGCCGGCGGGAGGTGGCCGTCCACACCCGGGGGCCTCTCGGATGCTGGGCTTCACTCTCTTCTTGTGGGCGGCGGGCAGCCATTGGAAGGAGGCCCACTGTGATTTTCTGTACCCAGTCTCTAGCGTGTTGACCGTGTCCTTGCCACTGTGAGTGCATTTCATGCGTCGTCATGTATCTCACTGAATATTCACAGCAGACTCTGAGAGGCAGATAATATGTCATTGTCCCCAGGCCACAAATGAGAAACCTGGGCCCAGAGCATCTGAGAAACTTGCTCGAGGTCATTCGATGAACAAGAGCTTGAGCCCAGACCAACCCAGAACCAGTCTGAGGCCAGACTCACGCCACAGCCAAGACCCAGTGGAGACTGGGCTGGGGGTCAGGCTGGAGGCAGACCATCAGGAGTGAGCGAGGCAAGGCGGCCTTGACAAGCACGGCCTTCCTGCTCCTGCGGACGGTCTAGGAGGCACCGTCTCGGCCGCTTCCAGTGCTGGCTCTGCTTTGGTTCCGCCTCGCCCGTCGACCGGGTGTTCGGTCTAAAGTGGAAGCTGCTCCCTCCCGCCAGGTTCTCCAGAGCTGCGTCCTCTCACCTGGGGGCCACAGGTGCCTCCGATCGGGCCTAGGAGCGCAGGTGGCCCTCTCGGCACTGAGCCTGTAGCCCAGCAGTAAGACACCCAGTGATCTAGGGAGGAGGGAGGACTGGCGAGGGAGAGGAAGCAGCCGGCCGCTGGTACTTCTGCAAAATCCCCTTTGCTCTTGATTTAGGCTTTTTAATGTTCATTTGCTTCCTGTGACATAATTGCCGTTACTGACAGCCGTGGGTCGAACATGAGTGAGCCTGAGTGTTAGGTGGTCGCTGGATCAATACGCCCCGGTTTCCTTTGCCACAGCAGAAACTGCAGCAGGGCAGGCTCTTGGTGCTCAATTTGAGTCAAAACTCCGGGGCTCCCACCCTCCTGCGCGTGTGTCCAGCCTGGGCTCGGGGACCACTGTGGGATGGCTCGGCCGGCACCAGGTCCAGCGTCAGCTCCCGGGACACTGTGCAGATGGCTCGGCCAGCACCCGGCGCCCCGCGCCCACCCGCCAGGCCCCTTGTTACTATTTTGGGCAGCGGCAGGAACTGAGCAGGAGCGTTTGAACCCGAGCCCCGGGGGCCCCGCTCTCCTCCGCATCTGGGCCGCACCCACAGCGCACCGAACATATCCAAGCGCAGAAACAGAAACGCTGACACGGAGCAGCGCCCCAGCAGTGCCCCCGCGTTGAGGTAATGGTTTACTCGTCGGAAAGGCAGCTGGTTTCCCTTGTCAGCGTTTGTTTGGTTTAAAACAAGGGAAGATCCCGTCGCCAGAGGAGCGGCTGGAATACTCTGAGCTCTCGCCCCCAGGGGAGGCGGGCTGCTCGATCCCCTTTGGGTAGCTTATTAGGGGAAGTTTAAATTCTAGGACGTGACTTTTCTGCATCACACGCTTCTCTTTGTGGGCCACTCACCCCTTCGCCTCCCAGCATGAGCTCTGTGGTGAATGGAGAGGGTCTTCTGTGATGAAACTCTGCCGTGCTAAGCGCTGGCTTCTCTCGAGGCGGGACCGCAGGGTATTTGAAACTCACTGGCTGTCCCCTGGGCCGCAGGCTGTTCTCAGTGAGAGCGTGATGCGGACGCCTGTTCCCTCCATAGCACAAGACGAGGCTCGGCCCGTGATGGGGAGGAGAAGAGAGCGTCAGTCTGGTTTTTACCGTAAAACCAGTGGGAAATGAGACATTCCGTGACTCTTGTCTCCTACTTTGCAAGTTTTGAACGTGCCACACAACACGCGACTGCTGCCCTGGACGTGCAAGGCGTGGCTGAGCCCTACGGAGGAAATAGGGTTGGACGGGTCTCCCAGGCTGCTTGTGACTTGTCCTCGGTGCCCTGTGTTTGGCGATGGCCGTCCTGAGAAGGAAGGAAGGGAGAGTGACCCCAGGGCGAGAAGGACCCTGGGCCCCACGGCAGCAGAGGTGGCTCCCACGGACTAGCCCTTCACGACCTCAGACAGCCCTTCCAAGGCCAAGACTTCATTTCTGATCTTCGCTTTCCTGTTTCCCAGAACCGGGGGCTGTTTACAGCCGGGAGAGTTGTTGCTCTGACGTGAAGTAACCCTGTCCTTTGGGAGCCCCCAGAAGTTAGCCGAGGTCTGAGAGAGTTCCAGGAACCACATTTCAGGCCACTGAGGGCTGCTTGCTTTGCTGCGGTGGGTGCTTTCGTTGGCGGATCCTAACAACTCTGCCAGCACTGCTCAAGCTCTGCTATATGGGACACATTTTGTTTTCTTATAAAATCACTTGTGCTGTGAAAAAATCATGAAACTACTTCAAAAAATTCTTCATTGTCATCAAAATCAACTTGACTCAAAATATTTGATGTTAATTACAAGTAGCAGTTTATTTCAAGATTATTTGGGGCTGAAAATAAATAAGAACCAGCAAGAAATACCTGAAGCCGTTCCATGAAGGAGACTGTTTCTGTGAATGTGTCCATTTCTGCGCTAAGTGTTCAGGCCTTTGCAGTGCAGCCGTTCCTAACAGCACCCTGGCCGCTGACGACTGCACGAACCGAGCCCAGGTATTGACAGTTCTGTGCCAGCCGCTCAACAGCCCGTATAAGGTTCCAGAAGGCTCCAGAAGTTTCCAGAAAGTTCCAGAAGGTTCCGGCGCTCCAGGCGGAAGGATTGTGTTGGAGGTGAACGTGGGCCTGGTCCCACGGAGGTCTAACGGGCTTCTCATCCTCTCTCTGAAATGGAAACTGCTCATGGCTCTTCTCACGTGAGAGAGAACATGCCCGGTCAATGAACTAAGTGAGGTCCATCGGGGAAGAGAGAAGCCACAGCTGCAGGAGGGACCCGGACCCCTCAGGGGTCCTCGAGAGGTTTGCTGGCTGGCAGTGTGTGGCAGGTGGCATGCGGAACGTGACCCTTTGGGGAGTGACTCTGAGTGTTGGGCTGTGATACGTGCCGAGTGGAAGACGACTCTGGGAGGAAGACCAGGCATGTAGACGCCACAGCAGCATCCTGACACATCTCCCCGGGGGTGGCCGAGAGGTCAGGTACCCGGTGCGGTGCTCCATCCGGGGCACGAGATGACAAGACGGGGCAGCCCTGCCCTCAGAGGCTCCAGTGGGGCCGGAGACAGACCCACAGACAACGAATCACGAACTAGGGCTCTGGGGGCCGAGGGCCCTGGGTTTTCTCTCGGGCTCTTGCATCCCAGTTTAGCATCTGACTCCATCTCAGAGGCTTTGGGTGCTCTGGTCACTTTATTTTTTTCAGTTATAGAAGCACATTGTGGTGGGAACTACTTCACTCGGAGAGGGGAGAGAATGTCCCCAAACTTCAGGGCACTGTCCTGTGGGCACCGACGTCACACCAAACGACAAGAGGGGCATCCCTGGGGAATGGCTTTCGTCCCTTGGAAGGTCCTGAGGGCCAGGTCTCCCTTGGTCGTCTTTGTCTCTGAGTTGCAGAACCTGACACTGAGGCTGGAAGGAGAGGGAGGGACGAAGGGAGGAGAGAGGACATGCATGGGGCCCAGTGATCATACTGTTGGTGTCTCCTCAGGCCACTGGTCAATCTGAACATTTGCCCACAATCTCGCGCCCCCCCCAGCCCCTCCCCTCGTCTGGAACTGCCAGTCTCCTAGCCGGGGTGGGTAACGCAGAGCGGGGAGGCGTCATCCTGCATGTCTCCCAGCACCTTGGACTTAGATGTGCCTGAGGTTTCTGCGCACCCACCTCCTGTGACATAAACTGATGCGGGCACTGGTTCTCGCCCACAGGAAGGCCCTCCCTCGGCCCCCCCACCTCCCTCAGTCCCCAAGGCAGATGACAGGCAGGTATGGTACGAATTCCAGCCAGGCAACGAGGAGAGCCGCTGAGCTGCGGAGTTGAAAAATAGGTGAGCAGGAACTGGGAAGCCTGGGTTGCTGTGTCTTTTCAGGGTCTCTGTTGCCACGTCCCCCGGTGAGCTGTTGTAGGTAGTTTCTCCCAGGGGAGCGGTCACTGCTGGTCTGGGAGGAGGCGGGGAGCCTCTGGGCCCCTCCCCGTGGGACTCCCCACCCCTCAGCCCCAGAACGTGTTCATCCTCAGCACCCGTGAGAATGGTCGTGCACAGGCTCGGCCCAGAAATGCTCACACAGTCCCCCCATGGCCCCGAGGCCTGAGTGAAATGTCATAAATGGGCGAATATCTACAGCGCACACAGCCAGCGAGGCGCACGCTTGGAGTTGGCACTGTTAGGGGTCCGTCCAGAGATGAGGGCTTGTGGAGTGAGCAGGGACTGGGACAGGCTGCCCTCCTCAGGGCTAAGTGTCCCGGCACTTAGTGCTCAGGCCACTTGCTGCGAACCCATGGGAAAAGGCATGCAAGCCTCGTGGGTTGGTATACGAGATCAGCAGCCAGAGCTCCACTGACCATGCTTTGCTTCCTACCCCTTTAACTACAGGGATGGAAAACCCTTTATAAATCCCAGGCCTGGAGCCTCCATTGGCCTGAACCGGTAGAGACCGTGGGAGCTCCTGTGTTGTCCGAATGCAGCACCCACTGTGCCAGTGGCAGGCTGTCTAAAGCAAGTGCCCCATGGCCATGGCGCTCGTCCCTCTGCACAGACGCAGCCCCACGCTGGGGGTGGCGGCAGGAGCTGTCTCAGTGCCCATCTCTGTCTCCCACCCCTGCAGATCCGAGTGCAATCTGCAAAATGACTGATCCGCCAGCCGGCCGTCTGACGGCTGGTCAATGTTTATGATGTTCTCAGGAGCAGTGGCTCTTCGGACTTCCTGTGATCAAAAACGCCGTCAGCCGTTCTTATTAAAAGCCAGATCCCCTGGCGTTCAGCTCGGATGTGCATGGACTGAATCAAAGGCAGGGGGTTTGTCTCCAGAACCAGCTGATGCCCAAACAAGTGTACATGAACATGCGGGACCTCTCCCTTTATTTTCCCTACAGGAGGCAGTGAAACGCAGGAGAAAGGAGGCTGGAACCTGCCTAGGATTCTGGCAGAGAGTTTGGGTCCTGTCTCGGGGGGAGTTAGGTCGCAACAGGATCCATTAGGTTGTCACGCCCTGGTTTTCCGTTAGCTTTACAGCGTGTCCATGGCGGGAACAGCCCCTCCACGGCGGCTATTTTCTTGATTTTATTAAATTTTGTGGATGCATTCTCTCTAGATTCCCTGGTTCTTGCAGGAAAATATACAGAGTGTGTTTTTGAAAAAATAGTGCCTCAGGAAAGCTCCGGCTTCTCATAGGGTCGCCAGGTAAATGTAGGTGACTCAGTGAATCTACATTTCAGATAAACAAGGAATCCTTTTTTTGATGTTCATGTGGATTGTGAATAATGAAATGCTGTTGGGACATATGTATGCTCAACTGTCACTTATGTGAACCTGAAACTCAGATTTAACCGGGTGTCCCATAGTTTCAGTGAAGAGGTGACTTAGCAAGTCAGCACAGGCGGCCACGTGGTCCCAGAGCATGTTGAGGGCGGTAACTGTTCACTGAGACAGCAGATTGCTTTCCTAACTGCTGCTCATACCAGTTCCAGCATCACTGAGTCCACCAGGCTGGTCCTGCCGTGTGTTATCGGGGCCTAGGAGACTGTCCCTGGTGACCGCAGCGAGGACCCTGGGACACTCCAACCACAGCTTCCAATGAGCTCAAGCCCTTTAGACACAACTTCGGGGTGGGGGGTGTTGAATTTTAGCCGGGGTGGAAGGCACCAAGCAATTTCTCAGAGAGTCTTGGGTGTGGAGGAAGGTGGCCGAGTCTCCGCCTGTGAGGCTGAGTCAAGGCAGGAGTGCGGCTCTTTGCAGGACAGTTTTAGCCAGCGTTTCCCTAGTTGGTTCCAAATCCACAGTTTTCTGGGATGGACGGACCGAAGGGTATGGGGTCGTCTAGCACCGATGAGCTTCATTTCAGACTCCAGTGCCAGGGTCAGCGGAGCCAGCTCTGGCTTTGAAACTTTCCCAGGTCCAGCACACGAGACCTAAAATCAGGCTCACTGACCATCACCCCGCGGTGCTGCTGGGGGAACGTCTGTGAGTCAACACGAGGCGTCCGTTCAGCCTCCGACCATCACCCGGGAGGTGGCCCAGCCAGGGCTTTCGAGTGACACCATCACCTGCGTACCCCGCGACACTGCGTGCTTACCCGGTGTTCCTGCTGGGACACACCTCGTCTTCAACATCGAAAGCAGCAGGACAGTTTTCTTGACTGTTAGGTGCCCTTTTGGGTTTAAGAAACGTCCCTGCCATGCGGCAGAGCCCCGTGGCTGGTTCGCTCAGGACACCTCGTGGGAAACTCTGAGGAGGGCTTTATTTAGCCGCGATTCAGCCTGTGAGTCATGCGATTGCTGCTTGTGTTTTCCTGCTCAGCTCTGCTCCCATAAACATTCATGTGAAGACGAGCTGTTTCTCTGCACTTCAGACGTCGTCTGCCACAGCTGCTGTCCCCCGCCTGGCAGCACCAACTTTCACGGGAAAGAAATTATCTGGTTTTCGTTCAAATGCTGATACAGACAAAAAAAAATGCCCCTGGAGCAGAATTCCCTCCTCCCAAGCAATTCTCATGATTTTCCATAAAGCTCTAGCGCTCGTTTGACTTGGGGACTAGCCCTGTGGCTGGAGGTGCTGTTTTGTAAGACTCGCGGTGCAGGGCGAAGAAATTGCCAAAGACTGTTCCCTTCATGGGCGGCAGGAAGGTTGCCCCTTTTCTCTCTGGGGGCCTGGGAGAGTGGTGGGCAGTGGGGAAGCCCGCATCAGCACCCCGATTTAATCACTGTTGCCCCCCGAGTGGTTTCATTCCAGCCGAGCGCAGCTACTTACTGAGAGTGACACGCTCTCTGGATCTAAGGCTCCTGATGCGATTTCTTTTTTCCCCATCCTGGTTCAGGGTGAGTTTGTGGGTTTTTAAACATTTGATTAAAGGGCACATTTCATCTGTGATCCGGAATATTCCTCCCTGTGCGCCAACATCAGTCCCCTTCCCATTGCAGTTTCCCAATACTTCCTGGCTTTAAAAAAACAAACAACAAGTCCTGTATTTTTGGTTTCCCTCCCACACAGCCACCCACTTCTTTCCGTAAGTGTTTCCTTTCGGGTTTGATTGCCCGTTGCCTCCAGTGCTTGCCGATGCCGGCACATCTCCTGGATATCCCGGCACCTGAAGAGCTGGGTTTGAGAGGCTGCTTTCTCCGCTCTGTCAGCACAAAGGCGACGTCAGTGTGGACACCTCGTCTCAGAGGCAGAACATAGCCCAGCCCTGGCCAGTGTGGCTCAGTGGCGGGGGCGTTGGCTGCGCACAGAAGGGCCGCAGGTTCGATTCCCAGCCCAGGCCTGGGTGCGTGCAGGAGGCAACCAATCGATGCATTAATCTCACATCGATGTTTCTCTCTCTTCCTCTCCCCCCTCCCACTCACTCTAAAAAAATCAATGGAATAAATATCCTCAAATGAGGATTAACAAAAAAAAAAGGAAGAAAGAAAGAAAATAGACCAGGCCCATCACGCCGTTCGTGGGCCTGAGACCTGAATCTGGGAGCCCCGAGGGCTGTGTGCTGCGGCGATGGAGGGCAGAGCCACGTAGGCTCACACTCAGCCCCAGCACTCAGTGCTTGTGTGAGCTTCGGATAGTGACCTAACCGCTTGGTGCCTCGGTTTCTCTGTCTGTAAAGGGGTAGAGGAGCACCTACCTCACTGGGGGGCTGTGAACATGAAGAAGTTGCCATTAGCGCTTAGAGCAGCTCTGTCACGTGGTGAGCGCTGTGACAATGTTGCAGTTACGTGGTTGAAAGGTCAGGCCTGCGGGAGCCGCGGGGAGGGCCGGGCTTAGGTGCTTGCACACCGCGACGCGAGTGAGAGGAATGCGTGAACACAGCTAAAACGCATCCGTCCAGTAAATACTTCTTGAGCACCTACTGTGTGCCAGCTGCTGTGCTGAGTACAAAGGCACAGACATCCACGGAGGTGGAAAGTGCCCCGATGTTGCCTCGTCCCCGGAGAAAGCTGTGGGAGTGGACAGAGGAGGCCGCTGGAGCCCGAGAGCTTGAGTCCAACTCCATTGGTCCGTCGGGACTGGGCAAGGGGGGGTCCCACTCGGAACATGGGGATGGTGTCCCCTCCCTAGGGTGTTACGAGAAGTCATGTAGGACACAGGGCGTGTGGACAGTAAGAATCAGTAAATGAGATACACTGTTACGCACGCACATGCTTGTGTCTGTATCTATGTATCTACGGAGGGATACAGTTACGGTACAAGACGACAGTCACTGACAGCCTGTTCCAGGTGAAGCTGAAGGCCAGGGCAGGGTCCTGCACCTGCCTGGAGGGTCACGGGGGAGCCACGGCAGAGACACAAGGACACCTAGGTCTCCCCTGCAGGACAGCAGACATCCTAGGGAGAGTCAAGTCATGCACAGGCTTAGAGACCAGAAGGACTGTGGATCTGGGGACAAATAAGGGTCCAGTGTTGTGGGACATAAAACGTGAGCAGAGAGGTGGCAGGAATGACACACAGAGGGGAGACACTCACCTCCCTGAAAACGTCATTCTCAATGAGGCTTCCCCGGTCGTCCTACTGAAAACAGCCCACTCCCCAGCACTCCATGGAGCCCTGCCCTGCTGTGCCTCTCTCCAAGTCCTGTCTATGCCTTTTCCACAGGTCATCTGTTGTATCACACACAGACACACACACCTTGGCACAGACTCGTGCCCATGCACACACACGCATGCACACACGCGTGACTTGTTTTGTCTCCTCAGTAGAATGCAGGTTTCCCAAGAACATGCACTTTGCTCGTTGCTGTATCCCCAGCACATAGGTGCTCAGTAAATGCCAGTTGGACTGACTGAACGAATGTGCAGCCATCTCTGACTGGTGCAAAAAGGGGCACTTATCCTCTGGCCCGAGGGGCCTTGGAGAATTCTAAGCAAGGGAAGGCATGGCCGTGTTTCCCTCTTGGAAAGAATGTTCTGGAAGCATTGCTGCGGAAGGGCTGTCGGGCCATTTCAATAACCCGCTGTATGCGTGAGGGCCAGACCCGCGGAAGGGAAGGTGGGAATGAGAGAGGCCTGGGGCACGGCAGGCGGGACCGGAGGGCCGGCTGGAGGGCCGGGGCAAGGGCACCCTGAGTCCCTCGGTGTCTGGCTGGAGCACAGGAGAGGTGTGCTCGGGAAGGGAAGAAAACCCGAGTCAGGGACGCAAGGCGGGAACTAAAGCTCCGACTCTAAGAGGGACCGGGACTCGGTACTTTGGGGCAGCTTGTGCACGCGGATCCGTGATGTTCAAGTCCGTGATACTTCAGTGTGTTAACTGACCACACCCAAGGCGCGTCCCCCTCCCGTCGCTGCTCAGCATCGCTCTCCTTTAGGACACGATTCCTCTCCTTTATGTTCTCACTTATGTGCCTTTTATAACTCAGTTCAAAGTCGCGCACCGGACTGTGGCCACGGCCGCGTCCTGGGCGCTGTGCCGTCAGGGGAGCCCAGACCGCGCCGCGTGAGAGGTTGGGGCCCCCTCCCCTCCCCCGGCGGCCCGGGGTGACGGCTGCCGGGAATTCCAACTGGAGCGGAGCCCACGGAACATTCTCTGCTCTGATTTCACCCCTTTTGAATCTGTGACTGCAGCGTTCTCCGCGTTCCTCCGCTGACTCAGCACCTGCCCCTGGGGCATTTCCGCCCCGGGCCTTGTTCACTTTCTTTGCTGCTCATTTCCAGCTGCCTCGGGCCGAGCCCGAGTCCGTGGCCCCCGACTCACAGCTATTGCAGGGTCCGCAGCGCCTTCCCCGCGCCGGCGGCCCCGCAGCTCCCTCTGCGCACCTGTCGGCCGCGGCGGCCCAGCACAGGTGCCTCAGTGGCCGGGACGCTCCTGAGCCGTGCCTGCGGTTGCAGAGCTGTGCCCCAGCGGAGTCCTCTTGCCTCTTTCCCCTCCGGCATTTTCCTTCCCTGGGAAGCAGAGAGGGCTTGTCGCAGGCGCCTCCGGGCCCCAGTGGCCCCGCAGCAGCCGGGCGCCGTAGAACTCGCGCTCGGTGACAGTTTATTGAATCATGGAATACGGAACTTGAGGCAAGTTGGAGGCTGCTCGTTTGTATTTGTGAATTGTCCTGGTTGTAAATATGGGAAAACCATCTCAGGGAATAAAGACAGATCAATATCCAAGGGTGTGTTTAAATGCCTACGTTCTTGGAGTTACCTATAAAAAATAGGTCTGACCAAAAGGTCATAAAAATACCAAAAAGAGTTAAAGCGGTTGAGCGCAACCTGCCTGGGGTTTCATCGCCCTGGAGCCTCGCTGGCGATTCCCCGCCAGCCTGTCTTTCCGGTGCCCGTCTCCCTCTGCCCGTAGCACTCAGCCCAGCTCCTTTGTTCCTCCCGCCTCTTTATTCAAATCTGTGATATGGGTTCTGTGAAATAAGTATACATGTTGTATCAGGCGTCCCCAAGACCGTCCCCAGATCTGGTGATTCCCCAGAGAGACTCACAGGACGCAGCGTGTAGTCATAGTCACGGCTTCAGCTGGCACAGGGAACGGGTTCGGAGGAAACTCAGCAGAGGGGGGAAGGCAGGCCCACGCTTCTGAGAACGGCTCCTGGTGGAGTCTCGGGGACGGGATGCCCTTAATTCCTCCGGCATCCCCTCGTTGCAGCGCGTGAAGTGTGGTCCCCCAGGGAGCTCCTCAGGAGCTCTGCACCCAGGGTTTTCACTGCGGCTGGTCTCACAGGCACTCTCCCTGGCAAATACCAAAACTCCGGACTCCTGAAAGGAAAGCAGGCGTCTGACATAAGTCACTGTGTGTACGATCAGCTTAGGCACATAAACCGTCCTCAGTTCCAGGTGGGAACACCACCGGAATTCAGGTCTCTGGATGTCAGCCAACAGCCCACCTCGGGGGGAGGCCGTCCTGAGGACAGCAGCCCCAGGTCTGCCGTGTCCCTCCTGCCTGCACACAGTCCACCAAGCTCGCCTGCTTTCCCGATTTGGGGCATCCCACCCTCCCAGCCCCAACCCTCTGAGTGGCCGATTTTATCCCTCCCACCCTAACACAAAGGACGCCTCCTAAGAACCTCCCGACCATCCTACTGGAAGTATCCCGAGGCGTCCTTAGGAGAGAATGTTCTTGAGAAGGGTCATGCAGGTTTTTAATGGACATGGAAGGATATTGGAAAATTACTTACCCAACAATAACTGAAAACGTTGATAGGCGACGTTGAGAATCTAGTTCAGACATAAGATTATAAGTTTTCTCCAACAGGCCTCAGCCACCTTGGTCCAGGAGCCAAGAAGGTGTCTTGAAGCCCTGGCCCAATCCTGTGGTTCTGTTGAGTGGATATTATGGGAAAACAGAGAGGGGAGGTCCAGAGTCCTGGCGACGTCGACGCTAGGACCCGGCGAGGAAAACGAGAGCAGAAGGGCCGGTCCTGAAAGAACGTGGGGCGTCTAAAAGCACAGTAGCTCCAGAGATGAGGCCGTGCAGGAGCAGAGAAGAAATCAGTGAACAGCATTTTTTTTTATTGAAGATAGAATATTTGTGTTTAAGAATTCAAAGATGAAGAAATTCCAGGGCTGAACGTGGAGAGAGCTCCGGAAAGGAATGGAGCCGAAGGGCGCTGGCCGCGCGGAGTTGAGAGGAAGGAAGGAGCCCCGGCCGGCCGCCCGCACGCCAGCGGAGCCGAAGAGAGCGGCGGGCGGGAGGCTCCGTGGGAAGCAGAGAGAGTTCATCGCACCCCGACACCCGCACCCGGGAAGGTCGGCGTCCTCTCCGAGTGCCGCAGGGAAGTGGGACAGTGTTCAGGAGAAGAGAAGCCGCTCAACCAAACCGAAGTCACGCCGTTTCGCCGCGGTCCTCATGGTTGTCATCGTCACACGAATCAGCCAGCTTCAGATCCCATCCTCTCTGTGGCCAGTGTAATAATTACATCAAAACCGTCAGCGGGGATGAGTGTATGGTTGGCATTTATGCCAACACCATATAGCCGAGCTCACGGTTATGAAACGTATCGTTTTTAAAGAATTAATTACAACATTTCTTTCCCTAACTCTGCCAGTTATCTTCAAGTAAATACTCAAGACGGGTTTCAGTAAAAAAAACGTGTACTTCATAAAGTTTTTGCCTGAGGTTGCATCTAGTTTTCATGGTTTTGAGACAAGATGTTTCATGTGTAGGTAACTTTATTCTGGGGGGAAAAAATCCAAATACTATATATAGCATAATGTCCATTTCAACAACAGCACAGTGATGAATATTAAAACCCAGTTGTCATGTAAGATTAATGAGTGATTATTTAGGACTGAACACATGTTAAAACCATTCAGTCGCAAAGTAGCCCATTAAAATAGTGATGATACGCAACCAGATATAACCCAGAAGCGGTTAAAACGTGGAAATATTTAATCTGTCCATCATCTTAAAAATTATTATTCAGTATTCATAATTCAAAATTCTCATGTTTTATACAGAAATCAGCACGTTGGCAGATCCCGTGTGAGAAAACGAAACCGTGTCATGTGCTCTCCAGGTGTCGCGCTTAAAATTACTCCCTGAGATATTTTTAAAATATTCTTCTCGGAAGGCAACGACTAGCGTAAGAAAAGTCATAGCTGGCAGGTACCTTTCCCCTGCTGGCCTTGTGACTTTCGTCGGACGTGTGGAGCCACCTAGAACTATTTCAGTTTCTTCGGAAGCACAGCGTTTACTAGACAGTTGTAAGAGGGAATAAAAGATGATCTCGGCGGCTGAAGTTCTTTGCATGTGTTATGTGTCCGACGTACTTTATTTTGCCTAATCATCACCACAAAAGAGCCAAATGCTTCTATTCTTTCCATTTTTAAAATGAAGAAACGGAAGCCGAGACGGCTGATAACCCGTCTCACACGGCCAGAGGTCAGCAGGATTCGGGCCCGAGTCTGCCTGTCCGTCCGCGTGGGCGCAGGAGCCCCGTCGCCACGGGCGGGCCCGCACGCAGGGGAAGTTGGCGGGTCTGTTACCCTCCTTCTTTCAAGTCCTTTAGCCAGAAACTCAAGCTGTAGATGCACCTTCCTTAAGAATCAGGGAGCACGAGGACACTTCTGATTCACCAAGGGATTAATTTTGGGCATTTCCTCAAGGATCTGTCTGTTTCTAAACATCCAGGCAACGTTAGGAGCGGAAGGAAACTTGGAACTTGGACCCGATCCTCCCGTCCGGTGCAGGAATCTCTTCCCTCTTCTCGGCACTTCTCAAGCTTTGGAAATCTGGCTTTGGGTTAAGTATTACCTGCGACTGCACCAGAGTGCGCCGGGTTGTTTTCCTCTGTATCCTTCTTAGTGTCCCCAGTACAACGCCGACTCCTGCCTGCCCCGTCCTCGAGCCTTCCCTGTCTTGTAGCAGGGCCCCCTGCCCTCCTTCCGAAGGGCCACTGTGTGTAGGGAACATTAAGACCGCCGCTCTGGATCTGTGGGCAGACGCGTGTGAAAGGAAGCAGACTGTTGGGTTCAGTCGCGTGCTTCGGTCAGACCGCTCAGGTGCCTGCTACGTTCCCGGTGCACGCTGTTCATTAGGTGGCTGGGCCAGGGTCGGCTTGGCGGCTCATCGCGGTCGTCAGAGACCTGGGCTCTTTCTGTTTCCCCCGTGCCGTCCCGGGGTTGCAAAAGGGATGCGGCTGCTGCAGGGATCACTTACAACACGGCAACATCTGGCCGGAGAGGAGGGACACGTCCTTTGTCATGAGGAAGTTAGGCCTTCCCCATAAGTCCCCCCGATGACTTCCCCTGGGGTCCCAGTCCGCAGTCAGTGCTCATGACCCAGCCGTAGTGGGGCCAGTAAATCTCGTATCTGACGTTTGCAGACACTCCGGTGAGGTGAGCTCCGCGAGCAAAGAGGAGTGTGGAGGGGGGAGGGCTGAGTGTGGACAACCCAGTTAGCTTTGAACTAGCTGCCTCCAAACGAGAACTTCATTAAGTGTTTAGACTTTACGAGCCACAATATCTGGGGCAAATAGAGCAAACTTTGTGTTAGACCTGTACAAAGTATATAGTTATTCATCTCTAAATAAGTAGTCTCAAATAATTTTAATTAAGAGACAGAGTAAACTACAAAGTACCCACAGTCAGAGCATATCAACGTATTTCTCATATTTGGTAAAACCAATTGGCAATAAATCGGCCTTTGCTACCAGAAAGGCCTGTTTTCATCCCTGTCTGTCGGGCGTTACTGTGTTGGGCTCCAGGAGCAATCCTCAGTAAGGGTGATCTTACCTCCTGTGGCCCAGCCATCCCACGCTTCTCTGTTAAAAGTTTAACCTGACACAGATGAATGTGTCAGCAGCGGTGTTGGGTTTTCCCCCATCAAATAAAACTTTAAAATCTCTGGGGATGCTGAAAACGCGGCCTGGGCCAGCTTTACGTGACCCAGACTTACTGTGACCTTTGCCAGGTTGAGATAAACATCAACAGCCAGGAGACAATGACTCATTTCTGAACACTCAGGGATAATTTTCACACCAGTCTGAAAAACTTTGCCCTGGGAATCGAGGGTCCCAGCAAAAAGACAGTCTGTCTAATTTAAAAGCCCTTCAAAGAACAGGGTGACACTTGCAGGCTACGAGGCGTGAGTTCCATCAAAAAAGGGGGCTCATAACATCTGCCTGAACCCTACAGCTACCACTGCGGGCGAAATACCCCCCTGTCCCCCAGCCCTCCTGACAGGAGATGAGGCTCTATTGAAACAGGACTTTAAAAATGCAATTTGACCAGAAATATAAATTGAATCAGTAAGTCAGTGTATCTGTCATCTATCTGTCCGTCTATCTAATCTAATCTAATCTAATCTAATCTAATCTAATCTAATCTAATCTAATCTAATCTGTGTATGTGTATATGTATGTAAGTATGTACCTAGATACATAAATATGTAGAAATATTATGAAGCCCATTTAGAAAGGGTATTGTTTATAAGCTATTTAATACGCAGAAGTCTAGGGTAAGCATGAACGTTCAAGTTCATTATGTGTCTGAAAGGCCATTTTGCCTTTTGAAGTGGCTTTGGTATCTGGAGATAAACAGCTCGACTATCTGGTTAACTGTCAAGCGTCTGTGGAACTCAGGGATGAAACAGAATTTATTTCTGTTGCGAGCCCTTTTCCCGAAGCCACCTGATTTTTTTTGGTAGTCCTCGGCCTATTAGCAAACATGTAAATGTATTCCACCCTATGAAGCTTTCAACTGTGAAATTAACCTCTCCCCAGCCTTGTTTGAGTAAGACCAGGTGTCTCAGGCTCCCTCCGGCCCCCAGCGAGCATCCCTCAGGAAAGAAGGGAGGAAGCGGGGGGTTTGACGTTTGTGCAACGAAAACGTGTCAGTAACCATCTGAAAATGACCAGAGGCGTTCTACCAGCCCCCCTGAAAATTACCTCATACACCCCAACTTTTTAAGTGGAACACAACACTCGTCTTGCCCTCTTGCTTAAAACGAAAAGCGCCCCCCTTTCTCATATTTAAACAACAGCTATCAAAGATGTAACGATCGCGCTGGCCCCGGTTCAAACGCGCGGGCAGGAAGGAATGCGCAGCTGTCGGGCCGAGCGCTCAGAAGCGCCCCAGACAGATCGCTGCGCATCGCGGCTGCTTTTCATTAGCAGCAGACTCCCAGCCGGTTCCTCTGCCCCCTCTCCTCGGGAACTTGAAACAAAGTGATTTGCAGCGCTGGGTCTCATACAGTATCTACCCCGTGGAAAGGGAGGATGTTCCTGGAAATAGCTTGAGCCAAAGTTCAAAGCAGATTAGAGCATCTGAAGGTACCTGGAGATTTGTATCCTGGCCCCGGCCAGAGAGGGAGCAGAGCTCCCTGCGGAGTACGGTTACATAGTTACTATTATGCTAGATTCTTATCATTGCTGATCTACTTTTAAGGGCATTTTTATCCTGTAGTTAATGGGAAAATATTTTATGTTGCAAACAGCCACAGCCAAGAGAGGTTTTCGTGTGTGTCACTTAAACGGAAGACTTCCCTTGGTGACACTGCTCGGCTCCCTCCATGCACGTGGACGGCCATAGCTACTAAGTAACAACTTCACAGACAGAAGTGACCTTATCGGTTGTGCCCTCGGGCCCTTTTATCAAGCAGATGGGAAGACCGACTGCCCTCCGTTCGTGTTTGTAGACTCTTGAATGAGACTGATGTCTGGAGATAAAACTCTCCCTGAGCTCAGGGCCTGGTGCTGAGAAGGCCCCGGGTTTCATTCATGTCCATGATGCCCACGGAGGAAGGGGGTGGGAAGTTTAACATATTGACATAAACGATCACGTTAAGAATTAACAAGCCTCTCATACGGGATAAAATTGCAAGCGTAGTTCTCAGGGCCACAGTGACTAATCAAATGACTGGGAAAAACAGAATTAGAACCCAGTGCCCCCCATTTGCATTGAATGGCTCGAAGTACTCAATTTAATGCACTTCATTCATGAATTATAATTTTTTTTTAAATATGTTTTTATTGATTTCAGAGAGAGGAAGGGAGAGGGAGAGAGATATAGAAACATCAATGATGAGAGTGATTGGTCGGCTGCCTCCTGCACAGCCCCTACTGGGCATGTGGCCTGACCCGGAATCAAACGGTGACCTCCTGGCTCATAAGTCAATGCTCAACCACTGAGCCACGCCGGCTGGGCCATTCATGAATTAAATCCTGTTCATCACATAGCAGGTTACCCCTGTAGGACTAACCGCTTTCCAGCCCATGGAAGGACAGTGGGAGAAAGCGGCCAAGATTAAGGGCTGTTCAGCCGGTCTGCCTGGTTCCGAATCCTGAACCTACCACTTACCTGTTGAGTAAACTCAAATGAATTGCCTAGCTCTCTGGGCCCCTTTCCCACCTGAAAAGTGGGGGCAGAACTATTACCTCCCTCCCAGGGTTGTTTTGAGGAGTAAATAAGTTATTGTGCATACAGCTTGGACTGTGCCTGGTGCCTACTGAGTCCTATAGATACGCTGGCTCCTGTCCGTAACACTGACCCTCACTCCTCCTGAGCCGATTTCCAGCGTGATGATGCCAGAGACCAGGGCATCCTCTGTCGCCCTGGTATTGATCTGCAGATTATTTTGGTTCCAGTACTTCCTGTTGTGGTTTTTGATGTCTTTTGGGAAAGAGCAGGCTTGGAAATAGTCTTTCAATTTCAATAAAACTCTCTGCTATGTTTAAGTGAAGTTGTCAAGGGCAATGGCACATCTACAGAGTGTCACCTGCTGCCATTCTCTGGAGAGAACAGGGACCGAGGAGGGTACGGCCCCCTGCACACTCCACCCTGAGGCCACTCAGGAAACGGGCTGGGGGTGTGGACAGCACACGCCCAGCCTCCCCGCCCAGAGCTGCCCCTTCCCGCCGCCTCACAGCAGCTGCAGCGGGACACTCTGGTTAGTCACCTCATTTGGCAGAGAGATTGCGCAGATATCGTGCTCAGGGTTTTGAGCTTTGCTGAGTTACCAGGATTCACAAACTATGGCCTATGGGCCAAATTGGGCCCATGCCTCATTTTAGCTAATAATGTTTTTACATTTTTAAAGGGTTGTAAAAATAACAAAGAATATATGCAACAGAAGCTGTTTGTAGCCCACGGCGTCTAAAATAGTTACTATTTGGCCCTTTATAGAAAAAGTGTGTTGACGGCTCAGTTTGGCTGTAACAGAATATACGTAACATAAAGACTTCATGGGGCATAATTTAACCTTTTATGATTCAGAGGCACTTTGGACCCTTGTAACAGCCCAGGCTCGCGGTTAGGAATGTCAGTCAGGATTGGACTATATTAATGGTTAAAAGTGTGAATTCTGAGACCAGACGGCCTTTGATCAAGTCTAGGCCCTACCATTTCTTAAGTGTGTGATCTTTATCAGATTTCTTAATCTTCCTAAGCCTCGGTTTCCTCGTCTGTAAAACGTGAGCCTCAGAGTGGCCACCTTATCTGGCTGATGCCGGGATCAAAGGAGAGAACGCGCAGGAAGCTCTTTGAACTTGGGGTGTTCGTGAAATGCTGGTGTCCCGCACGCCTCCCGGCCAAGAGCCTGGTCCCGGAGCTTCCTGGCTGCCCGCGTGCTGCGTGACTGGGAGCCGACAGGTCGTCCCGGCCTCCTGGCTCTGACGGCTGGCGCGTCCGCTCTCCGGCCTCGGAATCAGAGGTACCATGTGGCTGTCAGACGTCACTGGGGTGCGGAAAGCCTGGGCGAGGGGGACGGTCCTGCAGAAGGCCGCGCTCACCCGCCCACCCTCCTGCCGTCTCTCCCGTCCTCCCGGGATGCGAGCCCTCGGTGGCTTCAGGGTGCCCCGTCTTGTTCCTGAGAGTTAGCTTGACTGTGGCGGTCATTGCACAAGATGTGCGGATATCAGAGCATCAAGCCGTACACTGTAAATACACACAGATGTTGTCAATTATACCCCAGTAAAGCTGAGAAATCCTAAGCACGTGAAAAGGATACTTACAGAGAGGAGGTTTTGAAGTGATGCTTCATGATAATGTAAGGTGGGCCCCGGCTGGGTGGTGCGGTCGGCTGGAGTGTCGTCCCCTACACCGAAAGGTTGGGGGTTCGAGTCCCGGTCAGGGCCCATGCCAAGGTTGGGGGTTCGATCCCCAGTCAGGGCGTGTACGGGACGCAACTGATCCATGTTTCGCTCTCACGTCGATGTTTCTCTCTCCCCCTTCCTCTGTCTCTAAAGGTCAATAAAACCGTATCCTCTGGTGAAGATTAAAAATAAATAATGTAAAGTGAAAGAAAACAGGAAAATAAAATCATAGCTTCAGCCAAAAAAGACAGACAGCAAAGAAAGAGCCGCAGTCGCGGAGGCAGCAGGGTGCCCGGCGCCCCGGCTGTGGGCCTTGGCCGAGGTTGCCAGCATCAGCCGGCTCCTCCAGTTCAGACCCGGGCGCAAAAGGCGTGCGACGTGTAACATGCAAATGCGCTTTATCTTCAGAAGCCTCTCACGTGGGAGACCGTGTATTATCGCAGCAGAACCTCACGGCGTCTGACCGAGGCAGCGCCCTAGCAGGACGGTCCACTTCTGTGGGGTTTTCTGATAAATCTGGATTCTTCACATGATGGGACCCATCCTAAATACAAAGTAATAATAATAAAAATCCTTGAGGTCTGTGATTGGGGAGGCGCGAGGTCTGTTAAGAAAATGTAAAATCCAAGTTCTGACTGTCCTGTGTTCCTTTCCCCGTGTTGAAGGCTCTCTGTCTATGTCTCTTGAAGGGTCAGGAAAGCCTGAATTTTCCTTCAAGCTTCCACGACAAGCATTTCCTTTTCACACCTCAATAAAAAAATATATAGGAATTTTCCATAGATCTGAAGGACTGACGAGCGAGACAGAATTTCCACCGAATGCTGGAAGCCAGCCTCCCCGATGGACACGGGGACGGCGAGGAGAGCAGCCGTTTTACAGGGTCCGGGAGCCCAGTAAACCTCCATCTCGCCAAGCGGCCTGTGACCAGGGTGACGATGTCGCCGCGCGGCTAAAATGCAAGCAGCCGTGACCAAGAGGAGCCCCGGAGCGAACCCCTGGAGCCTCATGCGCCCTCAAGTTCAACATCAAAGGGCCTTTGTGTTGGGGGAAGATAAGGCACCTGCCCCTTGGACTTGGCCCATCAAAGGAAACGCGTATGTTCTCTGCTGTTTCTGCCATGCAGCTTTGGTTCACATGCAAAACCCTAGTGGGAAATTACTCTGAAGTCCTCTCGTTCACCGAGGACTGTCCCTGATTGGAACCACCCGGGTACCCGCTGGGAGCTGGGAGCTGGGAGCTGGGAGCTGGGAGCTGGGAGCTGGGTGCTGGGCTGGGAGCTGGGAGCTGGGCTGGGAGCTGGGAGCTGGGTGCTGGGAGCTGGGAGCTGGGTGCTGGGAGCTGGGTGCTGGGAGCTGGGAGCTGGGAGCAGGGAGCTGGGAGCTGGGTGCTGGGAGCTGGGTGCTGGGAGCTGGGAGCTGGGTGCTGGGAGCTGGGCTGGGAGCTGGGAGCTGATCTGGGAGCTGGGCTGGGAGCTGGGAGCTGGGTGCTGGGAGCTGGGAGCTGGGCGCTGGGAGCTGGGAGCTGGGCTGGGGAGCTGGGAGCTGGGTGCTGGGAGCTGGGAGCTGGGAGCAGGGAGCTGGGAGCTGGGTGCTGGGAGCTGGGAGCTGGGCTGGGAGCTGGGCTGGGAGCTGGGAGCTGGGAGCTGAGCTGGGAGCTGGGAGCTGGGTGCTGGGCTGGGAGCTGGGAGCTGGGTTCTGGGAGCTGGGTGCTGGGAGCTGGGAGCAGGGAGCTGGGAGCTGGGTGCTGGGAGCTGGGTGCTGGGAGCTGGGAGCTGGGAGCTGGGTGCTGGGAGCTGGGCTGGGAGCTGGGAGCTGATCTGGGAGCTGGGCTGGGAGCTGGGAGCTGGGTGCTGGGAGCTGGGAGCTGGGCGCTGGGAGCTGGGCTGGGGAGCTGGGAGCTGGGAGCTGGGTGCTGGGAGCTGGGAGCTGGGAGCAGGGAGCTGGGAGCTGGGTGCTGGGAGCTGGGAGCTGGGCTGGGGAGCTGGGAGCTGGGAGCTGGGAGCTGGGCTGGGGAGCTGGGAGCTGGGTGCTGGGAGCTGGGAGCAGGGAGCTGGGAGCTGGGTGCTGGGAGCTGGGTGCTGGGAGCTGGGAGCTGGGCTGGGGAGCTGGGTGCTGGGAGCTGGGAGCTGGGCTGGGGAGCTGGGTGCTGGGAGCTGGGAGCTGGGAGCAGGGAGCTGGGAGCTGGGTGCTGGGAGCTGGGAGCTGGGCTGGGGAGCTGGGAGCTGGGTGCTAGGAGCTGGGAGCAGGGAGCTGGGAGCTGGGTGCTGGGAGCTGGGAGCTGGGCTGGGAGCTGGGAGCTGGGAGCTGGGAGCTGGGAGCTGAGCTGGGAGCTGGGCGCTGGGAGCTGGGTGCTGGGAGCTGGGAGCTGGGCTGGGGAGCTGGGAGCTGGGAGCTGGGCTGGGAGCTGGGAGCTGGGAGCTGGGAGCTGGGAGCTGAGCTGGGAGCTGGGCGCTGGGCTGGGGTGACCAACGCCGGCTCCCTGAGGGGCTGTCGCCCGGCTCTTCCGGGCGGGTCCCCGCCCGCCGCCCTTCCTCATGTGGTCCCGGATCGTGCTGGGCGATTGCGTTGTACACACAGGCGTCTCATATGTGCCTGGCTCCCACAAAAGGCTCACGTTTCCTTCTGAAGGAAGAGCTGCAGCCGCCAAGGCTGCCCTGTCGCTGCCATTGAAGATTTCACCGCTGTGCCCGGAGTAAGTTAACAGAAGGGCTGTGACTGTGTCCTGGTGTCGGAAGCACCCGGCTCTCCGTTCTCAGCGTGGACAAGGCTCTTCCTGGGGCGATGCGCGGTTTCCGCCGGACCCCAGCCGGAGCCCCTGGTCAGACCCTGGTCAGATCGCGTCAGCGCCGCCGTTTCCTGGGAACGCTCTCCGTGGCCCAGCGGCGACACGTCGGAAGCCTCCTCTCTTCTAGTTCCTCCTCCAGCCAGATGGCAGACGTGAGAAGCTGTTAATAATGACGGCCTGAGGGGTGTCCCTGGGATGATCAGCTGGCGCAGAGCAAATGGTGGCCTCACTGGGCACAGTGTCTCCTCCGGAGGCTCGTGGGTCTCTGGCATCCGTCTGTCTCACGCAACTGCAGTGAACTCATCCCTTAGTCTGCTGAGAGCTGGAGCTGCAGAGAGGGACCGTCCGTCTCCCCGACCCCCAGAGCCGGGGCCTGTCCCCCTGAAACTTCCCGCCCCAGCACCACGGCTCCTGGGAATGACTAGACGCTGTGGCCGGCTCTCTGATCCTACCTCCCGGCCACCTCCACTGCCTCTGGGACCCCAACCGTGGGCCTTCCCGTCACAACAGGAATTGTGAGATTTTCTCCTTTCCAGTTACAAGCCAGGCCCACAGGCTGAGCCACCGGGTGAAGACTTTCTGGTTCGCCTTCCTTTGTTGCTTTTGGGTCTCATATAACCACCTGCCAGAAACGTCACATCTCTTTGAATAGATGTGATTCTCACAGTGGCTCTGAAGGTGAGGGCTGTTGTTATCGTTTTGAACAGGTGGGGAAACTGAGGCTCCCGGGGTTCAAGCACCTGTCTAAGGGTCGTACAGCTGTGGGCAGCTCCCCTCCAGGTGGATCATTTGCTCCATGCCAGCATCTTCCGTTGCGTGCCGTGACCTCTGTATGATCGTGTCTGTTCATGGGTCACTTCCCTGCCCTCTCCGAGGGACCTCTGATAAACCTCTGTCTCACTCCTGCATTTATTCTTTTGTCCATTTAATATTTACGAGACACCTACTTGGCACAAGGTCCTCTCCACGTGCAGTCCTCTGTTATTAGTGCTGGGTGCTGACAGACAGACGCATACTGTGGACAAACAGACAGATACCTCTAAGCACAGCTTCCAGCTGTCAACCTGGCCGAGAGTCGGACTGAAGACTTTGCAGGAGAGGTGGGGGACTGCAGGCGTCTGGTCAGATTTTAACTGTGCCCTTAAGCAGCTGAAAGGGTGAGTCCGCGTGATCCGCTCCATTCGGCTTTGCAGGATGTCCAGCAGTCACCTTCGGCCCGCGAACGGGTCCCACCTCTTGACTACCTGCAGCCTCTATGAAGTTAGTTGTCGGGATGATGGAAGGTGGGCCTGCCAGGGGTAGGCACTGAATCAGTTTGCCAGTGAAGCTGCACTGGCTTTGGGCGTGGTCTTGTTACCAGGCGGAGTGTGTGCCTTGAGCACAGATCACAGCCGGCTCACACGGGAGGTTGTCTGTAGCCACTCGCGAGGCTTCTTGGCACCGCCGGGCACTGCTCATTAGACCCAGGGACTGTGGAGTGATGGGGGCACTGCGGGCACTGCCCCCCACAAGGCTCCTTTCACGGCCCAGCGTTAGTCAGGGGCACATGCTCTGACTAGGCTGGTGTTGCGTGTGTCATGGGACGCCACGCAGTGCGGTGACCCTTGCAACACAAGCTGCTGCGTTCCATTGCAATCAGTGAGTTTCTGTCGGTTTTTCCACTTCAGGAATCTGCCAGAGACGAGCGGGGGCGAGAAAGGAAAACCCATGCGTGTGCTCCCAGCCCATGAGGAGAAGAGCTCGTCAGATACCCGGGCGTGGGGGCCAGCAGGCGTTTGTCAGAGAGATGACCTTGGGCCAACGCGTGAGGAAGGGGTGCTCAAAGACATCCCTGTGACGTGCCTGCAGAGAGCTCGCGAGGGTTCCGTCCCCAGACAGGGAGAAACTCTGGAAAGTTAAAGGCCCAGCACAGAGCAGGGCGCTCCTGGAATCCCCAGGCTCCTTTGGGGGTCCGTTCTCCACAGTGGGGATTCACAGGCTAACAAGGGTTAGTTAGTAATTCTCCCCTGTAGCCTGACAGTTAAGGATGGGCTCTGGGCCCCGCTGGGTATTCCAGAGCACAGGCCCAGGGTAACAGTCCTGGCAAAATGATGGCTGACACTTCTTGGTGCTTACCACAGCCCATAGACCCCTGGCAGGAATCGCACGGCCCACCCCAGGTCGTGGAAACCGGGGAGAATGTCATGAAAGCTCTGTTTATAGATGCATAAGTTTGGGAACTCATGAGGAACAGTGAAGCCCCCGGCACAGCAACCTCTGGATCTGAAGGAGCAGAGGAAGAGCGGTGTCCTCAAGTCTGCTGAGAGCTGGAGATGCAGAGGGACCGTCCTACGGGAGCTGTGGCCACACAGCCGGGTCCCGGGACCATCGACGGCCAGGCGGAGGGCGAGGCAGCCAGGCAGCGAGGTCGTGGCTCAGCCCAGGGGCGTGTGGGGCTGCAGCTGGGAGGGTGGCTGAGGTGGGCCGGGCACCCGAGCGGACCCAGCACCCCATCGGAGCCCCGTCCTGTCGGTCCCCGGCTGCAGGCAGGCCACTCTGATATCCTGAGAAAACAGTCCTCCGCCATCACTCCAAAGGTGCCATTGGGCCCCTGGACCCAGCAAGTTCACTGTGCTGCACGTCCTCCGGGAGTGTCCACATCGCCCAAGGCCAGCGCAGAGGCCCACTCCTGGCCCTGAGCCCCTCCTTGTGGGACCCTTTCTGCTCTCACGAAGGGTCTAGAAGAGTCTAGAGTCTAGAAGATCTTTCCATGGTCCGCACACCCTAGGAGACCACCGAGCCTGTTTCTAAGCAAGACCGCATCCCTCGTGCTGGGGCTGGGACCTCGGCGTCTTTCCGAAGGACAGGGTTCAGCCCCAGCCAGAGCCGTGGGTGTGGGCTCCACCAAGTGTCTGGAATCAGCACGGCCCCTCGAGGGTGACGGTGGAGGACTCACCTTTCCGTCCTTTCCTGGTGGCAGCCCCACTGCAGGAAGACTCAGGGCCGGCCTCCCGGGGGGTCCTGACAACTGGGGGGACCTCAGAACAGAAGGCAGCTATGGCTGGGGGAGCTGCGGTGGGGGACCCTCCTGCCTACATCTGCCCACACAGGTCCAGGGCCCCTCACGCGCCCAAGGCCTCGGCAGCCCGTCAGTGGGCGGGGGGAGGCCAGTCTTCCCATGTGGGCAAACGGCTGCTTCCACCCCGAGGCGCCGGGGGCTTCCCGCTCCCCCCGCTCAGATTCCTTCCACATGTCTCCCACACGAGGGCCGAATTGTTGACTCTCCTTTACTGCGCTGATTGGTTGCACATGCCCAGCCTGTGTGTGCGGGGCTGGGGGCTGTGCCGTCTGAGCCATCTGAGCCCTCTGAGCAAGCGACGGCCAGAGACCTGGGAGTCAGCCGTGAGCAGGCCAGGCTGGCCGGGGAAGCCTGAGCGCGCCCCTGCTCCCTGGGCAGGAGGCGTCCTCCACGGGGAGCCCCGTTGTTCATGGAGGGCGGGCCTGAGAAATGACTGAGTCTGAGAGATCCGCTTCTCAGTCTTTGTATTGCGTGACTCAAGGGGCGATGCTTAAGCTCCGGGGCCTCGCCCTCCTCATCTGTAGAATGGAGCCACAGAGTGAGGCTGTGAGGACTGAATGAGGTGATGAATTTAAAGTGCTTTATGGCCCTGGCCAGGCAGTTCAGTTGGTTAGAGGATCGTCCCCGTATGCCAAGGTCGCAGGTTTGATCTCTGGTCAGGACACATGCAATAAGCCACCAATGATGCATGAATAAGTGGAACCGCAAATCACTGTTTCTCTCTCTCTCTCTCTCAAATCGATTTTAAAAAATTTTAAATAATAAAATGCTTTGCGTATCGTGCTGGGTGCTGGCTGGGGATTCATTGTCCATTGAGGATAAAGCTTGTCACTGTGGGGTGCACACGTGCCTGGTGAAGTGTGCGCCCGGGGAGCTCGTCACAGCACCTGGGAAGGAGAGCAAGGTCATGGGGCCACAGGGCCCCCGCCCCATGCCTGCGGCCCACCGCGCAGCTCCCCCGAGCACCGCTACCCACCGGGTTGCTTCACTGGGGTGGGAACAGGCCCCGTCACATCTCTGGGGCATGTCGGCGGTCGCCACCACCCAGGCAGCCCCATCCTGAGCTGATTTGGGGAGTGTCTTTAATGTGGCCTCCGGGATCTCTAAACCGGTTACCGTGTGGATTTGTTCAAGCTGCTGCTCCCAAGACGCCTTTAACTGCCAGCTCGGGGCTTGTTTGTTTCCCTGGACTCCCCAGTGAGCGGCGTGCTTGGGGAGGAAGCGACTTCTGCCGCCAGCCGCGGTGGTCCAGGGGCTGCCCTGACTTCCTCCTGCCACCCAGCTGCTCCCACGGCCAGTGCCACCAGGACACAGGGCACAGCACTCACCTGGGGCTCTGTCAGACTGCTGGCAGCCTCGGTACCCACAACGCCTTTTGCTATTAGAAGTGTTGCCGTCACCTCTAGTTCAGATGAAAGCTCGCACGTTGATAAAGGGGGAACCTTTCTTTGCTTTTCACAGTTGATGTTTCATTGGCATTGAATCCAGACAGTGAAGTAGGGTCCTGTGCCCAGAAGGTCCTGTGCCCAGAAGGCCCCGTGCCCAGAAGGCCCCGTGCCCAGAAGGGCCCCGCACGCGAGTTCATCTCCTGTCGCTGTCTCGAGAGTCTGAATTTTCACACAAGGAGCCTCAGTTTTGCACTGAGCCCTCAAATCTGTGTGTCCAGCCCTGATGATAAGGAACATAGAAACGACACATAGAAACGGTTTCAGGGCAGGTCTGCGCCGTGTGGGCCGAGGTTTCTAAGGATGGCAGAGCGTGGCGGGCGGGCGCCCGGGGTGGTTGCTCCATCCGGCCACCCGAGGCGTTGAGGAGCCAGTGGCGCCTCGCTTCTGGTTACGCTGGGCGTGGAGGCAGCCAGGCGGTTCAGTGCCAGCTTCGTCCGTTCATTCATCGTTCAGTCCCTGTGACCCGTTTCAGACCCTTCCGTATATTGACACACTCCGCAGTCGTCTTTATTATAAAGCGAGAGTCCGTGTGTAGGTCACGTCCGTCTGGCCTGACAGTCAGGGAAGTTAGTCGCGGCTGTTTCCTACCATCGATTAGGAAGCGTTTTTCCACCCTTGGGTATAATTTTCTCCATGTGTCTGCAAGGACAGTATTGCTGCCCTTGATTCACAGATGACGAGGGGTTTACTCGGGATACGTCTCGGCTCCTGCAGGCCCCTCCGTGTGGATGTTGTGAGCCAGGCCTCGCAGGCAGGTCTTTCTCCCCACGGGCCTGCTCCGCTCCCTGATTCTGCCTTCACCCCGATGTCTCCTATTAAGTCGTCTCCGGAGAAGAGGGCTCCTTATAGCAGTCACCATATTTTACTGACACACGGCGCGATCGCCTTTTTGGTTTTAGCTCCTCGACTGTGATTTAGGTCTGTGGGGTATTTCTGGATCTCGTGGGGAAGCTCAGCATTGCCCACAGCCCGTTTTAGCAGAGGTGCGGGCTCATCCGTACTGGCCGGGAAGCCAGCTCTTCTATGGGGGCTGCTGAGGGTCACCTAAGTAGTGTCCTTGTGCTTCTGTCTTGTCCTAAGATATTTACACACACACGCACACACACAGAAACAGACACAGAGAGACACACAGAGATACACACACACACACAGACACACACACACAGAAACACAGACACAGAGAGAGAGACACACAACAGAGATACACACACACACACACAGAGATACACAGACACAGAGACACACACACCATCGTTTCGGGGGAAGCTGAGCCACCCCGGCTCCAAGGGGGCCTGAGTGGTCTAAGGATAACCGGCCTCCTCTTGCCATGATTGGTTTAGGAGTGAGCATGTGACCCAGTTCCGGTCGACGAGACCTGAAGAGAAGTCTGGGGAGAGGGGAATCCCTTTGGAGAGTCAGTGAACATTTCAGACCCTGCCTGACCTCCCTACACAGCCTCTGACCCACACAGCTCACAACCACCTGAGTGACCTGGTAAATCACTGAAATATAATGTATGGAATACTTCCATATCTGCTGTTCTATGATTTTTTAAAACGGTGATGAAATGGACACACATAAACATACCACTCTTGAAGCGAACGTCTCAGTGACATTTATACTTGGAACGTTGTGTCATTGCCATTTGTATCTAGTTCCAAAATATTATAATCACCTGGAGAGGAAGCTCTGTGCCCATTAAGCATTGTTACCCATTTCCTCTCATCCCAGCCCCTGGCAACAACCAGTCTGCTTTCGGTGTCGGTGGGTTTACCTGTTCTGGGCATTTTATACCGATGGAATCATTCAACATGAACCTTTTGTGTCCGGCTTTTCATTTAACTTGATGTTTTTGAGGTACACCCCTGTGTAGTATGTGTCAGACCCCCATTCCTTTTTGTTGGCTGGGTAATATTCCACCATGTGTATATTCCCACAGTTTGCTCATCCATCCAGCTGTTGATGGGCAGCTGGCTGTTCCCACCTTTTGGTTATTGTGAACGGCGATGCTAGAAACATGTATTTGCACGTATTTGTTTGAGAACCTGTTTCCAGTTTGACACATACACAGGACTTGCTGAGTCACGTGGTAATTACAGCTTTCTGGGGATACCCCCAAAGCAGCGGTACCATTTTACATTCCCACCGGCGATGGATGCCCATGATCTCATTTTGCCCATGATACCAACCGAATGAGGTCCGGTTGTCTTATAAAGGATGCTCCTGAGACTCAAGGAATTAAAACCATTTGCCCATCTTGATTTGTCAAATGTTAGAATTTGATTCCACGTCCCCGAAAGTCCTGTTTCTTCTCTTGAGTTAAGTTCCCAGGTCTTTAGCTTCTTTCCTCGGAGAGGAAAACCCCCGGTCTGTGGTAGGTAAGCTTGTCCGGAGACAGATCAAGAGGGAGGGGGAAATGCCAGCTCAGGGAGCCAGGTGCGTAATCTTATGTTAATGCAAATGTACGTTTGCTTTGTGGCCCCGGCATCTAGAATGGTACTCAGCCCATGGTAGAGGCTCAGAAGTATTTGTGAGCGAAGGCGTCTTGTGTATTCATCTGAGGACTTTGTGTGTCTGGAGGCTGGCAGCCCTGCTGCCTTTTCCGCCACCCCCTCCGCCAGTGCAGCTGTGCCCGAGAACAGGGCCTGCGGGGACCAGATGCGACACGGCTCCCAGGGTGAGAGACGTCTCTGATTCCTCCCGCTGAAGACGGGCCTGTCGGACACGTCGTGGTCCCACTTCACGTTGAGCGGCAGTGCCTTTCGCCAGTGGACTGTCTGTTCCCCAGTTATTCCTATTATCTATTTATTTAATCGATAAGCAGGTAGGTCACTGATGAGTCTTAGCGTGTGTGCTGTTCATCTGTGAATCAGCTTTCATCTTTCGGGACTTCGATGGGCTCACGTCATTCAGGAGTAGCTAGTACCACCGGCAGCCGCGGCTTTCTTTGTAGCTGAGTCTTCCCAGATCAGTAAGGTTAACAGGTGATACTGTCACTTGGGCACAGTCATAAATTTGAGAAACGAGTAGGAAGGCGGAGCCAGCTGAGAAGCTGGAACTGAAAATAGGTTACGGCATTTTGCCCCGAGGCTCTGGCAGCGATTGAAACGAAGTCTTTTGAAACAGAGCAAATTGCCCTTTTTCTGACTCCTCGAGCTCCGTCTCTGAGGGCAGGACACCGGGACCGGGACACAGAACAGCCTTCGGTCCGAGGCCGCGGCTTTTGTTCTGCAAAAGGCAGGCGAGGGCAGCTGAGCTCTCCCAGGAAGACCTGCTCGTAGGCTTCCCTCGGAGGGCCCTCGGCAGAAAACAGAGGGAGGAGAACCGGGAAAATAAAAGAATGAAGCAAAAGGAAACTGGTGTTGGCCGGAGGTCGGGCGGGGCCTTGAAGATGAGCAGGCTCTGGAGCCATTTCACAGGACGGAGGTTCGTGAGTCCGATGGGCCCCCAGCCCCTTGTTGGGGACACTGAGTTATCACAAGGGCTTCCCTGCCCGCCGCCCCTCAGTCCACACGGACTCGCTCTGGGTTTAGTTGCATTTAAGTTCTAGTAGAAACAGAGCAACACCGTGGTTGGCCCTTTAAAAGAGACCCTCTGCCCCTATGAGGACAGGTCCGTGGTCAGGTAGAGTCTGAGGCCACTGGCCGTCTGCTCGGCCTGTTATTATTGTAAAAGCCTAAGGTCAGGAATGGAAGGAGCAGGAGGTGAAGGGTCACAAGGCGAGCTCATGGGGTCCCGCGGAGCCTTCCCTTCCTCCCCTCCCCTGCTCCCTGGCCGCTGTTCCTGAGTGCCCACTGCGTGCTTGGCCCTGCTTGGGGCTTGGGTACACAGTGACCGGCCCCAAGCCCATGTCGTCACAGGAAGTCGCACCCCAGCCAGGGAGACGGTTGAAAGGAGGCCCTTAAGGACCGGCATGGTCAGAGCGCCACGGAGGAAGTGGGAGAGGGTGTGAGAGGGAGCGGTGCAGGCGGTGCCCTGGGCAGCGATGGCGTCGGAGGAAATCAGACACAGCGAGAAGGTGCCCCCTGCAAGCAGGCACAGGGGGCCCCGAAGAAGCCGGACCTGCTGACCTCCAGCCTCAGGAAGACAAGGAAGCACATTCCTGTTGTTCCAGCCGCCCAGCGTCCCGGCTCGGCCATGAGCCCGGCAGACTAACAGCACCCAGATGGCACCCTCCGTGGACGCGGTCCCCTCGCCTCCCTTCTCGCCTCTGCCCCCAGCCTCTGCAGCCACGTCTGAAGCTCTCACCGGAGCTCCCGCCGCCCACCCTCTGCCCAGCCTTTGCCTCTTCTGGGGCTTCTTCGTTCTCCAGAGGGCCCTCCCCCGACGCCCCTCGTCCCTGGCTCGCTGACTCATGGCCTTGGCCGCGCTCTCGGCGCTCCCCGGGGTTTTCCTCGAGCTCACCCGTCTCCAGTCTAGACGCTCGCCCTCCCGGCGTGCTCATTCCCACGGCAGCCTCTGGCGCTTCCCTGCGCTGACTCACGGGTTCTTTCCCAGACTCGCTCTCTCCAGCCCCAGGCCTGTGCTTTCTGCCTCTCACTTGACCTTCCCCGTGAAGAAAACCTCTCGCCTAAGCAGGAGATTCAACAGGCGCCTTTGGTTCTTTCCTTTCCCTCCTTCCTGAATTCAGACGAGCCATGGATCTTTGTCTTCCTTCAACGTGTCATTTCCCGAATTGTATTTCCAATGCCTGCTCCCCCGGCTTAAAAGTTAGGAATGGGCTTCAGTGACCTGTGAGAAATCCCACGCCCGGTGTCCACAGCGCACTACCTTCCCGGCAACACCTCCCCCCACTTCCCACCCAGATCACGCGTGTTCCAGCCCCCGCACACTAACTGCGGGCCCTACAGCACGGCGCGTTTCTTTCTTCTGATTGTAGCGGCTCCACCATCAGTCTCGCTCCCTTCGTCTCTTCTCCAACTGACAGAACTCTGCTCATTCCTGCAAACTAGGTTTCACTGCACCTCCATCCTCAAAGCCACCTTCCCAGGGCTAGAGCCTCCTAGTCCGTGCCCTGTGTCCCCAGGCCTTTCACCTCCCGTCTCTCTTGCTCAGTGGAGCTCCTTTCCTATTGTGACCAGGCTGGATCCACCCTCGGAGCGCGAACTAACCTCATATTATTCTGGACGTTCCACGTGGCTCTGAAAAGCCTCCGCTGAGTGAAAGAGCTGCGAATGAACGTCTCCTGGGATTGTTCCCGATGGGAAGCTCGTCCTTGTCTAATATTCCTCAAAGTCGGGGTCAAATTCTTTCAGCAGAACCAGACTCCACAGATCAGTTGGGGAGCAGAAAGCAGGTCACGTTTCCGCAGAACTCCGATGGCTGATGTTATGGGTCAGCTTGACTGGGCCCCAGGGCACGTGGGTGTTCGGTCCACTTTTTTCTGAGTGTCCCCGAGGGGGTCTGGCGAGATGAGCGTTTAAGCTGACACCGGGGGAGGGCTATGGCGGTGGGCGGGCCGCCTCCACGCGGGCCCGTTGGTCCTGTTTCTCTGGAGAATCCTAGTTAATATCAAATCCGTGGTCGAAAGAGCATTTTTAAAGTCGAGAGTAGATGCAGTTATGCCTCTTTATTGGCTCACTAAGTAACAGGACCTGTCGCCACGCCGAGTGACTAATCTTAGGGGAGTGACGAGACACAATATATTTCGATACCTTTTCAACAACTGTAACGTGGATTGAAAATATCTGTGATTTCTATTAATGAGAAAGTCATGTCCTAATACCAGTGCCATTTGTTCTTTATGTTCATGATGGAAGGATATGCTACGTCTTTTAAGCTAGAGGATAGTAAAAACAAAGATGTGTTTTGTCCTAACTCAAGTCACAAAAATCCTAACCATGGCTCCCCCAGGGTCCACACGGTTCAAGGAAAGAGCCTCTGAGATGAAGAAAGACTGTACTCCCTGCACCCCTCCTGGGTCACCTGCCTGTGCAGAAGCTACCTGGGGGGGGACAGCAAAGGTGGGCTCTTCGACCCCCAGGGCAACCAGACATCCAAGCGACGTCGTGTGTGCAGTGGGCAAGGAAACTGGCGGGGACCTCGGGTCCCAAGAAGAGAGAGTCGAGCCTCCTTCCTTGACTGGTCCTTGGGACAAAAATGAGATCTTGTCCTCAAACTAATTTTAGCCCCTCTGGGCCCCTGGCACGTGGCACGTGCATGTAGCAGATGCTCAGTCATCCTTTGCTGGATATATGCTCATAGATGGATGAATTGATGAACCTACAGAGTATTGCTTAAGGTTGCAGAGGGCGCACCAGCGCACACAGGTCTTTCTTTTATTTTTCCGCAGCACCTCTTTCCTCTCTCAGGCCACCCCCGAGCCAGAAGCCGGGTGGCCTTCCGTTCAGTTCCTCCGACACCGAAGCAAGGGGGAGAGATGGACAAACCCAGGCCGCCTGGTCGGGTCTGCTCTGTCGGCTTTTTCTTGGAAGAAACCAAGGCTGCCTCCCGTTGGGGCCCCGAATCCTCTGGTTAATGGATCTTTTTTAAAACCCTTTTTGGAGAGCGTGAGCGACACCCCTCATCAGATGAGGGGAGGCGTCACCATTTAAACGACCATGCTTTGTGTTAATGAATTTGCATGTTAGTTGTAGTGCCCGCCCCAAGGAGAACTGGAAAAGAGGGACGAACACATGTCTAATCCTACAGCCCAGAATACTTACCGTAATATTTCAGCGCCTTTCCTACAGGCTCTGCTCGCGTTTGCATATTTCTTCTTTACTGGGGGGCTTTCGGTCCAGGAGAATGGGGAAGGGAGGTCGTCCATCGCTGTGACGGTTCTGGCTTATGTTCTCCTGTTTCCTTCTCTGATCACTTAGTACAATAGCTTTATATAAATGCATATAAGTATATATGTGTGTGTATAAGTATAGGTATGTGCTCATGTCTATAAATATAATGCGTTTATTTATCAATATCTTTTTAATGGCCACGTACCTCATCAACTAAGTGTGTCATCCTTAATGACACACCCACACGCCTTCATCTCTCCGCTGTCAGACGAGGGTCCCAGGAGCACCCTCTCCCCCCTGCGCTTACTTTGCCTTCGGGATGCTTTCCTAGAAGTGCAAATGCCAATCAAAGAGTGACATTTCTTAAGGCTCTCAACAGAAATGCCGACCGCAATGTGATTTTCTAAGTTTTACTCTGTTGGCGGCTTCCTTAGGTAACCCAGGGGAAATTCCTGAAGCCCCAAGCCGCCTACCTTCTCTCCTGCCGGACAACACGTCCAGCGCTTTCTCAGTGCGGCCCTGGGCTGGGCAGAACCGAGCAGCTCAGCGCGGGGACCGAAAACACAGGCTCCGAGTGAAATGCGGCTTCAAACCCCAGCTCCACCCGACCTGCTGGGATCCTGGGCCGGTCACTCCGCCTCTCTGTGCCCGTTTCCCCGTTTGCAGAGTCGGGGTAGGTGATAGTGCTGACTGCGTAGGGAGGGCCTGAGGGCGACAGAGTTACTGCGGGGTAGGTGGCGTCACACGCAGTGTGGCTTCAGTAAGGGAACTGTCGTCTCCATCGTCCGTCGGGGAGCACAGCTTAGAGCAGTTGACTTTGAGGTGACATTTTCATCCTAGTACTCGACTTCTGCTTGCCTACCCTCTGCTGCTTGTGTTTTTCTGAAACCGTCCTTATTTTTCTTTATTCCTGGAGGATATTTTTCCCCAACACGGAATTTTAGGCTGGGATTCAACTTTCAGCATTTAAAGAAAAAAAATTATTACCTTTGGCTTCTGTTATTTTGTTTTATTCTATATTTGATTTTATATATAGTTTTATTTATTTTAAAATTTTATTGTTTTATTTTATTTTTATTTTTTTACTATGTCTTTATTGATTTCAGAGAGAGAAAGGGAGAGGGGGAGAGAGAAACCTCAGTGATGAGGGTCATTGACCGGCTGCCTCCTGCAGGCCCCCGGCTGGGGACGAGCCCACAACCCGGGCCTGTGCCCCGACCCGGAGTCAACCTCGGTCTCCTGGATCCTAGGTCGATGCTCAACCATGCTGGCCGGGCATTTTATTTTATTTAAGAATTTATTATTGTATCACTTAAATTTTATTTATTATTTTTTGAGGCGACACCTGTCAATTCAGCACCCCCCTTTGAGACTGCTGTGCCCTTTCTCCTCTGGACACTGACGGTTTCCTCACGGCCTCTGGCTTTCGGGCCGCTGGCCGCCGAGCGCCCGCGTTTGCCCTGCGGCCGCCTGTCCCGGCGGAGACCTGCGCTCTGTGCGCACCGCGCTGTGTCCCCTGCAGGAAGGCTCGTCGCCCGTGTGACAGGCTCCTCACGGCCGTGCTCCGTCCCGCGCCCTCTCCTGAACGCCCCCCCTCCCCTCTGGGCCTCCCTCGGGGCGTTCCCTCGGGCCGCCTTTGGTTCGCTGTCCCTGGTCCTCCAGGGCGCTCCGGCCCGTCCGCCGTCCCAATGGCAGTCGTCGCGTTTTCCGGGTCTAAAAGCTCCCGTTGCCCATCCTGAGGGTCCCCACTCGCTCACCAGACGTTCCCCCTTCTCGTGTGGCTCCCTGAGCGGTTAGGCCTCGTCATCTGAGGCTCTGCCGTGGGCGACTGTTCCCCGGAGTCCCGCGGGTGGGGTCGCGGCTTGTTGCCCATTCCCGCCCCGTGATTTCCGTGGACCGCCCGTGTGCGCGGCGAGCGTGAGATTTGCTCAGGGCTCCGTCTAGAGACATGATTTCCCGCGGTTTGCGGCCGGACGCTCCAGCACCCGAGGCTCAGTTCAGGGGTGGAGGGGGCTGACCCTCTCCCCGCGCCCCTGCCCCGCACCTGGCCTAGGCCGTGGGGGTTGCAGCCCAAAGCCGGGCAGGTTGGCTGGGACCTGCCCCTTCGGAGCCCTGCCCGCCCGTGTTGCCCCCACTCACGCCAGGTTGGCAGCAGCTCCGAGCACCTTTCCAAGGCCCCACCTCCCTCCCAGAGTCCCGGCCGCCTTCAGGGAGAAAGCGCCCCGTCCCGGAGCGAGTCTGCTCCCTGGGCTCCTCGCCTCCGCCCCAGGCCCCTGGCTCCCTGAGCCGCTCTCCACAGCCTCGCTCACTGCGGTCAGGTGCACGGAGGAGTGTGTGCGTGCGAGCGTGAGTGTCTGTGAGTGTCTGTGTGACTGTGTGACTGTGTGTATGTGTAGGCGTGTGTGTGTGTGTGTGTGTGTATGTGTGTGTGTGTATGTGTGTGTATATGTGTGAATGTGTGTGAGTATGTGTGTGTGTGAGTGTGTTACATAACTTTCTACTTTTCTTCAGCAGAAGGTTGGTCCAAATTACTTGGACCACCTTCTCTATTTCGGGAAATAAAAGTCTGGAATCCATTTTTTCAAAAGTATGTTTCTTTTAATTATTACTGTGAAAAGAGATCCAGGAATATGATATTTTTAATTTCAGTATTTTCAAACTTATTTTACTACAGATTTCTTTGTTTTCGTGAAGCAGCCCCTGGGACAAATGTTCTGCTGGCATCTCAACTTACAAAAGGCTTCAGTTTCCAAAAGCTGTTCAAAGTGGTGCCGGACAAGGCGCCATTGAGTTTGCGTTTATGCAAAGTCAAGTTACGGGAGAGGAGCTGGCTGGCGGTTTTGTCGTGACTCATCCCACCCCAGGCAACAGTCGTCATTTCTTCACCATTTTCCTTTTAAACAAATTGTTTCCCTTATTGATTTCAGAGAGAGGAAGGGAGAGGGAGAGAGAAAGTTGAGGCATCCATGATGAGAGTCATGGATTGGCCGCCTCCTGCAGGCCCCCTGCTGGGGGTCGAGCCCGCAACCCGGGCCTGTGCCCTGACCGGGGATCGAACCACAATCTCCCGGATCCTAGGTCGATTGATGCTCAACTGCTGGGCCACGCCGGGCCGGGCTGTTTCCGCTTTTATTGTCATCATAGGCATACACAGGGAACATGGACTGGTCCGGGGGTCATGTTGGGACAGGTGTGTGATGGCCTTTGCAAATATGTTTTATTTTGAAATAGGTATAAACTTACAGGAAGTTACAAAAATAATACATAAATTCCAAGGGCGCCCTTCACCCGGCTTTCCCCAGTGATGACGTCCTAGGCAGCCACAGCACAGTGTCGGGATCCCGAAGGTCGTGTTGGTACAATACTGTTAATAGCCCGCAAACCTTTGTCCATGCCTCCGTGTGTGTGCATGTGTGTACACATGTGTGCGCATGTGTAATGCTATGCACCTTCATCTCTGTATAGACTCGTGTAACTGCCAACACGGCCGAGACACAGAGCCGTCCTGCCTCCATGCGGCCCCTCATGCTGTTCTCCACCCCACCCTTCTTGCCCGGGCCACCGCCAGCATCTGTCCTCAGTCTCTGGCATGTTGTCCTTTCAAAATGTTCTATAGACGGAATCGACCAGCATGTAACTGTTCGGGGTTTCCTTTCTTGGCTAAGCTTAATGGCCTTGAGGGCTCCATCCAGTAACAACATTCTTACTTTACTCAACATCTTTTCTTTTTCCTTTTCTTTTTTAAAATATATCTTTATTGATTTCAGAGAGAGGAAAGGAGAGGGAGAGAGAGACAGAAACATCAATGATGAGAGGGTCATTGATGGAGCCCACAACCCGGGCATGTGCCCTGACCGGGAATCGAACCCCGATCGCCTGGATCCTAGGTCGACACTCAACCGTGGAGCCACGCCCGGCCGGGCTCAACATCTTTTCTACCATCTCCTTGGGAGATGCCATTTCTCTACTTCCTTTTTTTTTTTTTTAACATAATGAAAAACTAAGACACAGAATTAATTTTATTCAAGTCATGAATAAAATTAATGACAGCATTCTTGACCTTCTGGTTCGGTTACTTCCCCGAGACTTTGTTTCCCCTAAATCCACTCCTTTTTTTCTGACTAGTTTGGAACAACAGGTCAGCCGAAGTTCATGGGTAATAAACACAATCCAAGTATTGAATCAGAAATTTGTTATATGAAAATCAAATGCTGACTGCCTGCAGCAGCTACTGCATTACTCCACTTGGTGAGAGCTGCGGAGCGGGAGCTCAGAATCACGCACATGCCTCCTGTCGAAAGAATGTCTAAATCTGAATAGAATTTCTAAGCTCTTAGGTCAGGAGTTGGTTACTTCACAGACAGGAGGTGATGTGTTGGCTGTGTCCACAAGTGACACTTCCTACTTTCATTCTTTATGTTTTCTCCTTGTTGGGGGTTTGCCCAGAGGCCACCAAGCTTCGAGTAAACCCAGTAAGTATTCAACGGCATTCTGCAGTGATGAGAATCTGTCTGGAGGGGAAAGAATATTTCATGAAGTCCAAGAGCAGACAACAATCCGAGATTTGTATGATCCCATAATGACTCTTGACAAATCCTTGAAAAGAAAGTACTGAGTAGAGAGAGGCCTAATCTATCTCCATGATCGTGTTTTCTCAAGTGACCCCCCGAGGCCACCCGGTGTCGGTGAAGGAAGCCTTCCCCTGCCGTCTTCACCTCCTTCCAGGAGGCCCAGGAGAGCATCCAAGGACCAGGGGGCCCTTGTGAGCTCCACTCGAGTGCTGATTAGCCTGGACCATGAGCAGAGACACTGGGATTGGGAGAGTTTAGGACCAAGAAGGGAAATGCATCATTCATTGTGCAGCATCTTACATGACTGACCCCCCAACCAAACATCCCACCGGAGTGATGGTGTTTGAGAGGGTAGGAAACTCTCTTCTTGGCCTAACCAATGTAGCAAAGTGACTTTAACCCAGGGAACCACAGCCAGGCCTCTAGAAACATTACCACCTCAGGCACCTTCTCTCCCAAACCACCTTAAATTCACGGTCAGAGATGTGTTGGGTTCTGAGGCCAGGCCATGGCCCAGTTAGCAATCGCCTCTGTAGATTCCAGGGTTGACCTTGTATTGGGGAAATTAACTCACATCATTTATCCACGTCTGCAGTAATAGGCTAACTCTGCTCTCCACGGGGGGCTCGTGTAGTCCTTTCTTCTGATGTTTCTTCATCATATTGGATTTTTAAAATCTTGGCTCAAAGGAGATGTACCTTGTGAGGTACTTTTACAGTTTTAAACAGGATCAGCGCTATAGCGGCTTAGGACAGATCTAGAGGTTGAAGAGTGCTTTCTAAACAGAGGTAGATTTTGCAGACCTGACCATCCCCCATTAGTGCTGAATGGTGGGTTTTTCTTTCTGACGAGGGAGATGAGGGAGACTGTGAAGTTTCCTGAGCAAGGAGAGTCGCCGCAACCAGGGAAGGGAGGACTGTAGATTCCAGACACCCTACCCGTCTGCAGTGTGGAGAACTGAGACCACTTAAGATGTGGAAAATTTAAGTTGCAAAAAACAAATAGAAAATGCCGGATGTTGAAGATAATGTGCCCTTGGCAAAAGGCCTGTCCTTTTCCTAGAAAAGAGTGCAAACGAGCCTTATTAACGGTGCTGTGTAGATTGGGCATCACGTATGTCTTCACAAAGAGTGCTTGGTGTGTTACCTGCAGAGGTCTGGGTCCTGCATTACATTTTCCACCAAATAAGAACCTCATGGGTATAAAAATGTAGGGGGGAAATTCACAGCTTTTTCCTTGCGCTGAAGCATGGAGGCCACCCACCCGGCTTGGGGGTCCTGCACCCGCCACAATGAAGGCAGATCAAAGAGCTCGAGAACCGAAAGCGGACGATCTGGGGACATTTTTATAACAAGGGGAAAAATCATTTTGCAGTTTCCATCACAGACGGAAAAGTGATTAATTATATTGGGAGGGGGAAGCTGTAACATTCAAAGAAGCCATATTAAGTGCCTATGTTCCTTCTCTGTACGTGGTTGAAGGCCAAGGAGCTCCGTGGCACTGCGGTGGGAAGTTGCGTGGGAAACGAGCATTTGCAAGAATCTATTTTTTAGATATATTTTAAAAATTGATTTCAGAGAGAGGAAGGGAGAGGGAGAGAGAGAGAAACATCAGTGATGAGAGAGAGTCGTGGATCGGCCGCCTCCTGCACGTCCCCCCTGGGGATCGAGCCCGCAACCCGGGCCTGTGCCCCGACCGGGCCTCGAGCCACGTCCTCCTGGATCCTAGGCCGATGCTCAGCTGCTGAGCCAAGAGTCTATGTTTGAAGTTTATAATTTGTAGACTTTCACTGAATTCTCTGTGATGGCAAAGTCTCGGCAGGTAAACTCCTGCTGTTGTTGACACTCACTGGCCGTCCTCGGACTTCAGAAAGACCACAGGACGGAACACAAAGTGTTGCCTTAAGAGACCGTCAACAATGAGTCTGTTTTGCAAAAACCCCACCCATCGAACAATGCAGTCCTTTCTCTCACCCTCTCCCCGGGATATGCTTCCCGAGAGGAGACTGCCCTGACTTGTAGAGGCCGTAAACAATCCTGAGAGATTAAGAGAAATGCCTGCAGGCTGCTTTTCATTTTCTGCGCATCGTCTGCGAGAATAAAAGGATCACTGTCCTTAACTAGCTGTAGGGTTACCTGGCTGATCACCTGCGCCCTAGTGGGCTAGAGCTCAAGGCGAGACACCGTGTGTGAAAGGAACTGCTTTTTGGTAAAACCCCCAGCAATTAAAAGCTGCAGACAAAGAGCCTCCTCTCCCGCCGGCCCCTCTCCCCACTGGGGAAAGACCGGCGAGTCTGGCTGAGGGAGCAGGACGTAGCCTGGCTCTGTTTTCTCTCTCTCTGCGGGGAATCATGAAAATCTTACGAGTTGCGGGTTGGAAGTGGTTTTGGAGAACGTGTTTCCAGGCATCACCAATGTTGACTATTTTGAGAAAAACTTACCGTGTTGAGTTGAAAATGCATCCGTGCAACGCCTCCTTCCTCCGCTGGCTGCCGGCGTTCGGTTCACCTTGGAGCCACTCCCGGTGGCTCTGCGCTGGGACGCCTCGGGGTCAGTGTTAGGACAGGAGAGAGCAGGTGTGTTCTCTCGGGGGACAGTCTTCATGGGGATCAGAGCTGAAGGTCGGGAGCCCCGACAGCTCTTCTCTGGGTAGTGAGACGTGGGCACCAACCAGCCAATAGGACTCTAAGATTTTCTTTAAAACTGTGCTTCTGGGCTAATTTATTACATCTCCCACTTTGAAGGAATCTAACTATTTTCAAATTGAAATGCCTTCCCCCCCCCCCCCGTTACCTAGCCTGGGAATGACAATGACAACTGTGGCGATGATGACAGTGGCAGTGACGTCAGTCATGGCTGGGAGTGAGCGGTTACTCTGTGCCAGGTTCCTCACCTAGTATTGTGTGTCTCCATGGCCAGTTAAGCTTGTCAACAATCATCTGAGGTGAATACGATTATTTCTACAAAGAAACAGGTCACACAGCCTCACACCGAGTGTTTGCAGACGTGCCTGACGGTTTCTTCCGTCACTTACCGGGACCCTGGCCTGGGGATGTGGGTGTGGGAAGTCTGGGCCGAGTCCTGAGAATCTGCATCATTAGCAAGCGTTTCATCAGTTCTTTCTTTTGGGCATTTGGAGACACTGAGCTAGATCCCCACGGATTCTTCCAACCGAACACCGCGCTATCCCAGTAGACACTCTGGATGGGCTGCTCGCAGAGATGTTGTTCCGAAGCTGAAGTTATCAGTGAAGGATTCGATTTTACCCCGGGAATTAGCACTCGGACCTCGTCCAGTCTCCTGAACACAATCCCAGATTATTAAATCCACGGGGGACATGGGGGAGTATCTATTCCAAACTCCTGAAGAAAAAGGCAGGGAGGTGCACAGCCGCACAGCTATGGAGTAGAAAGCCGGAGGGAGGACTCGGGTGGCCGTCCCGTATCCAGCCCCCTCCCACCTCATGCCTCAGTCTCCCCATCTAGGAAATGGGGTCACCGAGTCTCCCTTTACCTTCCTTTGGGGAGTGTTCTGAACACGAGTGAGGTAACGTCTGCAAGGCTCATGAGCGACTTAGATAAAAAGCACCGTAACAAAGATCACCCTCATATTTAATGTAATATTAACAACCCAATACTGTGGCTTTAATGTTAAATATTAAAGTCATCCCAGCGCTCAACAATGAGGGGAGGTTCAATAAAGCTCGTAACAGTCTTTCCTGGGCATGGGCCTGTGGTTAACTTTTCTTCATATGCGTCTACATTTTAAAGTTTTCTATGGTGAGCATGTATTGTTTTTATGATCAGAAAAAGAAATTCACTTTTAAGGTTTAATCACGACCCAGGAACTTGGCGCCCTACAAGATTAGGAAGAGCAGCGAGAAGGGGCAGTTGGGTCAGAACAGTTCCATTCATGGAAAAAAGCGGCGTTAAACCCAGAGCCCACAGCCAGCGATGGCTCGCCAGGGCGCGGAAATTCGCAGTCAGCCACCCGTGGTTGTGTGCAGGACGTAAATAACTGGTTGGTGATTTTTTCTTTTTTCCCCACTCTGTTGGCCAATTTAAGTATAGTGTGAACAGAATATTTGATCACTCGAGGCTGTTTTTAAAGCTGTTTCAGCCCGGCCGGGTGTGGCTCAGCGGTTGAGCGTCAACCCAGGATCCAGGCGATCGGGGTTCGGTTCCCGGTCAGGGCGCATGCCCGGGTTGTGGGCTCCATCCCCAGTCGGGGGCGTGAGGGAGGCAGCCGATCGATGACTCTCATCATTGATGTTTCTGTCTCTCTCTCCCTCTCATTCCTCTCTCTGAAATCAATAAAAATCTATTTTAAATAAATAAATAAATAAATAAATCTCCATTTCAAGGCAACGTATGGCTTAAAAGTTACTATAAATATTCTTGGCCCCTGTGTGTTCAGAGAACCCCCAAGAACCAGCACCCCTTAAACGCCGCCCCCTCCAAGTGCACCCCGCTCAGGGCCCTGACCTGGCGGGGAACCCGGTGGGTGTGTTCTCGCTCCCAGCGGCATCACCTCCCAGGGTTGTGCCCCGCCCCAGGACCTTTGTTTATCAGGGGAACTTTTCAATATATATGCAAAGAGCCGTGCTGGAATGTGCTGGCGGGGACCGAATCCGGCGCGATTTCATCTCGTTTCAACAGTTCCTGGTGCCAGGCTGAGGCCGCTTTCCCGTCACTGGCATTTTCGGGCCTGGGATGCCACCGCCCACGCAGGAAATGACTGGGAACAGGTGGTCGGGGGCCCGCCGCTCCCGTCGGGCCCCACCGGGAGCTCTGCGGGCTGAGTCACTGAATAATCATGGGCCGGAACAGAAGGCTCTCAGATAAGCCCGAAGTCAAGACAGAAGAGGCAAGGTGTAGCTGGCGACTGTCCTGGCGTGCCAGCTGTCCTGTCGGAGGCACTGGGCGAGCTCCGTGGGAACAGGGCCCCTTGGTGGGCTCCCCTGGCTCTCCGAGCTCCTGCTGGCAGGGTGACGCGAGGGAGCAGGTGAGGGCAAGCGGGCCCCTCGGGCTGCGCTGGATGTGGCTGCCGGAGAGGCCGGCGTGGAGGCCCTGCCCACCGAGACGCCGCCCTTCCTGCCGCGGGGGACACTGGCCCCGATGCCCCGTCCCCGGCCCTGCCAGACAGAGGGAGACGTGAAAGTCTTCCCCTGCCGCAGGGCAGGGCTCTGAGCCCGAGGAGCGCAGGCCCCGGCTTGGTGCTGAGGGGACCGGATGGGACTGTAGGTCCCCCCAGGGCCCAGCTGGGGGCGGGCGGGGAGCTTTTCCTCTCTTCCTTGGGATTTTGTTTTTATGCCAAAATACAGTGCATGTGACCATCCCCAGAAGCTGCCTTTTGTGACCCATTTGCCCAAAAGGAGTGGCGGTGACATCCTCCCTCCGGGTTCTCGCATCCACCTGCTCCCTCTTGGGAGAGTCCGGTCCCTCTGAGAGCTTTGCCCGTCTGTCCACACGGGCGTCCGGGCAGCCGTCTAGCTTCTGGGATCTTCCCACCAGGAGGCCTCCCATGTTTTCATCACCACGCAGACTCGTGTGAGCATACGAAATATTTTTACAACATAGAAATTACGGCGCGGGGAAGAGTTGACGGGACCGTCAGGACCGCGCTCCCAGCTGGTGCCTTCATGTGACTCTTCGGTCCCCCCCCCAATTTTGATGCTTTGGGAGGAAGGGACAACTTTAAAAGGCAAAAGAGAAAAGAAAAGGAAAGAAAACTGGAAATCAGTGTAATCACAGCCAGTGGGAACGTTCTCCACGGCTCTAAGGATCCTAAAAGATGCATCCGAGGGCAAGCGGCCGGCATGAAATTATCTTTTTATTAGAACCCCGTGGACGGCATACCTACAGCTGGAAACAGAGTCCAGGTCATCAAAATGACTTCCACGGTGCATTCGACCTACAGGAGGGGGGAAGTGTATTTCGAATCTCGAGTTTTCGCCCATCGTTTGAAATTCATTTTCTCTGACTTTTCCATAAGCCATGAGGAGTGGCCGGGCCCCACCCCGCGGCTCCCCCTCGCCCACCAGGCCCCCGGCTTTCCCGTATCGCTGGCCATGTGGCAGCTCAGGGTCCCGGGGATCCCGGCAAGTACAGAGCAGGTTGCCCCGAGGCCTGTTTTTCATTGACAGAGCAGACATTCGCGTCACCCGCACCAGGCTCCGCGGAGTATCCATAATGCATTAGGGGCCCTTCTCTGCCTTTATTTCACATTCTGCCTCGTAGCACATTTGCTCCTGACTTCAAAGGCTGTTGTCTGCCCGGAAAACTGCTCCGAGCTCGGGGGATAAGAACATGAGCCTGTATTCTGAACGGGAATTCACCCACCCAGATCCCTAAGGGAGCCGCCTGGCATAAAACCCTCGAAAATGGCGTAAGATAAAATAAAACTTCCGTAAGCCTTGGATGAAAAAAAAGTTCCCTCTTTAACTTAGAAAAGCCCAGATTGGCCACATCCTAGACGGTGACTAGTGCTTAGGCCCCTGGACACGAGGCGCTGCAGGCGGCGATGCTTAACCGGGCTGCGAGTGGCCCCGGCGCGGGCTCTGCCCTCCGCTCTCCCGTCTGACCCCGGCGTGGGCCCTGCCTGCCGTCTGCGGTTCCCGGTTTTACGTGGACCTTTATGGGTTGTGAACATCGCACACAGTGTCAGCGCTGGGAGAGGGTGTGCCTGGCAGGGCTGCTGGTGCGTCTCAACAGCCTGTTCCCGTAACCGGAGCCCTTCCTCACACTCGGACCACCACAAGCTTCCTCCCCCCCCCCCGTTTTTATCGGGGCCACAGCGCATAGGGTTTCAGGATGAATCTTAAATATATTAAGACAGAGCTAAAGACTCAAGCCAACACCCCCTCAGCTCCTCGGGGCCCTCTCAAAGGGCTCTCGTCTGTGGCCGAGGCCGGCCCTGGTAAGAGTCACAGCTGGTCTTTACTGAGGGTTTGTGCCACACCGGGCCCCGTGCCGAGGGTCTTCCGTGTGTTGGGGTGTTGAGTCCCTCCAGGGGCTCTCTGAGGGCAGATAGAAGGCTGTAGCGTTGGTGGACAAGTTGAAGAACGTGCCCGAGACCCAGCGCCGGCTCCACAGGCCAGGCATCCGCACCCAAGTCCACGGTCTTCATTTCCACCGCCCCGGCGCAGACGCCTCTGACCGCCTCCCTTCAGGGAATTTCTCTCTCAGCTCGGGGGCACTGCAGATTTTCGAGTCCGAAAGTCACTGTCAGCCCTCAGGGGGGCGGGGTCCCCTTCTTGGGCTAGGGGGTCATCGCTGTAAAATGCACTTGACCCCCAACTCTTTCTTCCCAGAGCCGCCCATCCACATGGAGGAAATAATCCGATGCAATAAATATTTAGTAGGCACGTGTTATTCATAATCCTTGAGTTATTATGACGAAAGCAAAACTGTTCCCAGGTTCCTGCCCTCGAGCCACTCGGCACATCCCCCTCGTCCCCCCCACGAAAGTGGGAAGTTCCACCTGGACTCCTGAGCCCGCGAGCGTTCGGGGGTCATGGTGGAGGGAGGCTTGGAAAAGCCAGAGCTGGGCTGGAAAGGGGTCTGCGTCTCCCCAGAGCCAAGGACCCGGCCGTCCGGATGGGGATGGAGGAGGGACAGAGACGGAGAAGGCGGGCGCGGGCGGGAGAGGGTCCCGCCTGAGCAGGAGGTGACGGCTTCCCTCTGTCCGTCTGTGCAGCGCACGCCCCTCTGTGCCTCTCCGGAGACCCAAACACCGTCGCTGTCAGACGAGTGGCTTTGAAGGTGAAGGTGGGGATGGGGTGAGCGGGACTGGGGACCATAAGGGACACATGGATGACCTCTGACCTCAGGGAGCGTGCCGCCCGGTACCCGATTTAAAGCGAATTCCAAGCCACCATCGCGCAGCAGGGACCACTGTCAGGACAGGGCTGAAACGGCCGTGAGCAGAGATCAAGCTATCGTGAGGAATGAAACCCTCAGACGGCTTCCGCGTGGCCCTGGGAGGGCTGGGGGGCTGGGGGAGGGAGGGGCGCCGGGCGCCTGCAGCCAGGCCGGCCCAGTGCTGCGGCGCCGGGGGATGCTTCAGCGCCTCACGACCTTACGGGACCAGCAGCATAGCTGGGGCCCGTCGGTCATTCACAGAAACGCCGCTGTGCTGAGCACGGCTGTGGCACGTTTTGTGTCTGACGCCTGTGGAGCCACAGAATGTTCCGGAACCCGACCGGAACTGCCGGCGGAACCGCAAGCTGCTGCCCTCCTCAGCGGCACCAGAAGAGCTCCAACCTCTCCTAGGTCTCTCCTGTGCCGCCTTGTGAAGGAGCCCTAAGCGATGTCTTGACCCAAAGTTGCAAGAAGAGTTTGGAAATCCTTGGCCAACACACACACGTAGAAGCGGGGCCCATTTTCTTTGGAAACCTGAAGGTCTGAGCCCCTCACTCTCGCTGGTGCGCACAGGCCAGGGAGACGCTCTCCTGCCAGATCAGCGCGTCGGGACGTGCGCCAGGCCCCTTCCGGCCTTTGGAAGAGCCTTGATCACCCGTCCCACGTGCAGGCGTCAGTCTGCATTGTCGGAAATCCTGGAGGCCGGCAAGTGTGGACACGGCTCCTGACTGGTGCCGTCGGGACCCCATGAAAACGTGAGGCTGAAGGAAATGCTCACCAGGAGGACCTGGTTGAACGGCAGGCTGGGCGGGCGGGGGGCGAGTTACCCCCAAGACCCATTCGATCCCAACTGGGAGCTGGCGCGTCTCTAGGGAGGAAACACATGAGACGATGAAGTTTGTGTAATCACTCCGACCCCCAGTGAGCAGCTGTCTACCCAGAGAAAGCCCTCGACGGTTCGGAGACTGGACTCGGCGTCCGCAGCCGGCCGGTCACACAGCCGCCCTCTGAAGGGCTACGCCCCCGGCCTCCTGCAGCCGTTTCAGACGACCCGACCCGGGTGGAGCTGCCGCCTAAAGCCCGACGTGACGAGAGGCTCGGGCGCTGCACCAGGCGTGAAGCTCGTCTCACTCGAGGAGAGCGCGCTGGGCTCCCAGGGGAAAGCCAGACGGAAGGGCTTTCTCAAGGAAGCTGCTTGTTTTTGTTTAAAATTCAGGACGGCAGGATACATCCGTGTCACTTTCACACATAAATCTGTGTCACTGTCACAGACGAGTGGCGATGAAGCAGTTGGCTTCCTGGCACCGTGCCCGACTCCTGGCTGAGCATCTCCTCGCGCAAGGAGCCGTCCGCAGCGGTTACTAGGAACCTGGGAGCCGGGGGAGAGGAGCCGGAGCCCCCCAGCGCTGGTTGCGGAGGTAAGAGCCCTATTCAGGGCCCACAGCTCGGACCCTCCACAGCGCTGCCTCAGCGACATTTCATCCTAAGTTTACTGGTTAGCTGCAGCTAATATCCCTTCTGTTGTTTTTAAAAATAATATTGTTTTTATCTACCTGAAATCATTTATCTATTTTTTAAATATTTTTTATTGACTTTTGTAGACCGAGAGGAAGAGAGGGAGAGAAAAACGTTGCTGCCAGCACAGAACATCGATCAGCTGCCTCCTGCAGGCCCCCCGCTGGGAATCGCACCCACAACCCCGGCATGTGCCCTGACGGGGAGTCGAACCCGCCAGCAGCCTTTGGTGCAGGGGACCACACTCCAGCCGACTGAGCCACACCGGCCAGGGCCATGTATTTCTTTGTTATTGTGGTAAAACACGTGACATAAAATTTACCATTTAACCCCATTTAAATGTGCAGTCAAGCGGCATTAAGTACAGCCACACGTTTCTTCCTTTATATAAAGACTTAGATAAACATTAAGAAAGGAAATTAAGAAAGAAAATACCCTGTGGATGCCCCTGGGGGATCTGGGCACACCCTCTCCGAGGGTAACCCATGGGAGGGAGTTCCCGTAAAACACTCGATTCCTGGCTGGCTTTGCTCATTCAGGATGTGAAGAGAAGCCCTGGGCGGCGTGGCTCAGTGGCCGGAGCGTTGGCCTGCGCATGGAAGGGCTGTGGGTTCGATTCCCCGTCAAGGGCACGTACCTGGGTTGCGGGTTCGGTCCCCAGCCCTGGTCGGGGCGTTTCACCCTCTCCCCCCTTCCTCCCTCCCTTCCACTCTCTAAGAAGCAATGGAAACATATCCTCTGCTGAGGCTTAACAAAGTAACAACGTGTTACGAGAAGAAGCGAAACAAAGTAAAAGCTAAACAAAGTAACAGCCACGCGGGGAAGCGAGAGGGCGCGCAGAGGGCATTGGCCGGGCCAGGGTCTCCCCACCGCAGGACCCTGCCGCGTGCCCACCTGCCCCCGCCTCCTGTGGCCGACGCGGGTGGCAGCACAGCCGCCTGGCTGCGCGGGAGGCCGGCTCTCAGGGACGTCGCCCCGGGCGACCAGCGTGGGTATGGTGGGGGCAGAACGCGTTCAAAAAACAATCGTTCATTTAAACCGGAGTCGATCGAAATATCAGACGGTCTCTTCCTGAGGGCCGAGAGCCACCATCGCTGTGAGCCCGCCCCTCGTGCCAGCCGCCCGCCGTTTCCGGCAGTAAGTGCGCACGCGGCTCCCGCAGCTCGCGGCCGTGTCCGTAGCACGGTTTCCTCATCCCCGCGCCTCCTCGGGTGCGCCAGAGGTGCCACCTTTCCCACGGGCTAGCTGGCCGAGGGCGGGCCGTGTGAGCCTCGAGAAGCGGAGGCAGCCGGCTGTTCTCCGGACTCAGGCCCCCTGAAGGCCTCAGCCGCGCGCTCCTCGCGACTCGTTGCCTAGACTGTTACCGGCGCCGCCTGGGCGAGGAAAGGTGCAGGAGGCGCGTCCTGCGGCCTGGAGCTGTGAGCCTGGCCTGGGGGCGAGGGACCTGGGGACCACTCATCCCTTCCCCGAGACCAGCCGTGAAGCGGCGTCTCCCCCGGGGTCCCTGGGGTCGAGGGCCCGCGTTTGGAAGCGTTGAGCGGGGTTTGAGTTGAGCAGACGGGGAGGGGCAGGCTGCCGATGCGGAGCGAGGGGTGGCGGTGTGTCCCCGCGTCCAGCGAGTCGCGGATGCTGGAAAACGTCGTGTCACCCTCGGGGACGCCTCGGAACAGATGTTTGCACAAAGGGACCCGCCCCGCTGGAGGGAGGGAGCCTCAGTTGCATGATCAGGGCCTGCCTCTGACACTAATTGCCGTGGGGGTTTGAACAAGGACGTTAATTCAGTGGCTCTCAACTCCCCATAAAATGAGGCCACGTGGGTGTCGCAGGTCAACTCCTGCTCCCAGAGAATCGCACGTAAATCACAAAGAAAGAGCCAGAGCTGCTGTAGCCTCAAAACCCTCCAACTGAAAGCTTCCTTCCCAAGGCCACAGGGATGAGCCGTGAGCCTGGGCCTCTGCTGTGTCCCTCCCAGGGCTGTCCTGGGTCCCCTGCTGTATCACTCCCAGGGCTGTCCTGGGTCCCCTGGTGTGTCACCCCCAGGGCTGTCCTGGGTCCCCTGCTGTGTCACCCCCAGGGCTGTCCTGGGTCCCCTGGTGTGTCACCCCCAGGGCTGTCCTGGGTCCCCCGCTGTGTCACCCCCAGGGCTGTCCTGGGTCCCTGCTGTGTCACTCCCAGGGCTGTCCTGGGTCCCTGCTGTGTCACTCCCTGGGCTGGCCCCGGGGCCTCTCGTGTGTCTCTCCCCACGGCGAGGGCAGTAAACGCCTGTCTTCATGCATTAAGGGTGCTCCCTGGAGCTGTGCATTTAACAGTTTGGAACCATTTAGGGGTGTTTTACTCGGATGTATTTTCTGAAAGATCTGTGCTGCCTTCATCTTGTGGTTTTTGGCAGCAGTGACCGTCTTTTCAGCCAAATTGGGCCAAAGAAGCAGCAAGCGAAATAGACTGATAAGGAGAGCACTCCTGTCCTGTTTCTCCAGCCCCGTGTGTGCCCCTGGGGTCAGCCCTTGGTCTCTGTGTTTGGATAGACTGTTCATGTGAGGTCCCAGGACAGCTACCTTCACTTGCGCCATTTCTATTTCTTTAACATGATTATGATTATGACACGAGCTCTAGGAGCCTTCACAAGGGAGCAGGGAGGAGAGGCCACGCCCCCGCCGTGACCCGGATCGGCCCCACAGCGCCGGCGACGGGTCGAGCCACACGCGAACCTGTCCGCCCCCACCTGTCGGTGTGGACCACCCGACCTGTGTGAAATCAGGAACCGAGTCCCCAGGGCTAGTTATTCAGGACGCGGTGAGATCACACACGTGTGAACCTCACAAAGGTCTTATTGCTTAGTATTAAGTTTGGAACAGCCCATCTAAGCGGAGTAGAGCCGTAAAGTTTGGTGTCCCTTCCCGGGCCCGTAGTAGCAGGGTCCCCAGTCTGGGCGGTGAAACGACAGAAGTTCACTGTCTCTCAGCCTGGAGGCTGGAAGCCCACGACCAGGCGTCGGCAGGCTGGCTCCGTGTGAGCCTCCCTCCGTGGCGTGTAGACGACCGTCTCTCCCCGTGTCCTCCCGTGGCCTCTCTATGTGAGTCTCTGTGCCCAGATCTCCCGTTTCTGTAAGAACAGTAGCCATAGGGGTAGGACCCACCCTGCTGACCTCATTTGACCTCCATCACCCCTATAAATATCCTTTCTCCAAATGAGGTCCATTCTGAGGGGCTGGGGGTCAGACCTCACGTATAAATTTCGAGGACACAGTTCAGCCCATAGCAATACCTGTAGCTGACGGGTCACCTCTAGCACAGGTTCAGAGGGTGACATGCAATGTTCACCATTTTGACGTTGGATGGAAATAATCAGATTAGAAAGACTGAAAAGATGCGTAAAAGTGGCTGTATCCGAATGGTAGGGTTTGGGATAATTTTGCTCTCCTCTTATCTACTTGACTTTGCTGATTTCCCACAAGTGCCCATTTTCATTAAAACAAGAGCTATGTATTTTTAACTCCTAAAGGTTTTTCGGAGCCCAGTTCAACCCTTTCTGAAAATCTCCCCTTCACCTCACGGCGGGACCTTCTCCTCGCTTGTTTACCCCCAATCACGCTTGCTCTGCCTCCTTTGCCTGCGACTCCCTGTAGGTGGAAGTGGACTTACGAGTGTATTTATTTCTCTCACCAGACGCTGAGTTTGCTCAGCGCTCAGAACTTGGCCCAGTCGCTTCTGCCTTGCTCAGGGCCGGGGAGGTTGGAGTAGCTGCGCGAGTGGAACCCTCGCCACTCCCGTCGCCACGTGCGGCACCCGCGACGCTTCAGCTCCACACGCGTACGCGCTGCTCCGGCACCCAGGGCCCCGCGGGAGTGGGGGCCTCGAATTCGCTCTCTGCCGAGTCTGGAACCTGAGCGGGGCCGGAGGCATCTCCTGCCTCAGTTCCACGTTTGACGGGGTGAGGCTGAGCCCACCGCAGCCTTGCGCGGCCGGCAGGCGCATAGCAGGTGGGCTCGGCCCTGGGCCCTGACTCCCCTCCTGCGAGGGAATGAATGAGCCCGAGTAGGAGGACTCGGTTCAGAGGCGGGAAGCGAAAGTCGTGACACTGCCCAGTCCTTCTGGTCCACCTCAGGCTTCCCTCTCTCTCCATCTCAGGATTCATAGCCTCTCAGAGGCTCTGGAGGTGGACGTCTCTGGAAATCAGGATAAATGATCCCAAACTCACACCAACGAACAACCTTGGCGGCAGGTAGTGTCCCCTTCACTTTAGCACTTGTTTTTTGAATCCGGACTATACCGGGCATGTTGGTAACTGGAGACTCACAGAGAAACTGTGGTGGAAACTGTCTTCCTAGGACGTAAACTGCATGGTGGAGTTTTCAGTGAGGTTTAAGTTAAGAGCCCAACAGACTGGAACTGGAACATCCCGTAGAGCTTTTCGGTTCTTTCTGGACCGAGGAGGGCCCGTTTGTTTGTTGACGCTTTAAAGGGGCTGGGCGGGGAATGAAGAAGCGGCAGAGTCCGTGTCCTGACTTCTCGGCCTCTCCCCGCGGCACCCCCTCACCCTGACGTCTCCGGGAGGCTCACCAAGGTTCCTCCAAAGCCTTGGCTGGCGCCTGCCGGGCCCGCCGGGCGGGCTGGCCGCCCCGGGCAGCAGCTGTCAGCGCAGGCTCCTTCCTGCAGTGCTACAACAGCTGGAAACTGCGGGGAGCCACAACCCGCACTCACAACCGCCGGCCAGTCTCGGGAAGACTTCCCTCCCTGGCAGGTAATTCAGGGCTCAAGGAACAACCGTGGTGAAAACCCATCCAAGGAAAGTAGTTCATGAGAGCAGACGGTGCCGTGGTGACCGTCCCCGCTCAGGAGGCCACCTGGGGCAGGGCCTGCTCACGCTGCTCAGGGGCCTCCTGTGCTCCCGCTTACCTTCCAGCGCTCGCCCCCAAGTCCACGGTGCAGTCCAGTCGACACAGCTGACCAGCAGATAGACCTTCCTCCCTCCCGTGTGCGTTCTCCGCAGACCCTGACCTGCCCGTCCCACCTGCACTCGGGTTTCAGGCCAGGCGTCTACACCAGCCTTCGGCCCGTTTGCAGGAGAGTCGGAGATACGAACGGAGCTACTTAATATCCTTTAGACGTTGGACGGCGTGTGACCTGGACAGGCGCTTTCCATGGGCGAGCTTCGTTTTCCCAAAACCGCCTGTACTTTTAATCGAATGGTGTCCATAGTCAATAACTGCAGGTGTCCGTTGAGTTGACCCCAGAGGGAGAGGCAGGATTGGATTTGCAGGATTGGTGCCGAGTTAGTGAAATCACGGAACTCTGCACAAACACACACAGACGCGTCCGCGGACACGCATGCAGACACGCACACTTGCAGGTCTGTGTCCTAGGTACACGCACGTACGCTCTGGGAGGATATACTTGCAGGAAGCCCGGCGAGCGGTTAAGGGCACCGGCTCCGAGGAGACGTGTGGCCTTAAACTAAACGTCCACGCTCTGCTCCTGTGTCCTCGCCCGCCCGTGGGGACAAGGGCAGCACTGCCTCCGTGCTCTGGGGGTGAGGCCCGCTAGTGTGCGCGAAGGGCGTGGAAGGGTGACCGGCGCTCGGGGGAGCAAGTGTGCCTGCGACGTGGGCGACCCCTCCACCGGGGGGCGGCTGTGCGTCCAGCGGCGAGCCGGGGGTTCTGCCGAGAGAGAGGTGGGACGGTGGTGAGCGGCCAGTGGTCCTTGCCAGGCCTGTGTCACATGGCTAGTTTTTATTTTCATTTTTTGGTGTCAGTATTTGATTAGTACTCGGCCCTGGCTGGGTATCTCAGTAGGTTAGAGATCCCGATATGCCGAGATTGTGGGTTTGATCCCCGGTCAGGGCACATAAAAGAGTAAACCAACAAATGCATAAAAAAGTGGAACAACAAAAATCGATGTCTCTCTCTAAAAATTAATAAAATAAACAAAAATGGAAAATAAAAATGAAAAAATATATATATATTTGATTAATGCTCATGTTCCTCACCGGGCAGCAGGCCCCCTGGGGCCAGGGCAGCTTGAGGACAGAGCCCGCTGCTCGGCACGTGGCACCTGCCCCGTCAGCCTGTGCTGAATGAGTGGTAACCCGCCAGTGCTCCTACCGTTACGGTCAGGGCAGGATTTGGTTTTCCCTATTGTAGATTGTTATGCCGAAATAGGGATTCTTGGCGAGACATGATCGCTCGTGAAGATAAGGCTAAGAAGTTGAAATAATAAAAATCGTAATGAACAACTTTGTTCTGCAAAAATACAGAATAAATAAATTTTAAGTTAAAATTTCAAACATAATCAAGGTTTTATTCTACAAAACCTGTGAAGTCAACTAAATACCGGGAAAATGTATGTGGAAAACGGAGAAAGTAATGCTCCCAGGCGGCGCCAGGTAACCCGCTGGGAGCAGCTTTCAGGAGGCTGCCGCCGGGGCCGTGTCCGCAGAGCCAGCCCCCAGGGCACACGGCCAGCAAGCAGCCCATCGAACCTGGGTTTCAGGAGGGTGGGCGCCACTGCTGGGCCTCTCCAGGGTTGGGGGGAGGCTCTCGATTAGCCAGGACGCGGAGGCCCAGGAAGCGTCTCGTTCAGGAGACCCAGGCTCGGTGGCTAAGCCGGCCGGAGCCATCACACCTGACGTGAAGTGCGGCCCGATGGCGGGTCCTGCAGGAGCGTCTGGTGGAAGATTAAAGGGAAGAGGCCGAGCAGACCGTGCTGGAGACCACCCACCCGGACGGGCCTGATGTGTTCCAGGCCTGGATCAAACAGCATGCAGATGCGGGGGGAGGAGCCGGGGGCGAGGGGGGCCCCTGCGGAGAGGCCCTGGGGACAGCTGCTGGAAGTCGGCTTCGGCCAAAAGAGGAAGCCAGGCAGGACCGCTTCTCGATCTATTCCGACCAACAGGGAAGTGGGGGCCTGGAAACAAACACAGCAGGTGACTCCCCGAGGCTGTGGCAGTGGTGATGGCTTCGAGGGACGCTGTCAGACAGGTCCTGCTGCTGAGAGGCAAGAGACCCGGCAGTGGGAGCAGAGGCCAGGGGTGAGAAGACCTGAGAGCGAAACGGCAGGTTGCCTCGGGAGGAGCCGAGTCCTCGCTAGCAGCAGGACCCCGCTGGGTAGAAAATGGGGAAGTATCTAGAGAGGTGCCAAACAGGAAACCCTCTGCAAAGCCAGATGTGAGAACACTTGTGCACACACACACAGACACACACACACAGGCTCGCATGCACATACAAACACAGACCACACATGCACATGCACAGATACACAGACACAGGCTCACATGCACATATACACATACACACACAGACACAGACACACACACACAGGCTCGCATTCACATACATACACACACACACGCACAGACACACACAGACACACAGACCACACATGCACATGCACAGATACACAGACACACAGACACAGGCTCACATGCACATATACACACACACACACATACACAGACCACACATGCACACACACAGACACACAGGCTCGCATACACACACACACACAGAGACACACACAGGCTCACATGCACATATACACACACACACACAGACACACAGGCTCGCATGCACATACATACACACACACACGCACAGACACACACAGACACACAGACCACACATGCACATGCACAGATACACAGACACACAGACACAGGCTCACATGCACATATACACACACACACAGACACACAGGCTCGCATACACACACACAGAGACACACACACACACAGACCACACGTGCACACACATGCACACACACAGACACACACGGACCACACAGACACACCTAGACGCACACACAGACTTGCATACACTTGCACACAGACCACACATGCACACACAGACACACACAGATACACACAGTCACAGTCACAGACACACACACACACACAGAAGGAAGAGCTCAACCAAAAGTAAGAAACGGTGTCAGGAAGTCGTGTCTTTGAAGAGGTTTGACAGAGGTGTCAGGGCCTAAAATGAAAGTCAGAGAAAAGCAGGACCGGCCAGACCCCTGCGGGCAGCGGCTGTGTCGGGTGCAGGAGAGGAGGCGAGAGCTCAGCTCAGGCTCGCCCGGCCTTCACGGGCGCTCTGCCCAGAGCCACGGCCGGTCCCCGCTCGCCAGGGGTGCCGAGCGCCCTCCCCAGAGGGGAGCTCCTGTTAGGACGCACCCCAAGGAACGGGGCAGGAGGAGGCCTGGGGGCCGGGACAGCCCCGGCCGGGAAGAAGCAACGCCGCAGGGGAAGCAGAGGGGCAGCTGCAGGGACAGTGAGAGGCCGAGGCCCGGAGCCACCGCGCCCGGGAGGGAGTCTCCAGCGGCAGCGGCCCCGCGAGGCCGGGGACGTGGGGCCCACGCGCAGAGGAAGGCCTCTCGGTCTGAGGATGGGGTGGGCGGGGGTGGCGGCACTGAAACTGCCCCGGAAGGCCTGTGAGATGAGGTGAGGCCGTTGTTTCCGAGGGTCACCTGCCTGGCGGCGCAGGGGGCGCTGGGCGGGACCTGCGGTGAAGGGGCTCTGTGCTCCGCTCTCCTTTCCAATGTTTGTTCGCTGGTGCGCGGGGGCATCTTGAGGCCCAGCTAATGCTCGGAGGGGAGAGAGCCGAGCAGAAGCTGCTGGAAATGAGATAGTGCGGAGGTGACTGATAAGGAAAGACCTGGAGGAAGCAGACAGGGGACAGGACTTGGAGGCCGAGTGAGGACAGTGGCCATGAGGAGCAGCTGTCAGCTCCCCCACGGACACTTCAGGCTCCGAAAGCATCACGTCCAGTTAGGGCTGGGGCAGAGCAGGACGTGAACCTCACGTGGGCTCCGTCTCTCGGATAGTTAGGACAAGGTGTCGACCCCGAGAGGGAGAAAAGAGGGTCCCGAGGGGGGTTGGGGACTGTGGAGAAACAGCGATGGCGGGGACGGGAGAGAGCTGTCGCGGGGTTTGTAGGAGAGCAGAGCAAGAGCCGCTGGGATCAGAGATTTCCGTCCGACACGCATTTGAGATGCACCCGAAGCCCAGATGCAAAGAGAGCGGGTGGTTGTGCTGAGCCAGGGCCGGGGTTCCCTAAGCGCGTGCGGTGGGAGGGGAGAAGGCCCCGGAAGGGGAGGTGCAGACAAAAGCGGGGTGCAGTCATGGGTCGTGAGATCTGGGCTACTTTGTGCTGGAAATGAGACTGGCAGGGAATCAGGAGCAAACAGATCCCCCAGGAGATAAAAGCGCGGGTGCAGTGAGCACGCGGAGAGCGAGAGCGAAAACAACAGTCCCGGGGCAGAGAGAGGGATGCGGGGGGGGGGGGGGCGTTTCATAGAAAGAGGAATTCGACGTGACCTCAAGGTCCAGGCCATGCCTGGGGGGGTGTGTCCGGAGTGGGTAGAAATGAATGGACTTGAGGGCGTCAAGAGGAGAGTTAGATGGAAATGGTTGTGTTTCAACGGCATTGCCACGTGTTTGCTCTTCACAGGGGAACATCTAAAGCACGTCTGTGCTAAGGGAAAGGCCTAGAAGGGGGGGGGAAGGATATGGGGGGGCAAGTTCTCAAGAACATGAGAGAAGGTGCCATCCAGGGCGCGGCTGGAGGGACTGGCTGCAGAGCAGGGGTGGAATGCGGGGCCGGGTTTGCCAGCTCCGGGTGACAAGGAGTCAAGGGGACCCAGTGAAAACCGGCATGTCCCGGGATGCAGAGCCTGCCTAGAGAAGGAGGGCGTAAGCCAAGGTGGGGCCGGGTGGGTTGGAAGAAAACAGGCACCCAAGGCCTGGCAGGACCTCAGGAAACGGAGAGTGGGAGAGGAACGCTCTGGGGGTGTCACACGGGGAGCCAGTGGGAGAGGAACACTCTGGGGGTGTCACACGGGGAGCTGGTGGGAGAGGAACGCTCTGGGGCTGTAACACGGGGAGCTGGTGGGAGAGGAACGCCCTGGGGGTGGTGACAGCGGGAGCTGGGCTTAGCGGAATCGGCGAGGACAGCTTGGGCGTTGGGCTTAATGGAAGCGTCTCTGAGTGACCGCTGAGATGGAGCGGCTGTGACAGGAGGCGACCTCATTACTCCTGACTGAGAATCACCAGCATCTTCTCTGTAGCAACTGGAGGCGGGGCGGCCGCTGGCTCACTTCTGAGAGTCTGCTCTCAGCTCCACCCAGCGCCACTGGGTGTCACAGGCCTCTCCTGTGACTCACCCGGGGAGCGCGGCCATCAGGCCTGCGTTTCATTCTGTTATGCTCGGCACACGGCACCCGGCACACGGCACCCGGCACCCGGCTCTGCTAGAACATGTGGGGGGGCAGGAGGAGCTGGTCTCCATCAGCGTTGGTCTTGTGTCCCAGACCTTTGGGATTACAGGGCCCAGAGGGGCATTCCCGGGTGGGCCTGCAGGGTGGATGATTCGCCCCTGGGTTAAGCTGTTTGGCAGCCCTGGGAAGGGGCTGTGCAGGTGCGGTGCTGTTTGTGACGCCGGACGACACACTTTATACCGTGAGAGACCGAGAGAGAGCGTAGCGAGCCCGCTTCCTAATTTAATTTACCCGACTGTACTGGCTGAGGGTTTTCCTTGTGTCATATTCCTGAGCCCGGCTCGTACATTCTCGTGCTTAGGAGACGTTCATTTGCCGCCAGAGCCACGTGTCTGTTGGAAATGACTCCAGCGCTCATCCCATTTCCCTCTAAACCTTCATATATTATAGCGTCGCCTGCGACTGAGCCAAAAGTGCAGATTATCTGTCAAAGACCAATCTGAGTCAGTTGTACCACAGCGGGCACTGTGACGGGCTGTAAGGAGACGGTGCCATAGAGTACCCCGGCCCCCTCTCCCTTCCTCCGTCCGTGGCTGCATGGCACTGTGGTGCCGGCAGAAACCACAGTCCCCAAAGACCACGAGTCACCCAGAGGGCTCCGGAGTTAAAACTCACCACGAGGTCCACTCTGCCCCAGCCCCAGCCACAGCCTCGTAGGAGTTACCACAAATGAGAGAGATGGCAGATAGACAGACAGACAGATAGAGGATAGATAGATGATATAGATGATAGATAGATAGATAGATAGATAGATAGATAGATAGATAGATAGATATAGATAGATGACAGATAGATAGACAGACAGACATAGGGACAGATGAATGCAGCCTAAACAGTTCGCCAAGTGTCCAGTCCTTACCTAAAACATGCGGCGTCATCTCGGAAGCGCAGAGGTTTCCGCCTGCTGCTGCCTCCCGGAGCCCGACGCCTGTCGCCTTTCTCCCCAGGCCTGAAAGCTCTGTGGCGACAGGCAGGCCCACCAGGGGCATGAAGCGACTGTGTTTAGATTAGCCAGGTATTGCCAGGTCTGTAGGTGGCACAAGAGGAGAACATCCCCGAGTCCTGCTTTTCCTCCGACTGAGGACCTCCTGCCTCCTCACACCCAGAGCAGTGCTGCCCGAGGTGCTGGCAAGTGGATTTCCTTCCACCTAGAGCTGGGTCTAGGCCCCCGGGGCGGGGGAATTCTAGTTGGAGACTGAAGCGGTGAAGAAAGGACAGAAAGGACTGTCAGTCTGTCCACAGCTGGAGGCTTGATTAGAAGGGGATGCAGATCTGCCTGGGGAGTCACGTCAGGGGACGTTTAAAAGAAGGGGTCACACTTGGCCTGAACCTTCCCCAGGGAACATGAACTTGAAAGGAGAGAGGGAGACAGTGAACCTGGGCGGGGTGTTCATAAGTGGGAAGGCCTTGGGGTACGGAGTTTAGACAATAGGAAAGGGCAGTGTGTCTCAGGGGGACGGTGAGACCCCAGATGAGACTGAGACTCCAATGGTAGGCGGCGGGGACACCAGAAAGGCCCTCCCGAGGCTCAGACGCTCTTGAATGCTGGGCTTAGCAATTGGCTTTGCGTCTGGGGCTGTGAGCACAGGGTTAAAACCAGACCGTCTTGCCTGCTCTGTGAGATTCCAACTTCTGATTCGCACCTGGTAAAATTAAAATGCCAGCTGTGTTCCTCGGCAGCTTTCATTACGATAAAAATGACCCCCACAGGTGGCTCACCTCTGAGCCCGGAGAGACCATCAATGCACCAGATTAGGGTGCCCTCTTTGGGGGCCTCCTGAGTGTGGCAACTCTCATACCTAGACATGGCCCTTACAGGACCCTGGAAGCTACACCCCTGGACTTGCCACGGGATGTGTTGGGCTACACCAGCACTTGGGGGGCATGAACCCAGGGCAGGTCCACATGCCCCCATGTGGATTCATCTCCCCTCTGTGTAGATGGCTGAGGGAAGCGCTCCTGCTGGGAGGATGCTGGGCGCTGCTTGGCTGGCACCGTGGCTCCTGCCCGTAGCCTCTGAGGAGATGGATGCCACGTGTACCCTGTGATAACCCGCAGAAGAGCCCCTGGTGGGCATTGCAGTGGGTAACGGAGACTCAGAGGAGGCAGTAGTGAGATAGCAGGCGAAGCGAGAGAGGCAAGTCTGAGAGCATTAGTCAGAACTAGCTTTGCAACGAGGGGGAAGTTTCTAGAATATGGAATTCTAACTCAAGCATCTTAGATGACTGTGAGAAGCTCTAGAAAGCGATGTCCTCAGAATGCAGTTTGGAGGCAGCCATTACTGTGTGCGTCCGAAGAATGGGGGCCGTCCACGGGGGCAGTGGGCATAGTGGAGGGCGCAGCACATCGTGGGGGGCTCGTCCCCGGGCAGACGATGAGTGGAAACGGGCGGCCGTGTCTGGTTCGCCCCACGCTCTGCTGGGGTTAGACGACCACCAGCGGAGAACCGAGTGCAGGCCCTGAGCACCCAGTTCTCGTTGTCACCGCCACATCCGTGAGTGACAGGTGCACCAGGCTGAGAGGGACCCGGTCGCGGTGGCATCCTCCGCGCCCGGCTGCGCCAGCTCCAACGGAAATTGTGCAGAGGGGTCGCGCCCGGAGCAAACTGACCTGCGGTCTCCGGGACTCACTGCACTCGCTGTGTCGCGTGGGCACAGGCATGGGGGCCCCTCCTCCTGGGGCCCGGGAGGAAGACCCCTGAGCCTGCTTGATTGGCTACAGGAAGCTTCTCAGCAGGAACGGCCTGGGGCTGAGTTTGGGGGTGGGAATGGCATCTGCTAGGCAGAGAAGAGAGTGTGGTGTGTGTGCCGCATGCGTAGGGTGAGTGGGGAGGTGAGGAGGGTAGCAGATGAAGCAAGAACGGCAAAGAAGTCTCCCGGCATTTGTGTCACGTGAAAGCTGCCGTGAGCACTGAGGCTCCGTGATGCTTCTGCCAGCGTCAGGGTCCCCTGTGCTCCGCTGACACAAGGACCATTCCAGCCCCCCTCCTGGAGGAGCCACGGCTGACCCAGGCCTCGTCTAACCGCGGCCCCTCCCCTTGCGAGTCCCTGGACATTTCCCATGTTGCCGGCATTTCCCATCCCCTCCTGTGTGGTCCAGATCAAGGCTGGGCTGCTGCTGGGAGTGAGCCTGGGGTGGCACGTGGCCCTGGCCTCGGGCAGCCCGCTCAGTCTAGAAGCAGAAAAGAAGCGTGTAGCCAGATAACACGGGAAACGCGTTACGCCGAAGGGAAGCCATTCGTGGTGAGGGAAGGAAAGCAGCAACACGTCAGTTTTCCCAGTGGATTACTCAGAGCCTTTGGAGTCTGGCGGACGAATTTAGACAACGTGAAAACAGCCCCGGAGGGGCGGCACAGGGTGGCTCAGGCGCATGTCTGGCGGCAGGGTTGTTGCAGTCAGGATGCCGTGAGGAACGGAGTCCACGATCGGGGAGCTTTCACATGGGGCGCCAGTGGCAAAGGTGCTGGGAGAGATGAACCTCCAAGGGGACCACCTGGCTGCTCAGAGATGAGAGAAGCCACTCCCACCCCACAGGATGGAGGGAAAGGGGAGGCAGGGGCGTCACCAGGGCCAGGGCTGGCACCACAGGGGAGAGTTGCCATCAGGGTGGAGAGAGAGGGAGGAATACCTGGCTTCTCCATCGCCTTGCCCTGCATTCTCCAGCCAGGACCCTCCTCTCCAATCAACATGTAAAGCTTTTGTGCCTAAAGAGACGCCATGAAGAAAACAGAAAGACATATAACAACAGATTGGAAGAATGTTTTCGTAAATCACATATCTGATACGAGGCTGGTGTCTAAAATACTTAAGGAACCCATGCAACTCATAATAAGAATATAATCAGTTATAAAATGGGCGAGATTTGAACAGATGTTTCACCAAAGAGGATATACAGATGGTTCACAAGTACCTGAAAAGATCCCCGACGTCATTAGAGAAACAAAATAAAACCAAAATGCGATGCCAAGTCCCATCCACTAGGGTGGTTATAATAAAGGAGACAGACTAATACAAGTGTTGGCAGGGATGTGGAGGAAGGTGAATCCTCGTATTTACTGGTGGGAATGTAAAATGAAATACCCAGTTTGCAGTCAGTTTGTCATGTTGTTAAAAAGACAAACTTACATACGACCCAGCAATTCTACTCCTAGTCATGTCTCCACGAGAAACGGAAACGTTTGCCAGCACAAAGGCTTGTTCGTGAAAGTCCACAGCGGCATTGTTCACCTCACCAAGAACTGGGGAAAGTGTAAATGTCCATCCCCTGTGGACGGACAGACAAGTTGTCGCACGTCCCTAACGTGGAACGCTAGTCGTCAATAAAAACAGACAGCCCCTGACACGCCCAGCCGCGTGGGGATCCTCTCCGTGAAGCACTAAGCTAGGGGGAGGAAGCTAGAATCCAAAGGCGACTTACTGTGTTACCTCATTTTTGACATTATGGGAAAGGCCAACGGCGGGGACAGAGGTCAGATGAGTGGTTTCTAAGGGCATCGGGAGAGGACGTCGGGCAGCAAAGAGCCAAAGCGCTAAAAGGACAAGAGAGCCCGACGAGAACCTGGATCTAGTTTGTGGTGGTATTTCGCAAAATGCTTGAAACTGCACACCTAAGAACGGTGAATTCTTGTGCATTTAAAAATACGCTGCAGTAAAACTGACTTTAGGAAATGAGCGACAGGAGACTAGTGGCGGGGAGGCCAGTGTCGGGGGAAGAGCGAGCAGAAAGGGAAAGGGTTCGACGGGGGGAAGCCTGCGTAAGAAAAAGGAACGTGACGGAGGCAGGCTCCCTGGAAGCAGAGTGGGGGATTATAAACAGAGACGGCGGGGTGATAAAGTGCGTGACTGGTTGTCACAACGGAACTCGAAGCAGCCTCCTTGCAGAAGCAAATACCAGGCTGCGGAGGAAGGTTCTGGAAGCCTGTCGCAAGTGGGGAGCCGGGCAAGTGCACAGCCGCCCGCTCGCTCACTCTGCCCCGCCATGTGCTCGCTCGCTCACGCGTGTGCGCTCGCCTCCCATCTGGGTGGGCACGAGCGTGGAGAAAGGCCGGGGAACGAGAAGCCGGGGGCTGCGCCTGCCCTCTCGGAGCGGGTCCCGGGTGCAGAGCCGGCGCCAGGCGGGTCTGGGTTCCATGTTCACCCAATACTTGTTCCCTTACAATTCCCCCCCCCAAAATGTTCAACAGAGGAACCGAGACCCCCCCTGAATTAAGGGTGACTCCGGGTTGGCCTGAACCAGCCATGGAGATCCTGGCCCCCGACACCAGTGACCAGCTGTGAGCCGTTACGGGGAGTAACCAGAGGCCTCCACGTTTGAGCCAAGAGGCAGCTTCTCGGAGGGAATGCCTCTGTGTCGGTCCCCCCCTGCTTGGGGAGCTGGAATGAGCCTGTGTCATCTGGAGCTGCACCAGCCACCTTCTGACAGTGAGGTGATGGGTCTGAGCACAAAAGGCCAGCGGGCCAACGACCTCAGAGAAGGGAGACTAGAAAGAGCCAGGGTCCTTGAGGACACAGCGTCTGCTGCTCCGAAGGTGACGCCGTCCACCTGCAAACACTGGAACATGACCACGTGGCCCCGTGGCTCGAGCGGCCTCCATTCAGCCCTGATCCGTGGCGCCGGGACTGGCACAGGCAGTGACTCAGGCCAGAGAGGGCTCCGGGACTGAGGCCTCAGCGAGGCCTGGACCGAGAACCAGCAATGGCCCACGTGGTTGTGCAAGCAGCCCTCACCCCAAAGCTCATGGAGGGGTGGAGGGACGACAGGAACTTGCAAAAATATGGAGACAGGAAAGACCCTTATGGGTCCCAGGGAAAGAGCCCAGTCCTGAGACAGGAACCAGTGGGGAGATGGGAGGCATCAGAAACAGGACCAGAGGTCCCTCCAGGCTCTGGACAGATGGATGGCAGTGAGAACAGACAGACAGAGGACGGACCCACCGGGGAGGGAGGGAGGGAGGGAGGGAGGGGAAAGGAGGCCCAACTGGTCAAAGTATTTTTGCCACTCGTTGAGAATGAACTCTGAGTGTCAAAAATTTACCCAGAGTTTGCCAACCAGTTCACCTCGTAGTCACCAAGGCCCCGGATGCTGGGGGGCTGTGCGACTGACGGGCCAGCGACGGAGAGACGGGGAACCGGCTCGGATCCGCACAAGGACAGTGAGCCAAGGCCCTGGAGACCAGCCCCGGGGTCAGGCAGCTGAACGTCTGGAGGTCTCTGCTGGCGCCCTTGGACTGCGATGCAGACTTGACGTTTCCTTCCCATGATCCCAGGAAACAAACAGTTTCACGCTGCAGCCCCGTGAGTCATTTCCCAGAAAAACGAACTGGAAGGGAGGCGGGGAGATGTTGGAAGATTGCAAACTTTGGTTTGATAAAACGGTGGCACCTTTAAGAAACAGACGCGTCATCTTGAGGCGCGTCCTCAAGGTCTTGCTCTGCGTAGTCTTCACATTCTGGGTTTTAATCGATCAGAGCTGTGGTCCAGTGACTGTCCCGCTCCTGTGTCTTGGCTTATGGTTCGGTGATGGAAATCGGGGCCCAGCCTTGTCTCAGTCCAGCCCTCCAGCCGTCTCAGCGTAACTGTGTCCTGTCCCACAACTTTCCTTTGACCCCCGTCTGTCCCCTCCAGGCCCGACCTCGACCTGCTGACCCTGATTCCTGAACCCAAATCAAGGCAGAGAGGAAAGGATGGATTCAGTGGGGACACACCGGCTCCCCACGGTGTCGCAACACTCGCGTCCCGGCCCTGGGCCTGTACCTGGCTGGATGTGTGATGCTGAGCGAGCCGGTCACCCGCCCTCCCCCCGTCACCGTGTCCCCAGGTCTGGAAGGAAGCGGGCTGTCTTTCCAGCCCTACTCAGAGTTACCGTGGGGACTAGTCAACAATCAAGCGCCTCGTGTTTTTTTTAAATAAAGAGGGTCACTCGAGGGAGCCTCCGTGCTTTGAGCACTGTTACAGAATTAATTCTGCATTATTAGTATTACTGTTAATAACAAAGCACAGAGATGCACCGTGAGAAACACATTTCCATAAACCGATTCCATTGTTCAGATGGAAGCTGTTTTCTTTAAAGCCCCCAGACTTATCTTTCCTAATTCTGTATCTATACCCAACAAAGAGCCAGATCCAAATAAAAATGTGAAAGAATCACAAGCGTTTTTTTCCCGATTTTGCAGCTACTGCGTTATTTCTGACATGCTGTTAGCTGCACCACAGAGGATTTGAAAGCAGCACCTAGGACTTTTCTAGCTTGCGGGAGGACTCGGTTTTCACGCTCAGTGTCCAGCACTGAAGGATTCTTTAACGAGAACGACACTTCTGGTAACTAGACGCATTTGTCCTGTGGAGCACTTAGTGTCTGTAGAGGAATGTTTTGCTGAGGTGGGACACATTCTGATCATAGCTGGAATCTTCACACATTGTCACGGAACAAGCAAACCCGTGTAACCACCAGGCAAGCCAGGCAGTGGGACATTCGCGGCCCCCAGAACCCCGCGTCCCTCCCGGCCACCTCCATCTGCTCCCCGGAGGTGACACCCCCTGACGCCCTCACTGTGGCTTGTCCGCCTTTGCTGAACTTGACGTGAATGGAGTCACAGGGCTCTGCTGTTGATTGCCGCTGCGGTGCTCGGTTTGTGAGCTTCGTCTGCATGTGGCAGTAATTCACGTGTCATTTCCGTTGCTGGGTGGCATGGTTCATTCATCCCACGGTGATGGGCTTGTGAGGCTGCCAGGAGGGGCGTTGCTATGGATGTTCTCGCCCCGGACATTTGCTGCACTTACCTGCAGCTCAGTGCTGTGAACCGAGTCCAGTGTCTTGTCAGAGGCCATGGGTGTGTTTAACGTTAGTGATTAGTCCCAAACATTTTCCCAAAGTGATAGTGTGAATTTTCGGCCCCACCGGCAGTGTGGGAAAGGGACAGTTCCAGCTACTCGTCCTCAGCGACACTGAGCGCTGGGCGTTTTGTTTCTGTGCTTAGCGTGGTCCCCGTGGCGAGCGAGCCGTGCTGCTCGGCCGTTACTTTAATTCGCGTCGGCCTCACTCCGCTAAGGGTGCGCGTCTTTGCCTGTGCTTACGGGCCAACTAGAGAGCTTCTTTATGCAAGTGTTTGTTCACATCTTGTGCCCATGTTTCCTTTTGGTTGTCTGCCTTTTTAAAAAAATTGACTCGTAAGAGTCTCCTGTCTAAAGCCCAGGTTCCCGACGTCTTCTCCCGCGTCTGGCACACGCATCGCCCGCTTAATGGTGTCGTGTGAACAACGGGAGCCCTTGACCAGAATGCCCTGCAGCTCGTCAGCGGTTTCTTACTGGTTAATGCTTTGTAGGCCCTTCTTAAGAGCCTTTGCCTAAATCGTGACGGTGACGACAATAGTACCTGAGGTCGCCCCCCGGGAGTGTTGCCGCTTCACGTTTCCCATCCAACCGTAACTGTGGTTAAACTGGGTGCAGGGAGTGAGGTAGGGCTGAAATCACCTTTTTCAGTGTGGATACCTTTATAGGTAGATATTTAAAAGACTGTCCTTTTTCCCACTGAATCTGTTCGGCTTTTCCATTCTTTTTTTAAATCTTCACCCGAGGATAAGTTTTTATTGGTTTTAGAGAGCGAGGAAGGGGGGGGAGAGAGAAACGTCTTAACGGTTGGCTCCCCTACATGCCCCGACTGGGGATCGAACCCGCAGCACAGGTATGTGCCCTGACCAGGAATTGAACCCGCGACCTTCTGGTTTACAGGCCGATGCTCCAACCAGCTGAGCCACCAGCCGGGGCTTTTCCTGGTTCCTGAGACTAGCCTTGGTCCATCGAAAGCTCGTCCTTCGGAGCTAGAAGATGAAGCCCGGTCCTAAATATCGAAATGCAAACCATAAAGGACTCACAGGGACCTTTTCACTAAATATGCCTTTCCCCCCTTAGAATAGCCTGTAAGAAAGGATTTGAAACACGTCTTGAAAATACCCCATTTCCCAGCAGAATCCCGTGACACTGGCAGAACACTGACACGCCAGACCTAACGTGCTCTGCTTTTAAAGTCCCTCCACGCACTAAGCCAGGAGTCCTCAGGTCATCGTAAGCGTGGTAGTCATCACTGCTAGTCCCCAAACACTCTAATGCCAGCCCCTGCGGGCGCTTCCAGCGTCCCCGGGTGGGGCATGGCTCGCGCTGGCCCGCGTGCTGAGAGTTGTGAGTGAAGCGTGTCCCTTTCTGGCTGGACCAGTCCCTGGCCCACCGAGACCCTCCAGAGCTCTGTGTCTTCTGCCACATTGACCGCACACGTTCCAGACAGTGCTGTGTCCCAGAGTGAAAACGGTGACCACACGGAGCAGAGGCCCCCCCAACTCTCAGGGGCCAGCTGGCATAAGCAAGAGATCTACCGTGTTTGAAACCACTGAGGCTGTGGGATGTTTGTCACCGCAACATAGCACAGCCTGTGCTGACTGATACGTTAGGGAGGGAAGGAAATACCTCAGTCCCATCGCACTGATAAAATTAAGCAAGACTCAGATTCCTGCCCAGAAAGCTCCTTATGGACACGGAGCATGTCCTACTTATTTCTATTGGGCTTTCACCCAGTGTGGTTGAGCTGAACTATTTAACACAAGGTGTCTGAAGTCTTTTAAACAACTGTGTGAACGAGCGGAGCAACCCCCCTGTGTGACCGGTATGTGAGAAGACGGGAAGGCAGGACGCGAGGACCTCGTGGATTTGCAATGCAGTGGATACGGGTTCAGACCCTGGCTCTGCCACCGGCTGCGTGGCCCTGAGCAAGTTCCTGAATTTCCCTGTCTGCTCCTGAACGGGAACATGGGGAAAGCAATGCCACCCCTAGGAGTTGTTACAGGAATTAAGTGAGGCGATGTTTTATCTCAGAAATGGCAGCTCTCAGCCTCATTCTCTCTCAAAAATCAGCGGGAGGGAAGAAAACTGTAGGAAGCCGCGTAGGTGGCCTGCGTCGACATGTCAGAAGTCACTCGAGCTCTCTCCGGTTTTACATCAAAGCCGAAGAAAATAAATCTGGAGAACAAGGAAAATCTAGATTCCAGAAAAATAAATGAAAAGTAAAATAATCGGACGCATCAGTTCATTCAAGGGACCCTGAAATTAAATACGCGGCGTCGAGCGCTGGTCAGGCGGCCCAGTAGGTTGGGGCGTCGTCCGGTATACAAGGTGGCGGCTTCGGTGCCTGGTCAGCACCCAGACAGCAACCAACCAGTGACGCATCCATAAGGGAAACATCAAACCCGTGTCTCTCTCTCCTCTCTCCTCTCTCCAACCAATAAATAAAAATGACAAAAAATATGAGCTGCTGATATATGTAAGTGTATGTTCGAAATATATGAGATTCTGTATTTGAAATTTGAGATTTTTGATTCATAGGTAAGTGGATAGATAGATAGACCAACAGCTAAAGATAAGGGCGGCACCCAGAGGCCCTCCTCTTGAGCAGGGCGCCGCGACGGGAGACGCCGGCAGGGAGGAGGAGGCGGAGGCCGGCCCGCAGCGGGCGCGGGCCCCTGGGCATCGGCGCCCGCACCCCGCACGCCCCTTGAAGCCTGGGAGAGCAGAGAAGGAAGCCAGCAGGCGTACATTCTTCTTCACTGTACAGATTTGTGGTTTCAAGTCTACACTTTGCAAAATATGATTTTCCTTTTTCAAATTAAAAAAAAAAGACTGAGGAGGTCTCTAAATGACAGGGCATCGCTGAGTAACAGCCTGATGACTTCAGTGTAAATGGGCCAGAAACATATGGGTTCCATGCCCCACGCACACGGTGGAGGAGGCGGGAGCATCTGCAGGGCGGGGGCGGGTTAGGTGGGGAGGGGAGGGGAGGGGAGGGGAGGCGAGGGGAGGGGAGGGGAGGGGAGGGGAGGGGAGGGGAGGGGAGGGGAGGGGAGGGGAGGGGAGGGGAGGGGAGGGGAGGGGAGGGGTTCTCCCAAGGTGTGACCCGCCGCAAAGGTCTAAGAATGCAGGCATTTTACACTGACTTCAGCATCTACCTCTCTTCCCCTTGGGCAATAGATTAATTACAAGATGTGTTTTTTTAAACAGACAAACAAGAAGCCCTTTACTCTGACTTAGACATCAAATGCTTGAGAAGGAAGATTACTGTCTCGTTCCATCACCAGAATGAAGGCAGGGAGGAAAGGCTGGTGGAAAGATCATCGGAGATGCTGAGCTCCGTGTAAGGCTGTCAGATTCCATCCCCACGCGAAGGAAACGTGAAAGTGCGTTTGTGCCTGAGCCACTCCGGCCCCAGCAGCAGTCTGTACACAAAACAGATGCCGCCTCGGTCGACGTGTACTCTTGTAGCTACTTTGTGTTAACCACCCCGTCTCTACCCTCATTCTGGCCATTCTCACTGCCCGGGCCCTGTCTTCCACCTTCATTTCACCTACACACGGGAATCAGCCAGAGCTCTCTTCTCAAAAGTCTAGTTGTGCCACTCCCCAGCTCAGCACCCTTCAGTGGCTCCCCAGTGCTCTTAAACTAAGGTGTGACTCCTACAGCGTCTCAGAGGAGGGCAGGCACCCGGGCTCACCCCTCTGGCCTCATCTCTCCATGATCAGGAGCCTCACATCTAATTTTTCAGCCATAAGGAATTCATTTCATGTTCTCCAGCTCCCCAGGCATTTCTTTTACCCTAAGCTTCCTCTCTGCCTGGGACCTCCCACTTTCTCTACCTTCCTCACTTCCCCTGGTTCACATCTGTTTTCCTCTAGGTCTATAGAAAACTTTCCCACATCCCCCAGCTGTCACTCGAGATCCCTCAGGGTGTCCTCTCAGCTGTCTCTATGCACCTCTGATGTTGTAACTGCCATGTGTTTGGTCTGGGTTGACAAGGCGACTGTAAACCCTGACAGAGGCCACAGCTCTCCTACCCACTCTCCTATCTCTAACACATAACAAACGCCTGGCACTTTCTGGTGCTCAAAAATATCTGAAGGACAAGTCTGAATTTCAAGTCCATGCACTGCAGTGTGTAAAGGTGGGTAGTTTTGTGTGTCACGGTGGCTAGGCCATGGCACACAGTTGTCTGGTCAGACACCCAGACCAGATGCTGCTGTGAAGGTATTTTTAAAATGTGATTAACATTTAAAATAGTAAACCCTCTACTCTGTAATTTGAGGAAAGCAGATTACCCTCTATGATGTGGGTGGGCCCCACCCTATCAGTTGAAGGCCTTAAGAGCAAAGACTGAGATCCCCAAAGAGGAAGGAATTCTCAAGACTGTAACATAAATCTCTTGTCTGCAGTCCCAGCCTGCTGGCGCTTGTCCTGCGGATTTCAGACAAGCCAGGCCCACAGTCCCATGAGCCAATTCCTTAAAATAAATCTCTTTCTTTCTCTCTCCCCCAGTGGTTGTTTCTCTGGAGAACCCTCACTAACACAGTAAGAAGAGTATGTCTTCAGTTTCTACTTTGACTCTACTCACTCAGTGGGACAGAAAGTCCTTGCCCTCCAGTTCAGTAGCGTCCTCTTGGCTGGGGTCAGAGCTCAGGGTGATGCTGCACCAAGACCCGGGGTGGTGGGGAAGCAGGACCCGGGTCTCTGGTCATCGTCTCTCTCCAGGCCTGAATCTTCCGAGGTGGCCCTCACCCCACCTGGCCTCATGTCTTTGCCGTACAGCTGGGCGGTCCCTTCAGGCACGGCTTCCTCTCCCTCACCTGTCTCAAGGACCCTCTGGGACCCAGAGGCATCATTTTGCTGAATCTAGAACTCAGGAACTCCGAGACAGCTTGTCTGCCTGGGTAAGCCAAGCAGTTCTGTGGCTCCCAGCTGCTCCTTCCTCCTCAGCACTTTATCCAGGCAGGAAGGTTCTACCCAAATTCTAAACCCAGGAGCTCTCGACTCTTTCTCAGGGACATGCCAACACCCAAACTTCCTTCACAGTAGAGGGTTGAATGGTGGCCCCCAAAAATATATGTCCATGAGCTAAGCTCCAGAACCTGTGGATGTGACCTTACTTGGAGCAAGGCTCTTTCATAGATGTAATTAAGTTAAGGATCTCCACATGGCATTATCTAGCATTATCCAGATGAGCCCTCAGCCTCATGACAAGCGTCCATATCAGAGACAGAGGAGGGGAGGAGCCTGTGAAGATGTAGCAGAGCCTGGAGTGACGCAGCCACAGGCCAAGGGACACCTGGAGCCACGAGAGGCTGCAAGAGGCAGGAAGGGTCCTTCCCCAGAAACTCCAGAGGGAGCCTGGCCCTGCTCAGCTGTTGACCTTGGACTCTGACCCCCAGAACTATGCAGAGAATAAGCTTCTGTTGTTTTAAGCAGAAAGTTTGTGGTAACTTGTTAGAGCGGCCCCTGGACACTAAGGCACCCACTGGTTGCCCTTCCTTCTGGGGGTCCCTCTGTGGTCAAGAGGCTGAGAGGCGGGCTCCTTACCACCGCATTCTCCTGACTGACGTATATTCCAGGGGGCTCCCCCCTCCGGATGAAGTGCGTGGAACTAGCGTGTCAGTGAGAACTAGCTGCCCGAGCCGCGGGGGGCTGAGTGGAGAGGCTGAAAATGTCACACCAGGGTAATCATTTCCGAGGGCTCGCTCCTGAAAACTTTCAGAACATCAGTGTTTTCCCTGAAATCGTCCTGAAGCCCCACGTAGAGGGTAAACACGCAGCCCAGCGACACAGGGCTTAGGAATGCCTCCCAAGAGCTGCCTGCCCAAAGCGGGAAACCAGGCCGCCCCTCCCTCCTGCATTTGCTTTTCGCAAGCAAACACGGTCTCCGCTAGATTTTCCTAATGTGTGAGCTCGAGTCCCTGCGGCCAAAACAGCCCTTACTCACCTGGAGGTAATTTCTGGAGCGATGGTTCTTTGGCCCAGAGATTGCTCCTGACCATCACCTGTCGCCTCCGCTTGTCCGTGTCTCCAGGCCCCTCTTGCTTCCGTGGACTCTCCTCAGGGCCTTTCCCAGTGACAGAGAAATGGCCACGACTCAGAAACCTTCGGGGCGAGGGCCCTGGGGATGGGCTACACCACGGGCCCTTCTCCAGAATAAATAAGATTCCGGGTCGCGTCCGTGCCCACGGACTTGAGTAGACGCTCTGCCTTCGGGGAGGCCTGGTCCAGTCCCAGCACGGCCGTAACAGACGTGGGGCCCGGGGCCTCGGTCTCCTTGCCTGTGAAACGGGGAGAACGGACGCTCACCGCGTGAAGCAGGCGCGAGGGGCGCGGGCCACACCGCGGGAGGGGCCGAGCAGTGTCGGGCCACCTTCCTGTCACTGCTTCCTGTCCCTCCCGACGGGGTCCTCCTGAGCCTGACGGAACGCCCGGTCGCCGTGCAGATGACGCTCCCGAGACTGTTCAGTAACACGGAAAGGTCGGTGTCCTGTTATTAAGCGAAAAAGATTATTAAGCAGTATGTGTGATACGATCCCAGCTCAGGCAAGACAGCATACAAGCATCTATACAAATCCCAAATTTATAGAAAAACAGACTTGGGAGGATACATACCGAACTTTCACAGTGGTTATCTTTAATTGGTGGCATTTTAGAATAATATTAATAAATTAGTAATAAATATTTTCTTTTTCCCCATATTTTTCAAGTTTTCACAGTGGTTATCTTTAATTGGTGGCATTTTAGAATAATATTAATAAATTAGTAATAAATATTTTCTTTTTCCCCATATTTTTCAAGTTTTCTATGTAATACATTTATAATCAGGAAAAAATACTTGGTATGACCTTGTGTAAGTGACTTGGCCTGTCTTCTTATTGGAAAATTGGGGTTAATAAGAACTTCTTAAGATCAGATGAGAAAATACATGTTAAAGGCCTTTGCAAGCTATAAAAGAAATCTCAATTTAACAGATCACCGTGTTCTTTGCTATCATATTAGACTGAGTTATGGGTAATTGGAGTTGGGCCGAGAGGAAGATTTTAGCACAAAGTAAAGCTCAGCCCCACGCGCATGCTGGTTGTGCCCCTGCGGTGCTCCCGCAAGCTGACTTCTAGGCCGGCCAGGCCGGCTCTGTGGGCGGGGACCTGTGCACAGAAAGGACTCCCGCTCGGGTTAATGCTCTGTTGTCACTATTTTGAAATTCTTAATGAGTTTTGAACACGAGACCCGCCTTTTGACTTAGCGCGGGGCACCCGTCTGGAATGCGGTGACTGGGGGGGCCTGTGCACAGTTAGAGAAACTGGAGAGTCTGCGCTAAAAATGACAGACGACGGGGAAGAGGAAGGAAGCGGCCGCCTCGGGCCTGGAAGGGGCTCGGGAGGCGTGGAGAGGCGGGAGCCCGCGGGAGCCCCGCGCCTCGGCAGGGCCGCTGCTCCGAAACGCGGCTCCGGCCGGCGCGGCTGGCGACGGAGGTCAGATTCTCCGCGTCCCCCTCCGTGCGCAGTCAATGCCTGAGCTTTGTCACACTGTCGATGGGATGCTGGGACGGAAGGGACCCGACGGCTAGAGACGCCTGTTCTAAACTCCACCGGTTGGCCCTGGCTGAAGGCAAGGCATGAGCTGAAAGGACACCAAAGCTGAGCTTCCTGTGGGGTGCACGGCCCCCCGGCCGCGGTGAGGCCCGGGGCTCGCGGGGGCCTGCCGCCCGCTCCTGCGGGTGAGGCGACGGAGCCCTCGCAGGCGGGCACCCTGGTCGGCCGCGGCCCTTCGCCCCGCCCGAGTGACCGGCTGCCTCGGAGCTGGTTAGCGTGCTGCCGGGGCCTTTGGGGTGATGTCATTCTAACTGGCGGGGAGGAAGTTGGTCGGTAGCAGTTTCTGAATCAATCAGTTCCTCTTTCGGTCAAGTAGCAGACTTCATACCGAGCGACTGAGGAGCTCACCATGTGACATCAGGGCGCCACCCCCAGCATGACTCAGACCATCTTTCTGGGCCAAAGAGCCTCCTTTTAGCACCTTCTAAATATCAGCGATATGTTTTTTAATCGCAGCGGTTAACGTTTAATCATAGAAAGATAATGCCGAGCGCGGAAACCTCCCGCCTGCCGGCACTGTCCTTGCCATGCTGCCCGACGTTCCAGGGCAGTTTTGACTCCCTTCAGCGACGGGCTCTGTCACTGAGACTTACGCCCACTTACTTTCAGAAATCGAGCACCCCCAAAGTCCGCAGCTAGAGCCGGGAATTTACAGAGACAACCCGGAGGTCTGTTGGTTACTCAGTGGTCACTTTCGCCCCTTGCTCCCTACGGAACATACAGACTGTCCCCCCAAATGTACACACACTTAACAGCTGATAGCCCAATTGGTGTTTCTTTGTTTCAGATTAACTCATTGGAATTAATAATTATTCAAAGTGTGTAAACACTTTGAATATGTCTTGGGACACCCCACATAACTGTGTCCGTATCAGACAGAGAAAGCTTTAACGTTATGATTGTTAATCAGGTTTCATATGAACACATGCTTGTTTCATGCCCCGGGTCAGTGCAGAAGGAAAAGCTTTGCTCCCTTGTAGGTGAAGCACATCAAGCAGTTACCCCGAAAAGGAAGAGTTCAGAATCCCCAATGTCAGGATTTTAAGAGCCCTACATAGGTTGCTAATTTCCTGTAGCCAAAGACTGCAAAATAAACACTGTTTTTATCTAGGACAGTCGTTTCTGTCCTATAACTACAGTTATAATTATCTTAAAACTAGATGTAGGTCATGTTCTGAAAGTTCACACTCCAAAAAGAAAATGGCTTTTGGTTCGTTGGTGGCGGGGGTGGCATATTTATTTTCTTTTCCTTGCTCCGTTACCGAGCGACATGGGCTCAGAATGGCGGACGCGCACGCCTGTATCTTCTGGACCTCCTTAAGGGGCCAGGCGGTCAGCGTCTGTAACACCCTGTGCTCCCGAGGACTGGAAAACACTAAGTGCCATTCGGCGAGTTTGCGTAGATTCCAGAAAACAAACGGAGCCAGTTTCCTGGCAGATCTCCCAGTGCTGCCAAAACAAACCACCACTAACTGAGCAGCTTAAAACAACACAGATGTATCCTCTTAGGTTTCTGCAGGCCAGGCCTGGGGCTCCCGGGGCTCGAACCAGGTGTCAGCAGGCTGCTTTCCTTCCTGGGGGCGCGGGGCGGGAGAGCGCATCTTCTAGTCCATGCCGGCTCCTGGAGCCACCTGCACTCCTTGGCTTGTGGCCTCTTCCTCAGCCTCACAGCCGGCAGTGGCCTGTCCAGTCCTTCTCACATCGCATCACATCGCTCTTTCTCTGCCTCTTGCCTTTTCGCTCTCTCTTGCGTTCATGATTATTTGGGGCCAACTCAGATACTCCCGAATAATCTCCCCTCTCAAGATCCTTAACTTAATCACACCTGTGAGCCGCCCCCTTTGCCGTGTAAGGTGACACATTTGCAGGTTTGGGGACTGGCTTTTCCTGCTTTGTTAGATTGACATCTGACCCCTTAACTAATCCCCTGGCCAAGGCACGTTGGCACCGCCGCTGGTTTTACATGTGTCACTAGTTCAGATGAGCCAAAGGACTGTCATCTCTGTCGATAGCGGCAGTGACCGGGGAGCAGAAGTCTGGGCGCCCTCTCCAGACCCCTCTGAACCTTGCTCATGAGGAGCCAGGACACGAGAGCCGTTCCATCCAGAGCCCACTTTGAAAAAAGCAGTTAGAGCCCCGCCTGTTTTAATAAGGAAGCAATTTTATAGAAATTCTCTCAATTCTCTTTGAAAAAATTCTTATATCTACTCAGGAAAAGTCCCTTCCCTGCTCCAGAATTCAAGTTAACTCCTTGAGAGGCGTTGATTAGGAGTCAAGGAAACGGTGTATTTTACCCACCGAGGGCCTTAGCCCCCCCTGTGCAGGGGCCTGCGTCACAAAGCAGGGAGATAACCAGAAACGAGCAAAGCCGTCCCGTGGTTTATGCCGAATGAACTCACCAAACCACGACCTTTCCGACTAAGGACGGGTTTGTCACACGAAGACCTGACTCTGGACTGTCCGCGAGCCCGTCGCAAGCAGGCACGGCGCCTGCCGTCTGCGCTGCTCCGCCTGCTCTCCGAGGCCCGTCTGCACAGGCCTCGGGCGCTTGCGACGGACATGGTTTGTCTGCGTGCGGTGGAAAACACCATTTAAACAGGATGTCGGGGATCACGGGCTGACCCGGAGCTGGCCGGGGCAGACATGAAAGAGGGAGCAACTCGTTCAGCAAGGTTTTCTGGGCCCGGCTCCGGCTCAGCCTAAACAGTGAGGCCCCGGCCAGGCCGCTCCCACGCCGGGCCCGCTCCCACACCGCTTCCCGGCGGCCAGGCGGAGGCCACCGCTTTGAGATTCTGCAGGCTGCAGCCCCGTGGACGGCAGCCACGGGCGGGCCTGGGAGCAATTACCCCCGAGGACCCTGTGCTGTGCAGAGGAGCTGCCTGCCAGCCACTGCCCCCGAGGAGCTCGGAAGGAGCTGGCTGCCCCACGCCCACGTGCTCTCTTTCCCTGCAGTGGGACAGTTTCGACTGATTCTGATTACCCTGGCGCCAAATAAACGAAAACATTTCATAGACGTATAATCATCCATCACTGTGAAGAAAGGAAAACTGTTTCATGTGCGGGGTGTTTATAAATACCCTTAATGAGAAAAGGACAGTCCTTCCTCCCCTCCATCCATCCTGGGGGCTGCGGGCCCCACAGTCCTGCTCCGGGTCACGCCGGGCCCCGCCACCCTGCCCTCAGACATCGCACCCCGGCAGCGTGGTGGCGCTCAGAGGGAGTCGGGGAAGGCCGTGTCCCTGCCAGGCCACCGGAGAGGGGTGGAGCCGGGGAAAGGTGAGCGGCTGGTGCATTGGGAGGGCAAAGGCGAGCTGTGTCTCCATCTGGCTTAATGCAGCCCAAAGTGAACCGTTTCCAAAGAATTTGTGACCATGCGCAGAATAGTGCAGCCGCCCCGTGGTCTGGTTTTAAATGAGGCGGGTTGAGCCTCATATAGCGTGTGGCCAGGTCAGTGCCAGGAGGAGGGGGGTCCATGTCCTCGGCCTGCACGTCGCATTGGTCTCCTGGTGCGAGGCCACCGAAGGTCGTTTCGGTTCAGGATGGGTGTGCACAGTGATAAAGCTTTAGGAGAATGCATCTGAAGCAGTAAATGCCCCCTAACCTCTCTCTCCTCACAGCCGGGCCTTTACTTTGGGCGCCCCCGATCGCAGGCCTCACAGAGCGTCTCGGAGGCTCGGTCCTTAAGAGCTCTGTGAGCCTGGAAAACAGCGTGGGGCGTCCCCCACACACACTCATTCCTCTTTTCCGTAAATGTCATTTCTCGCAACACGTTCAATATTTGCATTAGCAGCTGACTCATAAGCAGGGCCAGGCCACTGGGGTATGCAAGAGCCTCCCTGCAAGTCATTTATGCAAAACACATCTCAGTTCTAATCACAAGGGGTGTCGCCAGAGGGGGAACCCACCCAGTCAGACACTACAAAGTGCACTGTTATCAATACCATACGAGACTCCTCACTTCCATGGGGCCGTGAAATCATCGCAGGAAGTAGCACAGGGGGCAGCCCCACCCGCCGCGGCGTCGCAAAATCTGCAGGCGAAGCGGCAACTTATTTTAAGAAGTCGTTAATCCTTCAAGCAGAAACCAGCGCAGAAGTGGGGACTCCTGTGTGCCACCCCCTTTGGTGGGAGCCACCCAGAGTGGGAGCAAGTGCCCGCTCCTGGGGAAGGTGAAGCTCCTCGGTGTGTGTGAGACTCTGCACTCGACGGCTCCTGCGACGCCTCCTGCACAAGAAGGGACCCCTCTGATTCGCAGGACGCATCCGATCCCATCCTGGAGTAAAGGGAGGAGGTGTTGTTTATGGGATTTACACAATCTCTGCGGGTGCCATTCAGATCTGGCCACCCCGGGACCTCAGGAAGGCTTTCCAACCGAGCAGCAATGCCAGCAGTGACGGTTTATAATTCCTAAAGCACGTCAGTGTGCATTGTCCCACCGGGTTCTCGCAAAAGCCTCAGGAAGGCAAGGAACTGACTAAGGACGTGACATGAGATGACGCATTTGTGGTCGGTCGCCATGGAAATGCCAGGGCCCCGACCAGCTGCTGCTTTCTTTACCCGGTTTCTGCTCATGACGCCACTTGTCAATCATCTTCGTTCATTCGTGTTGTGGCCGGTTGGTTTCAAAAGGGGACCCAATTCTTCGGCCCTGCTGTCGACTCATCCTTTGTCATGTGACCTCACAGCTCCTCTCATCAAGAGATGCAGCCCCTCCCGCCCCCGAGCCAGGGCTGGGCCTGCGAGCTGCACCGGCCGGCAGAACGCAGCGGAAACGACACCGGGCCCATTCCAAGCTGAGACCTCGGGAGATGCTGTATGTATTTCCGCTGCTCTCACTGCCACCCGGACATTCACAAGAGCCTGCCCGGGTTGGCATCCTGGAGGATGAGATGCCACAAGGAAGATGGCCCACTGTCCCAGCTGAGGGTGTCCCAGCTGAGGGTGTCCCAGCTGAGGCCGTCCTAGACTAGCCAGCCCCAGACATGTGCGAGAGGCCAGCCAAGATCAGCAGAGCCGCCCGCCCAGCCGGCAGCTGACAGCAGACACATGAGGGAGCCCAGCTGGGACAGGAAGGCTTGCCCAGCCAACTGGTAGATCCAAGACCCGTAATAAATGTTCACCGTTACATGCCCTCAGGATTTTGGATGTTTTCATTGCAGCATGATTAGGTTAATAGATAAGCGATGGACCAGTCAAGAGAAAAGGGGTGGGCCCCAACCACTGTCTAAGTTCTCAACGTACCATAAGGACGGATGAGACGTGCCCTTTGCCCTGCAGAGCGTAGGTCCGTCGGGGAGATGAGGTGCGGCGCAGGTCGCGACAATGTCGGGCTGTGAGCAGAGTCGTCGCGTGGGGGTCGACCAGTGCCCGTGGTGTTTGCTGCAAATCATGCCGTGTCCTCGTTGAATAGGACCTGACATGACGTCTCAGTGCCGCCGTGTCTTATGGAGACATGGACACACGCAGGCCTGGGCTCAGTCAACTTATATTTTCCCTCAGAAGGGCTGTTAAAGCTCCAAAGGGAACACAGGACCCCTTTGTAGTACAGTTGCACCCCTTATAAATAATGCATATTGTGGAGACAAGAGAGACAATAAAATTCGGGCATTGCCTCCTAGGGACCCTCTGAACGTCAGTGAAAATACCTCTATGAACCTCCGCAAGTGATCCCGGTTCTGAACTGCAAGGCATGAGAAATTCAGATTCCTGCTGGAACAAACCTCCCCTTTCCTCTCTTAGCTGGCTCTTGGATTAAGAGTAAAAGCAAGGAGTCCGGGTGAAGACCTGGGATACGGGGGCTCTGCGACGCGCGGGCACCTGCGCAGGATTTGGAGTCAGCCTCTCTCGCCAAGACCCTGCCGGTCTCCCGGCAGAAGGCGCCACGGGCCACGGGCATGCGGTGCTGAGGCTCAGGGGGCACAGAGAGCACTCTGGACAGTAACGCAGCCCACCGCCCGGTCAGATCGCTCTGACTCCGAGGCAGCGACGGTGAGACTGTTTTCTGCTCGTTTCCAACGTTGGCCCATGTCACCGGTGCCAGTCTGATCATCTTAAACAATCGCTTAAAAGGGAGAAATGCTTTTGACACCTGGGGAGCAAATGGGAAAGTGGCAGGTAAAAGCCATGCCGTGGGCCACCCGCACCGGGGAGGGGGCGTGAGCATAGGGCCGCAGCTCCCCTGTCGTCCACGAACAGGTCTGGGAGGTAGGACTGTATCCCCGTCGCCATCACCTGCGCAAAAGGCCCCCAAACAGCACGTTAGTGGGTTCTAAGCAGCAGCGCGAGGTCACCGTTAAGTAAGAGCTAACATGTGCTTAGCCGCGGGGCGCGCCAGGCGTTTCTCCGAGCCCTTCGCGGGCATTCGCCGAACCCGCCCTCGCCGCCGCCCTCTCAGGTGAGAACCGTCATCGTCGTCTCACAAGGGCATGAAGAAAGGGAAGCACCATCCCCATTTTCCAGGCGAGAAAGCCAAGGCACGGGTAAGTTAGGCTGCGTGCCCAGGGACAGGCAGAGTGTCGCGGCCGAGCGGAGGTCAGACTCGGCCGCGTGGCCCCGGAAGCCACGCCCACGGCCCGCTCTCGGCCGCCGGCCCGGACGCCGGCGGGGGCTTGTCTGTTTTGCTCAGAAAGACGGTGCCCGGCACAGAGTGTGCCCAAGGCGTGACCCGCCGGTGGCGAGGTTCTCCAGCATCTCTCCCGCCCCCACCCCTCGGCCCCCACTGTTGAATGTCTCTTTGGGAGTTTTCTGCCAAAGCCATATATGGGGGCGGGGGAGGTAGGGATCCGCTTTTCCTTGTAATGGTTTCACAACGAAATGTTTCGTAGATGACACACTGGCTCCGTCCTGCCTCTCTCCTTGGTTAGACAGTCCCCCAGCCCTGTGCGTGATCTGTCCCAGTTGTTTACTCAAAATAAGTCAGGAGAGAGGCTTCCTAATGGCCCCGCTGTTGGCAGGACTGGAATCAGCTGCCCCAGAGCAGGAGGGGGAGACGGGCGGACGCTCCGAGGGGACCCAGCGCCTCCGGGAGTTGGGAGCGGCCGGGGCCCCATCCTGGGCTTTGTTGATGGAGCGGTGGCCGCCCGCCCACCCCTCTAATTGAGGGGTTCATTGTGTGTGTCTTGGCCTCTCAGGTGCATTTTCTAAACCAACACAAAACGGAGGCGACAACGGCAAGCGCGTGGAGGGGTTTACGTTTCCACCCCGGCCAATAGCTGGAGACCGAAAACAAAAGTTAGCGCAGATGCTCAGGTGCGAGACTGGGACGCTGCGGACTCCAGCGGAAACCCAAACCGCTCCTTACGGGACACGCCCGCTGCCAGCTGCCGGCCGCGGCCACTCGGTGTAGCTGCCACCCAGCGATGAGCAGGGCCGGCGCCCGTTGGAAAGCAGCAGCCGCCCCCCCGGGCGAGGAAGCAGGCGAGTCCAGCCGGGAAAAACGAGCTCAGCCATCCCCCCGCGTCGCTTCTCACTGCAGGACCAACCACGAGCAAGGTGAGCCCGGTATTAACACCCCCCAGGGCCCCGAAAGAGCTGCAGGGAAAGGGAAACGATGCAGCCAGCTTGCGGTGGCTGACGTCCATGGGCGCCCTCCGTCACCCTCCCGTGTCCTAAAATCCACCCCGAGCTTCCCGCTCCGGGGGTGACACGGGTACCTATGTGCACCTCCCAGCTTGGCCACCAACCCGGACGGCCAGGTAAAATACAGGACACCCAGTTCAACTGGAATTTCAGCCAGACAGCGAATCATTCTTTTCTATACATATCTCCCTGCAATATTTGGGGCATATAAATATTTATTTTTTTCTCTAAAATTCAGAGTTAACAGCCCCCCCTCTTTCATTGCATTTTGCGAAATCTGGCATCCCCACCCTCGTTGCCTCACAGAAGTGTGTCCTTGGTAGAGATAAACTTGAACCTGAGAGTAAGCAATGGGCCAACAATACGTGAGTCCATCGGGTGAGGGCTGGAAATACAGTGACATCCCCCAGTTTTTCCAAATGTTTTCCGTCCACCCTAACAGAGGATGTGCCGACGTTCACTGACTCACTGGTGAGTGATGCGGATAGCGATGGAAATCGTGGCCTTAAAAGATGTACGTTTTATTTTTTAATTTATCTTTATTGTTGAAAGTATTACAGGTGTCCCCCGCTTACCCCCATTGCCCCCCTCCACCCTGCATCCGCTCCCCCAGGCCTTCTCCACGGTTATTCATACACATAGAAGGTCTTTGTAGCCCCTGATCTCGCTCACATAGGGAACGTAACGGACAAAACACACTGATGAGCCGGTAGATGCAGAGACGCAGAAGCATGGGGCAGACGGAGGGGTCTCGGGGACGGGGTGGCGGGGGGAGTTGACCAGAGGTGTGCGTTTTACTAGACAAAAGGCTATGAACCTAAAAGGGCTCATCACCTGCTTCTCACCACCTTAGGGGGCAGGTCCCAGGTGGTCCGGGGCAGCACCCCCCTGGGAACAGCACAGGACCGGACGTCACTGTCCACCCCGAATCATGCCTCCATCCCTTATTTTGAATTCCCGTTGGCAGGTCTGAAAAGGCTGTCCCAGGAGGCACGTGGTTCCAAGAGGGATAAGACAATTTAATCAGCGAGATTTCGGGGTTTTATCTGATTGACCTGGGAGCTAGACGCCCGGAAGGCGGTTGGGGAGCACCCCAGTAGATCCCGGGAAAAGATAGGGAGGGTTAAGCCTGAGCGGCCGCCTACTGACTGACAGTTCAGGCGTCAAACAAGATCACCTCTGCCTAGTCAGACGCCGCCGAGAAAGGATTGCTCACCTGGTTTATCGTCACATTAATGCCCCCCTAGGCTGCCCTCTGTGGGGTCCACCGGCGGGGCAGCCCGGACACGGCGAGGTCCCGCGTGGGCCGGCTCGCACACGGCGCCGGGCGAGGGCCGGCGGAAGGCGAAGCCAGCACCCTGTGCGCGTGTGCGTGTGTCTGAGTGTGCGTCTGAGAGTGGGGGTGTGCGTAGTTTTTGAAGTGAAATTTAACACGAGCTGAATTTCCGCTAGAAAAATCATCTCACTAGGTTTCGTTTTTGTCAACTCATTAAGATACAACTCGAGATCACCGTAGAGCATGAGGTGTGGACGCGTTAAGTGGGGCCGAGTCGGGCACTTACTGAAGGACCGCTTGCCTGGGCTGCCCTCCGACGGCCCCGATTCGATGACCACAGACGCGTCTCAGGCACGCCCTCGGAGGCAGCAGTGCCTGGGAAGCCCGGCGGGAGGACCCCAGAATCCCTTTTCCCCGCTTCCCCTCTGCCCTATCACAGCACATGCTCCGTAAATATATTTTTTTAATTGAATTGAAACAGAAAAAGCCACATAACCAACTCAGGTCTCTGTGGACAAACACCTACGTGTCATAATTAGTCCTGTGTTAACCTCTCCCAGCAAAGGAGGAGCCGCTCGTCCGCATTCCAGCGAAATGGGCTGTTGCGCGTTTGTTTAGTCTGCGGAGGCGTCTTGAAGGAGCAGATCTCAAGTGGCTCTTTCTTGTCAGATCTGTCGACCTCTCCGTTGTCTTTGCTTCTCTCGTCTCTCTTTTCAGCATCTAACTGTTTCTCCCTGTCCCTCGAAACGTCTTCCTCCCCTCGCTGCCTCTTTCTTTATGCTGCTCCTGTCCCCCGCTCTGGCTCTGGCTCCTCCCGCCCCCCTTGTGCATTCCCCATCTTCAGCTTTCCACCTTCCTTCACTCCGAAAATGAGCTGACTCAGCTGCGTTTCTCAGCCTGCCGCTCAGCCTTGGTGCTTTCCGTGTCTCCGTCTCTTCTGCAACAAAAATGATTGTCAGGATAACGCAATGTTACAAACCACCCCGCAACTCTGTGGCTTAAAACAACCACCAGCATTTACTGCCCCGACCTCAAGGGACCTGGGCAGTTCTGCTGCTTGTGGCTGGAATTGGTTGGTCAGTTCTTCTGGGCTAGGCTGGAGCTCACCTAAGTATGTGATGGTCACCTGGCTCCTGGCTGACCGAGGATGGCCTAGGCTGGAATGACTGGCTCTCTTCCAGGTGTCGCAGCTCAGGCACCAGCTCAGGCACATTCAAATGAGCAAGCGCTTTCCGAGCCTCTGCTTTCATCAAGCCTGTTACCGTCCCATTGCCCCCCGTTCCCACTACCCATATACTTAGTCAAAGTGCTTGTTACCCCACAAAGAATTTCAGCCTCTGGTTCCCCAGGTGTTTATTCTAAGAAAACATTATCTAGCCATTCACCTACTCATCCATCCATCCATCCACCCATTCACCCATTCACCTATCCACCCATATATCCTGCCACTCATCCATCCATCTATCATCCATCCACCTACCCACCCATCCATCCATCCACCCATCCATTCATCTACCCTTCCTTCCTTCCTTCCTTCCTTCCTTCCTTCCTTCCTTCCTTCCTTCCTTCCTTCCTTCCTTCCATCCATCCATCCTTCCGTCCATCCATCCATCCATCCACCCATCCATTCATCTACCCTTCCTTCCTTCCTTCCTTCCTTCCTTCCTTCCTTCCTTCCTTCCTTCCTTCCTTCCTTCCTTCCTTCCTTCCTTCCTTCCTTCCTTCCTTCCGTCCATCCTTCCGTCCGTCCATCCATCCATCCATCCATCCATCCTTCCATCCATCCATCCATGCATCCAAACATCTAAACATCCATCCATCCATCCAAACATTCATCCATCTATCCACCCACCCATCCATCAACCCATCCATCTAGCCATCAATTAATTCATTGAAAAATTTTCTACATACTGAGCACAGTAATAGATGCTGGAGATACAATAATGACCAAAAATAGTCAAGAACCCTGTTCTCAAGAGTCTACAGATGAACAGAATAATCATGGGTGTAACTGCCAGCTCAGTTTTCCCAAAACTCGTTTCTTCCCACTGCATTCCTGCTCCAAAGCTTCCAATGGCTCCCCACTGTGTACAGAATTTTTAAAAATTCCTCATCCTGGTTCTTGAGGTTCTCCTTTACTTGGCCCAAGCTTTCCTTTTCTAAGTGGGTTCTTCTCTTGTCTCTTTCATCAACCCTTCTCTCCCCACCAGGCTGGGCTCCTCACTACCTCCCAAGCAGGCTGAATTCTTTTTCTGATCTGCCTTTGACCTCAGAGCTCTGCTCCATCTTTACTGCTCTCCCTGCCCTTTCATCTATCAAAAATGTACATGTCTGATGCCAACAAAATTAGATGCGTTTCTGTCAAGGTCAAGCTCAGGCTCCACTACTCCATGGCCACAAGCTATCAGCCGCACAGTTTCCTTCTGACTCAGACAACAGCCTCTGCCCAGCGGTGGCCTGTGTTCAGTTTCATGAGCCATCTCCAGTGTTGGGACTAGGGTGAGGCAAGTGAGTTACCTAGGGTACCATTTCAGGAAGCAGGACTCTCAGGGTCCTGCAAGTTCAGAGTGGCGTGAGAGACAGGGTTTCCTTAAGTTTGCGCCCTGGGAGCCTCAGTGATGTCCTCCCCCTTCCAACCCTGGCCACATCTGTCACTTTTGTACCTGCTCTTCATTTCGTACACGAATGGTTCAGAAGACCATGAACCTTCTGTCCAGCCCCAGATTAGGAAACAAACACTCAGGGAAGTAAGTACGGTTGTAGGGAAAGTGGGGTGTTCCTGATATTTGGTAAAGCCAAGGGAAAGGTCAGAAGAAACATAAAAGCAGGGATAAGGGGGAGCTGGATACTTCTGCCACAGATTAAAACAAGGGAGTCCATGTTGTGCTAAGGGAAGCAACGCCGCTGCGACATGGAGCGTCCTGGGCAGATGGAGGAGCCCGATGGGCAGCGGGCGAGACCCAGAAGCAAGTTCACTGCGATGCACAGATGGAAAAAGAGGGCTCTGAGGCCCGAGTTTCTTCGTGAGGATAGAGCTAGATATGTGTGTCCAGACATGAATGGCCATGACCATGGCCAACGCAGATGAGTAAAGAGAAAGGAGGCCCACTGGTCATGGAAAATTGATATATAAAAGGAGGAGGAATTGCCAAGTGAGACCAGTCAACAGGACAATGGTGGATTCCTACTCAAAAGACCAGGGCATGGCAGGGAGAGGTTAAAGGTCACCCACAACATTTGGTCAAGGGCATGTTCCCTGACTGTCTTTCCATTGACAGTGGTATTAATGTAGACATCAGAAGCAATAGACTCAAGGGGCTCAGAATTTTTTCTAAGAGTCCCAGATGATTTGGGTATAATTTCAGGCCTTTAAACATTCATTGGGTTGGTTTTCTGGACCCCCCCCCTAACATCTGTTGAACAACCACTCAGAGTTTGAGTAAGGTCTCCGGTCTCAGTTCACACCATGCGGCCCATGGGGACAAAACTAATGTCCTTCAGTCTCCCTTTGTGATATAAATTGAAGCATCGTAAATGAGCGATGGTAAAATCTTAACAAGCACAGGGAAACAAACTAAAAACCGTGCCTCCCTAATAATCAAAGGCCATCAAAACTCATGCGTCCCCAAGACATGGTTGTGGTCCTCTGAGGACTGAACCCAGGTGAGATGCTTTTACCTCCCAGCCCCCCGGTCCTGGCCGTTTCCCCATAGTCCCTTCCTGGGGAAGGAAGAGCACCTCAGATGTCAGTCCTGTGTGGGAAGGATGGTCGGCCTACCGCTCGCTCTCCCCGGAACCCAGCCAGTTTCTGAACCGGCCACGGGAGGGGCAGGGAGCTGCAGGAGGAGGCGATTCGGGCACGCACCACGGAGCTTTAAGCGTGACACTTTGTTTTCTCAGCAGCGTTGATGTTTTTCAATTTTGACATCGTTGAGGTTCTGGCAGCCTGCCTCAGTAGGGCAGAATGATAGTCTTCCAAGAGAACATCTAATTCAAAAGCTAAGTGACGGACGCTCAGGATTTCTCCAGCATCCAGGGCCGAGGCTACTTCAACGCGCTCTGACCCCGACTCTAATCCCGGGTCCTGACGCCGCGTGTGTTCACGATCCCCAGCGCGTGCAAGCAGTAAAATCCGCATGGCGCGCATTTCCATATTGAAACATCAACCACAGGTCTCTCCTATTCCATTCAAAACCACTTTGCATAGTCCGAAAAGCACTGATCCTCACAGCGCCCGGGGAAAAGGGTCGCATTATGCTTCGGTTTTAACAGTCACGGGCACAGCTCTGAATTTGCCTACCGCCAGGAAATGAGCGCGATTATAACAAAAGTCCAGAGTCCCTGCAGCCAGGTGCTTTGCTCCGACAGGGACACTTATTATTTGCCACATACCCTGAGCTATTGGATCTGACACTCTAACCAAGAAGAATCTGGCCTCTGCAGCCCAGAGTAACTAGTTTCCTCACCCCCTCAGCTTCCCCTGCCTGGATCTCCTGCTAAAATTAGCCCCAAGGTTGGAGGAACCGGCTGGAAAGTTCAGTACCAACTCGAAATGTTCCCCGTCATTTGGCCCAGCCTCAAATGCTAAACATCGCTCACATTCAAAGAGAGTTTGTTAAGTTTCTCAGTTATACCCTCCTGGTTTCAAATGGCACCAGCAGCAGGAGAGCCAAAATTCTGTAGGAGAAACTGTTCCAAACAAGAGCCCTGGCCCAGCCGCAGGCTGACAGGTTCCAGGCGCCTCTGAAGGAAGTAGCCAGGCTCCCGGGTCCCGGGTCAACCGGGCCTCTGGACTCGGAGGGATTGGCTCTCACAGGCCGGGACAGGTAAGGCGGGGTCCCTTCTTTCTGGGCCAAACCTAGCGCGTGGCATCTGCAAGGTGGTGGCCGGGGAGCGGAGGCAGGTAACCCTCAGGCAGGACGGCCCGTGGCAGGGCTACAGAGGCCACCGGGCACGCTGCCTCGGGGGCACACAGTGCACCTGGGAGAGCTCACGGGACCGACGTGTTTCCAAAACGGGAACTGGGTGAGAACTGAGACTCGGGTGCTCCTTCAGGACCAGCGCCTCCTGTGTATGTACATGCGGCCACCAGCCTGCTGGGCGGAGCGCACCGGGGCCTCCCTGTGTGGCATGGCCAACCTCACACTGTAAACTCGACCGAAACCCAGCGGAGACGACAGTGCCGAGGGACAGTCCGGGAGCGCTCTGTCTCGGAGGGCGGGAGCCTGCCTCTCGTGCGTCTCTGCTGTCCAGAAGCATCCGGGGCTTACATGATCGTGCCCACATCTGGAACAGTGTCAAAAGAAAAAATAAAGTTAAAAAAATCATGCCAAGGCAGCAAGGGAGAAGAGCTGGACCTTTCAGAAAGCACTAAGGAAGGAAGGGGTCTGGAGCACGTGGAGAATTGTATTAGCTTATTCTTTCTTTTTTTTTTTTTTAATCCTCACCTGAGGATGTTTTTTCCATTGCCTTTCAGAGAAAATGAAAGGGGGGGAGAGAGAGACATCGAAGTGAAAGAAAGACATCAATTGGTTGCCTCCCGCACTTGTCCAGACGGGGCAGGGATGGAGCCTGTGACAGAGGTGCCTGCCCTCGGCCCGAAACGAACCTGAGACCCCCCCCAGTCTGCAGGCGACACTAACTGCTGAGCCACACTGTCCAGGGCTCATGGCCTTTTCTTTACCAAGTTCCCGCGTCTGCGAGGCTCCCTCCAGCAACGCTTCCCTGACTCTGACGTGCGCAGGGATCGCCCTGGGGCCCTGTAAAGACACAGGCTCTACCCAGGGGCTCGGGTGGAGCTCGGGCTTCCGATTCCAGCAAGCCCGTGTGAGGCCCACGCTGTGGCCCACGGGCCACCCTGTGCGCAGTCGGCGTAAAACCTTCTGCCTGAGACACCGGCCACCCAACAGGCTTTCATGCTGTTCGACAGCCTGCGTTCGATGAGGTGCCTTTTTCCTGCTTTTCAGCCCTGTTTCCCCACAGAGCAGCGTCTTCATCCTCGGAGGGTGAAGAGGAAACGCCGGGACTCTGTCTGCCACAAAATAAACTCCGGTGGTGACTTAACTGTGAACTGTACTTCCACCCGGAGGACAGGAGCCGAGCGCCTGAGACCTGTTCCCACTGTGGCCCCACCCGCGGCTCCAAGGGAGGCCTGTGACAGGCGGGCCTGCAGAGCTCTCCGGGATTCAAACCAAGATCAGGTCCCGGTCATCCCAGGAAGCCCTGGTGTCCGGGCCTCGGTTTAAAAATCATCACAGCCAGGCCGGTGTGGCTCAGCGGTTGAGTGTCAGCCTGTGAACCAAGAGGTCACCCGTTCGATTCCCGGTCAGGGCACATGCCCGGGTTTCGGGCTCGATCCCCAGTGGGGGGCGTGCAGGAGGCAGCTGATCAGTGACTCTCATCAATGTGGACGTTTCTGTCTCTCTCCCTCTCCCCTCCTCCTTCTCTTTTTTAAAAAAAAAATCATCACCGAGGTCATCGTCAGCATGACACAGAAGCTTCTGGATGGCACCTCCGTGGGAACGCCAAGATGATGAAAACGTGTGCTCTGGAGAGAGAATTTAACAGCATTGTCCTGGGATTCTGGACTATGCCGGTGTTTGGAGCCCGTTTTCTGGCCAGAGGCTGCTCTACAATAGACGTGCTCGGAGTCAGGTGCAGTGATCATGGCCTGAAGACCCCGGACAGACGGACTGCACGCGGAAGTCCACACATTAACTGCAGGGTGATACACGGTGCATCGCTCCACCTTTGCCGGCATTTTTATGGAGCCATTAAAAATGACACCTGAGCATACCCCCCCGTAGTGACATGCGGAAGCTGCAGCCAATAGGAGTGAGGGGGGCACCGCCACCCAACGACTTGGCAGAGCCTCAGTCGCTGCAGCCGCCCAGGTCCCATTCCCAAGGCAGTGGCCCCGGCTCTGAGTCATTTGCAGGAAGTGGGGCAGAGGGCATGGTCGCTGCCCAAACAGAGAATGCCAACCAGCCCGGCTCAGCCGGCACCGAGCCCGCCGATGGCATGTCTTTTTGTCTTGGGCTCCTAAGGAAGTGGTAAGGCCAAGTTCACCAGCGATGGGCTGAGGCTTGACTTACTGTCACTACTTGGAGGACACCCAGAAAGGCTTCAACTGTCGCCTCCCCAGCTGTGAGGCTCGGTGGTGGCGGCTCCGGCGGCTCCGGTCTGCACACTCTGCCCCCTGGTGCCCCATCGAAACCCAGCCCTGAGGATCCCAAATGTCTGCAGCGTCAGGCAAGGCCTCAGCAAACCCCAGCCTTGCCCACAGTCCCCTTTAAACTTGACGGGTCCTCCAGAGAGCCCACAGGGAAAGATACAAATTTGGCTGCAGCTAAGCGAGCAGAGAGAAACCGAGAATTCGGGCCGTTAGCTGACACATCTGAACCCCTCCTCAAGCGTTGGGACTCAGGCTGAAAGCATCTGGGGGTTTCTAGAATGAAACATCACAAGGATTTATCTGCATGGCCACTCACATTTCTCAGTCATTACTAACTGGGCTGACTCCCTCCCAAGTGGCAGCTGCTGGGCCCAGCGCTCAGCTCCCAGGACCCTCCCAGGGGCAGCAGGAGCAGAAGAGCAGGAACACGCCGTGGGGCGGGACCCGAACTTGACTCTCTCAGGGAGCACAGGACCGTGGCCGGCATGCCGTGTCTTAACGAGGGGTTTGCACTGAGAGGGGTACGAAGGAGACACGGTGTTCGGATGTTAATAAACTTCATGAAACACACACATGGTTCTTCTTGGACATGTTAATAAGGCGTCAACACTGGGCAAGCTCACTGCACAAGTCTGGGAGGGCGCAGCCTCTCGAGTTTCAATTCCTGCTTTAGTCAAAACAGGCCCAAGTAAAAACCATGTCTGCGCCTCTGAAAACACCTAGGCTGCTTGCCCTTGAACATGTTATTGCCATGGGTGTGGGTGAAACAGTGGAGGGCACCACCAAGGGGCATCCTGGCCCGATGTCCCCGAGTCCCTCTGCTGGTCATCACAGACCGGCTGGCAGCCCGGGTTGGTGTTTAGGGCCCACTGCCTCAGTGTCTCTGCGGGGAGGGGGGTGTCTCAGTGTCTCTGGGGCGTGTCTCACAGTGTCTCTGGGGCGTGTCTCACAGTGTCTCTGGGGCGTGTCTCACAGTGTCTCTGGGGCGTGTCTCACAGTGTCTCGGGAGGGGGGGCGGTTTGGAACTTTCTGTGTCCAGAGCTGCATGGAGGATGCTGGGGGAGCCCAGCCAGGCAAAGTGGTTCATCAGGGAAGGAGAGTCTCACATGAACTTGAAGCTCTAGAAAGAGCAACACTTCATTTGTTAGCAGGTGAAACCAATAGGCAGGAAAAAGAAAGACGTGTGTGCGCCCAGAATGGTGGCCCACGTGCAGCGTCCCTGTTCTCAGCACCTCCGAGCAGGCGACGCTCCTTCCCCCGAGGCCGAGGGGAGCTGTGCAGCACCCTAGTCAGCCCCGGGAAGGACTGGCCCGGGGAAGCCTCCCTTGGTCCCTGTCTGTCCTGTAGAGTCCCCTCCGTGCTGTGAGAGGAGCAGTGACAGGCCCCGGCTGAGCTGCGCCTGCAGGTGTGGATGAGCCTGTTGACTGGAAGGGGACGGGGCGCCAGGGCAGGTGGAAGCAAACAGATTCCCAGGGCGGCCCGGGCTTTCCCCCAGTGCAGGATTTCTCTGTTCTTCCTTTTTCTTAACTTCCTGACTCGAGAGTGTGTGTCTGAGTGTGTGTGTGCGTGAGAGTGTGAGAGTGTGTGTGTGTGTGTGAGTGTGTGAATATGAGTGTGTGTGTGACTGTGTGTGTGTATGAGCGTGTGAGTGTGTGTGTGTGAATGTGTGAGCGTGTGTATGAGTGTGTGTGACTGTGTATGAGTGTGTGTGTGTGACTGTGTGTATGGGTGTGAGTGTGAGTGTGTGTGTGTGACTGTGTATGGGTGTGAGTGTGAGTGTGTGTGAGTGAGCGTGAGAGTGAGTGTGTGTGAGTGTGTGAATATGAGTGTGTGTGACTGTGTGCGTGTATGAGCGTGTGAGTGTGTGTGTGAATATGTGTGAGCGTGTGTGTGTGTGTGTGACTGTGTATGAGTGAGTGTGAGTGTGTGAGTGTGTGTGAGTGTGAGTGTGTGAGTGTGTGTGTGTGAATATGTGTGAGCGTGTGTATGAGTGTGTGTGACTGTGTATGAGTGAGTGTGTGTGTGTGACTGTGTGTATGGGTGTGAGTGTGTGTGTGTGACTGTGTGTATGGGTGTGTGAGTGTGTGTGTGTGTGAGTGAGCGTGAGAGTGAGTGTGTGTGAGAGTGAGTGTGTGTGAGTGTGTGTGTGTGTGAGTGTGTGTGTGACTGTGTATGGGTGTGTGAGTGTGAGTGTGTGAGTGTGTGTGAGTGAGCGTGAGAGTGAGTGTGTGTGAGTGTGAGTGTGTGTGTGTGAGTGTGTGTGAGTGAGCGTGAGTGTGTGTGTGAGAGTGTATGTGAGTGTGCGTGTGCACAGGAGAGAACTATGATATCTCTCTACTGAAAAGATGTCCACTTGGGAATAAAACTACACAGTTTTTTTGGTATTAAAATGGTGTTTTCATCACAAAAATGAAAATGCTTTCCCTTTTTCAGGCTCTAAAATGCCAGTAAGTTGCTAGAGCTTCCAAGGGGTCAGACTCTCACCCCAACATCCCCTTTTATTCTTTCCCCCTTTCATAGTTCCGCTTGCGTGGCCACAGCCTCACCAGGGCTGTCTCCAGAGCCGATGCCCAGCGTCTTCAGCCATGGCACCCGCATCCCGCCTGAGCAGCAGCCCGGTGCCCGGGTAGAATTACCTTTGAGTAAGCAGCAGTGAAATTCTAATCAAAATAACCAGCAGCCCCAAACCACAAGCACCAGCAGCAGGCTCCACGGCCCGGAGCACGGAGACCACTGATATAGCAGGAGCCTGAGTCACCCACCGCCCCAGTCGCTCCCTTGCAAAGTCTCCTGGGCTGTTTCCTTGCACAGCCGGGGGGAGGCAGGTGGCGGGGAGGAAGGGCATTGCTCAGAAAGTGTAAAAAAAAACAAAAAAAAAATTGACATCATTGGAGTCACATGATTGGCAAGAACCAATAACGAGGCGCTGTGGAAAGGGGAACAGTTAAATTTGTAATTGGGGTTGTGTGAAAACTTCTTTGGGCCCCATAAACAACCACAGAACCACAAGTTGGGTAGCTGGCGGTGTCAGAAGTCTACGGGGCACAGTGGTCAGCAGCGGGCGGAATCCCACGGCTGCAAACCACAGGGTTTCGCAGAGCGGTGAGCACCACCAGCCCACAGCCGAGGCACCGCGTGGGGTTTTTTTAAATCTTTGACAATTTGAATATTTGTTTCGCAAAGGTGCATTTTTCGTAGGGCTCAGGCAGCCCCAGAGGTGTCCGGGGGGGAAAAGAGAGAGGTGCAGGGAGCCATGGCCGGGCTGAGGGTAAAGCAATGACTGTTCTCGGTTGTGCCCCCAAGGTTGAAGGACCCCGTGACCCCCCTTCCGCAGAGGGCGCGTGTCGAGGAGCGGCCATGGCCTCGGAGAGCATGTTTGAGTCATTTCCTTCGTACCCCCAGTGCTTCATGAGAGGTGAGTACGCGCGGGGCCTCCGACGGCTCTGCTCGGCGCGCAGGGCGCGGGCGCGGGCGCGGTGCGGGCGAGGGCCCCGGCCGCCTGGCCCCGGCGAGCGGGCGCGCGGTCCCCGGGCTATCGGGTTTCCTGCTCACCCGCGGCAGCTCCAGAAACGTTTGCCTGACAGACAGCTGAGCTGTCGACGTGTTAGCCGGTGCCGAGCCTTGGCAAGCGCAGGCAGCTGGGCTGTTCCTGGTTAACCTCCCGGAGACCGCGGAGCTCAGCTCGCAGGAAGCTCTCGGGTTTGGCTCTGCCGTCCGTCGCCCGGAGTGACAGCGGCTGTCACCCGGAACTCGGCGCTCTGCAGCCCACGCCCGGCCGGCCAGGAGGGCTGGGCCAGCGCGGGGCAGGGGCCGGGGCCGGGGCCGGGGCCGGGGCCGGGGCCGGGGCCGGGCGGCTCCCGCGCGCGGGGGACCCTCGGGCACCCAGGAGGCAGAGCGCAGAGCAGGCCAGTTTGTCCGGGGTGGCAGAGCAGCGGCTGAGGTCCTGCTGTGCTGTTCCTTGTGGTCTCACTGTGGAGGCGGCGGTGTCTTTGAGGAGAGACAGGAAGCCAGTTGTCACTTCGAGGCCTCTTGCACAGAGCAGCAAAGACGTTTCCTAAGTCAAGCGTTGTCACACTAAGTCACTAGACTGCAGGCTCCTAAGAGGAGCGGCTGGTGCGGAAACCCTGCCTGTGTTCTAGCACCAGGCTCTCGCAACAGGCAGAGCGGCGTTGGTGAGCCGAGGGTGCAATGTGTGTGTAAGTGTGTGCGAGCTCATCTGATGTGCCCGCGGTGGGGAAAGAGGACCGGCCGTGCTCAACCCACAAAAACAACGGAACTGTCACGAAGGCACTGCAGCCGGGCGTGCGGGGGGACCAGCGCCTGCCCGTGTGGCCGACGGGCTGGCAGAGCCGGGCTGGAGCGGGACGGGTCAGGGTAATTCCTTCCCTGGCCACACTCTCTCCGGCACCCAGATAGCATCTGTGACTCATGACTGACTCACGCAGCCCAGAGAGCAGGGAATGTGAGGGTGCTGCACTTGGTCCCAGCAAACGCTGTTGTGAATGCCACCGAGTTTCTGTGCCTCAGGGCCCCTGAGACTCAAACACTTAACAGGGATGTGTGTGCGTGTGCGCACGTGTGTGTGTGTGCGTGGGGGGGGGGGGCGGGCTAGGATCTCAGGAGAGGGGAAGAAAGCAAGTAATTAGCCAATTCAAAGCTTCAAATTAAAGGGTTCCAAGGGCTCCTTTACTGGCAGCTGAGGACGTTTTAGTGAAGTTGAATCATGCGCCGCGTGTGAGTCACACAAACTCCGGCTGGTGAGAAGCTGCGAGTTGCCTCCCTCCCCGCCCCCCTGCATTTCCTCTGGGCCCTGAACGGGCCAAGGAAGCAATATTTGTAGAATAAGTGAGAAGCCCTCCTGCCTCTCCTTGCTCCCAGTGTCCCTCCACTCAACGAGCGTCTCCTATTCCATCAGCTCAGGAAGGCGGGGTTGGGAGACTTTAAACATTGCTCCGGGCAGTAGATTGGATTTTCGTGTGGGGTGCCGGCCTGCCTGGGCCCTCGCTGGGCTGACAGTCGGGATAGCAAGGGGACTCAGTGACCGGAACAGACCCCAGGAGGGAGGAGGTGCTGGCCCCTAACACAGCCCTGCAGCCCTGCGCCCAGCGGACAGTCACTCGCTCACCCAGCCTGGGGACCAGGGACAGGGACAGTCAGCCTTCAAGCCGGCAGGTGGAGAGGGCCTGGGACCCTACCAAGACTCAGAGGGCTCATGAGAAAAGGCGTTTCCAGTCCTCTCAGAAAAGGAACCCAGGGCCTTTTATAATCTCTCAATAATATAACATTGAGATTTAATTTCAGAGAACCAAGGTGAAATCTTGGCCATTTCCCTGTTATTTATAAAGGCAACCCATGAACACGATGGTTTCCATTGTCTGGACCAGCACGGCTCACTTGAGCTGGAGAGGTGACACACATCATTGCTTTGGGTCCCTTTGGGCATTGTCTAGTGCCCGAGGCTGGCACAGCCCCCACCCGCTGTGTCCCCCGCGTTGCTGTCTCTCTGAGTCCCCAGCCCTGTGTCCCAGCCTGGCGGTCAGCGGGGCCCAGGACTGTGCTCCTTCTTGCTGCCTGTATTATAGTGCATGTTGCCTCCCAGCCACAGCCATGAGCCAACGGGGAAAGTACCATGTTTTCTCCCAGGATGGTGCTTTATCAGTCCTGGCAATTCTCATAGAAGGAAGCCCATAACTCACTTTTGGCCAGATACTTATGTGGAACTTGGGGGGAAAGAGGCATAGGCCGAGAAAAACACCGTTCCCTTCTCTGTGAGCGTCTCAGAGGCTGGCATGCAAAATGTGTGTGGTCTACCACAGAGCACACCACACCAAGCTCTCATCACCCGCCGAGGCCAGGAGATACGACGAAACCTAAATTCCCTGGGATGATCTCGCGGGCTGCGCGCTGTGGAATTCCTGCAGACCGGCTCCGCTCCCCCCACGAGGCGCAGCGCCCCCCGAGACCGCGGTGGGCGCGGAGAGGGAAGCAGAGGCGCAGACGCATTTTTGCAAACGCCTCTTGTAGCCTCGCTCTTAGAAGTGGCTTAGTGGTCTGTGCAGAGCCTGAATGCTAATGTGCCTCGAGTTCCTAGAACCACAGGCGACAATCTCAGCGGGGCCGGGGCCGGGGCCGGGGCCGGGGCCGGGCCTGCGCCACCGGCTTCCCGGGGGTGCCTCTCAAAGGGAGCAAGGATGCCTGTGAGGCAGAGAGTGCGCGAAGGCCTCTCTGTAAGACCAGTTTTCAGAAATACATTTACAGAGGTGCGTCCGGCTCGAGCGGAGACTTACAGCTGCAGAAAGGTGTAGGTGGCCCAGGCGTGTGCACGGCATGAAATCCATATTATTTTTGTTTGGCTGCCTTAAGAAAGGGCCACAGGCTGGTGGCTTCAACAACAGAAATGTATTGTCTCGTGGTTCTGGAGGCCAGCTGTCTCAGTAAGAGCCCTGCTACGGCTTTATTATGCTTAAGTCTTCAGGGGGTTTGGGGGGTTCTCCTGAGGCCTCTCTCCTTGGCTTGTAGAGGGCGGTCTTCTTCCCGTTTGCTCACCTGGCCGTCCCTCTGTGCACCTGTGTCCTAATCTCTTCTTCGGACCCGTCACACTGGATCAGGGTCCACTCTAATGACCGTATGTAACCTTAATGACCTGTCCAAATAAGGTCACGTTCTGAGGTACTAGGAGTTAGGGCTTCAACATAGGAATTTAGGGGGGACGCAGTTCAGTCCGTAGCAGCCCACTGTAGGAACTCTGATCGCGCCGGCCCTCGGGCCACCGCCCCTTCCTAGGCGTAGTCCTGAGTGTGGAGGAGTCAGCCCCCGGCCCCCACAGGAGAGGGAGTTTTGTGCCTTGAAACTGCCCACACAGTTTGAAACTGAGCCAAAAAAAAAAGTGTTAAAAACCCATCTGAACTCGTAATTATACCCTCTGCCATTTAGCACCTTCACACGCACGCAAAAGAACCTTTGAAAATGACAAAGCAACTTGGAAATGCTTAAATTCTAGAAGAGCAAAGCTGGCCCCAAAGCAGCCACCCCCGGGGCTCACTTCCTCTGGGGAGACTGTCCCTGTAACTGCGACCCTCCCAGGATGCTCTCTGCCCAGGGCGGGGGCGGGGGCGGGGGCGGGGGCGGGGGGGGCAGCCTCGCACCTGCTCCCACGCCCAGGGCCGCACAGCCAGGAGGGAGCCTGATCAGAAGCAGCAGCTGGCCTGGGAGCCACAGGGCAAGATGCCCTGAGAGGTTTGGGAAGCGAATCGTAGCCAGGAGTCCCTCCGTCCTCTGGGAATACATCTGAAATGTGCTCCGGGAAGGTCTGCCCTGTGCTGAGGAGGACAGGCTGGGCCTCACGCTGGGCCGAGGAGGGCCCAGGGCCGCTGCTGGTGAAGGGACTTTCACAGGGAAACCGGGGCTTGACCGGTGTCCGCCCGGAGGGCAGAGCACAGCGCGGGGGTGACGATGGCAGCCGGCACTGGCACAGGGCCAGCACCAGACAGCCCGGGGTGCCTTCCTTTTCTTACCCCTTCTGGCTTTAGTCAAATGGCACCAGTAGCTTCCCTCGTGGGCCTCGGTTTCCCTCGTGGGCCTCGGTGTCCTGGCCTGCAGCGCCTCATGAAAGCAGCTGTGTGAACAAACTAAATGGCCCGTGTCTGCAGAGTGCTTCCCACGGCCGTGAAAACGGGGCAGTAAATATCCTCCGCGGCCATCGAGGGTCATTGTCTAAGAGAACAGGCTGCCAAACTCCGTCCCCTCCGGGAAGGACAGGCCGCAGTGCCCTGGAGGACACCGGGGAGGCCCCGGCAAGGCCGGGGAAGGCGAGGTGTGCAGGGTGACGCCAGGGGGAGGGAAGGGTGCCGGGGGGGGGGGGGCAGCCCGCACAGAGGCCGAGCGGCAGGGACCCTGGCCGGATGTGGGAGGAGGTGAGCTATCCTCCCACCGATGGCTTTCTCAGCCCCCGCCACCCTTGCCGTCCTCGTAAGCGCCCTTGCTGGGGACAGGGGGGCCCTGGTAGCTCCGCGGGTCCCGCCGTTGCCTGTGGAAGCTAACGGGCGGGTGGCGACGGGCCGTCCCGCGTCTCCCCGCGAGCCTTGAGCAGCGCCGCGTCTGTGTTTTCCTGAAGGCCCTTCGTAGGGAAAAGGCCCTTTCGCCCGTTGAGCCACGTGCGGGTTCCCCGGGCGCCTAGGATGGCCGATTTCTGCGCTTCCCCGGGGGGGGGGTTCAGACCAGGCCTTTGCCAGAGCCCAGGTGTGCGGGCCGGGGCCGCCTGGCTCGGGGGGCGGGGGCAGAAGCCCCAGGAACTCACGCAGACTGTTGAGCTTGCCAGGCACCTTCCTAGTGACCTAGATGAGTCATTCCTGTCCTGTCTCACCCGAGGCCTATAAAGGGGCCAATCGTGCTCTCGAAGAGCCTGCCTCCGAGGGACAGAGGCCGTGACACAGCAACGCCCCTTAGTCCAACAGCTCGATGTCCCGGTTTTACTCCGATAGGAAGTAGCGCTCCTGCCACGTCACACGCGTGCAGGGCATTTCCCGGCACCGCCTCAGTCATTTCCACTCCCGCTCCCCAGAGAACTCTCCGGAAGCTGCTCCGGTGCAGGGACGGGTGTCAAAGCCTGCAAAGCACTTTTCCCGAGACACGGGCTCCCTGATCTCCCGAGTCCCTTCTCCTGGGTGCCACCGTCCCCTTTTTGCCGAGTGAGATAAGCTTCACCAACCTGTCGACGTGTCTTTCTTGACCTGTTTCCCCCAAAACATATGGTACCGATGGCGCTCCACTGTGGCGGGAGCGGGCGTTTTCTCTAAGAGCGTCGCAGCCCGTGAATGCGATCGGAAGGTGCCGCGGGGGGACGAGGGAAGGAGGGGCCGGGGGGTCCCGATCACAGGATGGCCCAGACCTCACGTCGCCTTGACGTGCTGGGAAAGCGCGCGTGGACGGGCACAGACTCGCCCTCTGTTCACTTTGGGGACCTCCCTCCCCTTCCTCTCACCGTGGTGACACCAAATTGAGCCAGAGAAGGACAGGAAGCCGCAGAGAGGGAGCAAGATGATTGAGGCCATGCGTTTTTGACAGTGACGTGCGGAGCACTCAGCTCTCGCTGGGGTGAGGATCAGTGGGAATTCAGTTTGGCTACACCGGTGGGAGAATCTGACCGCCGTGGCCTCAGAGCGGACACTGGTCTGTCTCACGCGGTGGGCAGTTCTGGAGTAAGGGGTCCCCGGTTGGAGCGGTGGGGCGCTCCTGTTTGGGTTCCACCGTGCTGCGCACCTGTGACCGGGTGGCCCGCGACTCACGGGAGGCCTCCGGCCTGCTCCTGGCGGGGCTCTGCCTGTCACCCAGGACGGGAGGCCGTCTGCAGGGCTCCCCTTCCAGGTCCGCTGAGCCAGAGCCACCGCACAGGGCACACTGCGCCTTCCCGGTGACGTTTCCTCTCATTTGTCTTCTGTGTTAGCGATGCTTTGAAAACACACCTAAAGAAACCCCGAGTTTTCCCTTCAACCCTTCTTGGGAGTTGCCGGTGGATGCTGGAGGGTGGGGAGTGTGACATTTATCCTTGATTTACTGAGCGCAGGCTGGAGGTGGGGTGGGCCTCAGGGTCACACCTGTGTTCAGTGTCAAGGCCCAGGATCGCATGCGACGCCCGCAGTGCGTGAGAGCAAAACCGCTGCTGGTGTCCGAGCCCTGCCGGGGCCGCCACACCTGGCCCTGGGCTCGGGTGTCCGTCAGCAACTAGAGTTTGTTCCCTTTTACTCCTCCCACCCTCTCAAGCTCTCACGACCTGGCGGCCCATCCGCGTACAGCTTTTTTTAGGGAGAATTCTTTGCCACAGAATTTCTTGAGCGAAATTTTCTTCCCGGTTGCCCTCCTTGAATTCACCTAAGACTGTTTTATCTCGGATGGAAACGCGAGGGCCGGATAATGACCCTCTGTCTGGAGGTAGGACGCTTGTTCACACCTTGCATCCCTGCAAGGTCAGAGTATTCTTGCTTCGTAACTACTGCCCCCGCCTACTTCCTGAGCCCGGGTGCCAACCTCCCTCCCTGCGAGCCAACGCCTCGTTAAGACGGAAAAAAAAACCTATTTTGTTTTCCCCTGAAAGAAGAAATAATGTAATTTTTCACTTTGTTTGCTGCAAGACGGGTGTTTACAGAGAGTCGTGGATTCTGCCTGTGAGGCTGCCTCGCAGTTCGTGGTCCCATGTGTCCGCTTGCAGGTGGATTTCTTTTAAACCGTGAAGTCCCCCAGACAAGTTAGGGCTCCACGGCCACCAGAAAGAGAAATCCAGGTGGTGAGCGGGGCTCGGCAAGGGCTCTGCCGGTGTCGCGGCCGACGCCCCTCTGGGTCCACTTGCAGCCTGCGCCCCACTGGTTCCCAGCCAGGGGCCGGCCCCGCCGAGTCGCGAGGCCACGCGCGGGGCAGGAAACGTGCCTCTGCCCATTTGCAGAGCCCTGCTCCGCCTTCCCCGAGGCCGTCCCACTCTTCCTCCCGGGCTTTCGGGTGTCCTCTGTGCAGAAAGACGATGACCCTGAAAAGGGCCTTCTCCAGCCCGTGATGGAGAATTAAGTGAAAGGTGTGAGCGATAAACCCAACACACCCGGAGAACCACCTCGGAGCTACCCTGCTCCTGGCAACCTGCAGGTTTTCAGACTTTATTTTTTTTTAGTAAATTCTAAAGAAAGATCTAGAAAATACGGCAGCAGTCAGCTTGGCAGACAGGGCTGTGTTAAGCAGCGTAACGGCCGTGGGGACAGCGAGCGTGCCGCAGGCGATCCCCGTCCGTGGCCGTCCTCGGGGGGGGGGGGGGGGTTGAAGGGAGGCTGGACGTGTCCTCAGAGCTGCTCACTCATCACTCTCTGTAGGACCAGTTTTTGTTTTTTTTCTAAGCAAAACAGTGTAACATGTATAGCCTTTGATGTCTATTTTTTATTATAGCCACAAAAATGTTCCAAGGCCATGCAGCCGAGCTGAGAGGCATCGGTTGGGCTGCCATGTTTCCAGTAGCAGGTTTAACGCGACCACAGCCCGCTGCTCTTATTACCGGGCCCCTGCTTGCACTTTGAACTCTGAGCGCCCAGCCCCCCACTCCCCACCATCTGCAGGCTGCATCTGCGCGGCCCAGCACCCCGCTAACAGTCACAGCTGAGCTCGACATTAACCCACCGGGAAAGCCCGTCATTTATAAAACCCGAAAGCACGTCGCTATGCAAAACCCACGCGAGGGTCCAGGGCAGCCATGAGGGAGGGGAGCGTATCTGCGTCCTCAGGAGCCTCCTCTCCCGTCTCAGCGCCCGTGAAACCCGGCGGGGACAGGTGGGAACGAGATGACACAGGGACTGACAGGCAGGGACAGAAACTCCCACGGCTTCGTGGTATCAGCAAACCCACTCTTGGTGCAGATCCGAACGGCTGTGACCCTCAGAGTCCTAGAGGAGAGAGACTATTATTAAACCGCCTTAAACAAATATTAGCACCGCGGAGGGTGTGGAGCCGCATAAAGAAATACAAATGCCAGCAGTGGAAAGTCTGCTCACCTCCCAGGCATCCCACATCATTGCTTCAGAGCAAGAAGAAAAAGCAGGGCCTCCCATAGCTCCCCTCTTCGGTCGCGTTCAAAACAAAGAGAGAATTGTATGCGCAGTTGCGATGTTCAGTGTCACCCCTAAATCCTGCGCCGCCTTAGCTCAGCACCGCCGTGGGCCTGCCACACCCCGTAGGCAAATCTCTGG